>NC_133469.1:23735000-24035000 GCF_048565385.1 Saimiri boliviensis
ATGGTGGCTCATGCCTGTAATCCCAGCACTTTGGGAGGATCACTTGAGGCCAGGAGTTCTAAACCAGCCTGGGTGACATAGAAGACCTTGTCTCTACAAAAGAAAAATTTAGAAATTCACCAGCTGTGATGGCACATGCTTGTAGTCCCAGCTACTCAGGAGACTGAGGCAGGAGGATTGCTTGAGCCCAGGAGTTTGGTACTGAAGTGAGCCATGATTACACCACTGTACTGCAGCCTGAGTGACAGAGTGACACCCTGTCTTAAAAATTTTTTTGGCTGGGCGCGGTGGCTCAAGCCTGTAACCCCAGCACTTTGGGAGGCCGAGGCGGGTGGATCACGAGGTCAAGAGATCGAGACCATCCTGGTCAACATGGTGAAACCCCGTCTCTACTAAAAATACAAAAAAAGTTAGCTGGGCATGGTGGCAGGTGCCTGTAATCCCAGCTACTCAGGAGGCTGAGACAGGAGAATTGCCTGAACCCGGGAGGCGGAGGCTGCGGTGAGCCGAGATGGCGCCATTGCACTCCAGCCTGGGTAACAAGAGCGAAACTCCATCTCAAAAAAAAAAAAGAAAAAAATTTTTTTGAGAAAGGAAAGAAATCCAACTAGTACTGTCTTAAACAATATAGCAGCATATTGGCTCATGGCAGTGAACGTTCAGCGGTAAGGCAGGCTTTAGGGCTGTTCAGCTTACAGAACTGTCATAGAGGCTGGACATGGTGACTCATGCCTATAATCCTAGCACTTTGGGAGGCTGAGGCGGGCAGATCACCTGAGATCAGGAGTTCAAGACCAGCCTGGCCAACATGGTGAAACCCTAACTCTACTAATAATACAAAAAAGTTAGCCAAGCATGGTGGTAGTTGCTTGTAATCCTAGCTACTTGGGAGGCTGAGGCAGGAGAATCGCTTGAACCCGGGAGGCAGAGGTTGCAGTGAGCCTAGATTGCACCACTGCACTCCAGCCTGGGCTAGAAGTGTGAAACTCTATGTCTCAAACAAAAACAAAAACAAACTAAACTGTCATAAGAGACCTGAGTACCTTCCCTTGTTCTACCCCTCAACTTTATCCTAAGGCTGGTTCCCTTAGTGATGGAAGGATGGCTGCCAAGCAATAGGAGTGGGGAGCTTCCTTCTTCGTGTGTGGCTAGGGGCCATCTTTTCACACAACTGTACCTTGAAAATAAGGACCCGGGTCCTATAAGCCCCAGCAATCATCCTGGCCGATTGCTGGCCCACATAGGGTCACATGTGCATTCAGAGCCCATCTCCAGCACTAAAAGAAATGCATACCCGGTAGGCTGGGGCCTAGCCTTTAAACTTATCATTGTCAGAGCAGTGGAGATGCTGTGATTGCAGTGACTAGTGACATCAGTGACTTGGTCAGTCCAACAAGCCACCTAGAAGAGCCTGGACCTGCCCCAGACCTCTATTGCTGTAAATATTTTATGACAGCTCCCACTGTACAAGATGAAGAAATCGCCTTCCTGCTCTGTCTTCCTGTGTCCATCATCTTTACGATTATTTCACATCATCAAGGTCGCCTACGTCTGCCTTTGTTCTCATTTCTAGCTCCCATCTGGGACTTCCTGGTTGACAGGATGGCAAGCGTGGGCTTCCTTTATGGTCATGCTGGCCTGCTGATCCTGTGGTCTCTGGCCCTGCGTTGGGAGCTGGCTATGGGATGTGGGGTCCCATCCCAGGGAGACTTCTTTGTAGGGTACATGAAGTGGCTGCCCTCCCAACACCCAAACCTCAGTGGCCTGAAACAGCATCAGTCATGCTCAGGCAGTCACAGGGGCTGGGGTCACTTGGAAAACTCTCTCCCTCTATCTGGTAGTTGATGCTAGCTGCCAGCTGGAACATCCACATGTGGCCTCTAAATCTGGTCTGAGTTGCTCACAACGTGGTGACTATGCTCTAAGAGTGAGCCACTGAAGAAGACGAGGAACAAGCTGTACCACCTCTTACGGTCTAGCCTCAACATCACATAGCATCATTTCCGTCACAACCTTCCCAGGTCCAGGGAAAGGGAATATAGACCCCACCTTTTGATGGGGAGCATGCCAGCAATGTATCATAAGAACAGCACATACTCGCACATCCATGTTCATGGCACCATCATTTGCAACAGCCAAAACAAGTTTAAACTTCATTGCAACAGCCAATACAAGTCTATTTTTTAAAACATTTTTTGAGGCAGTCTCACTCTGTCACCCAGACTCAAGTGCGCTGATGCAATCAGTGCTCACTGCAGCCTCAACCTCCCAGGTTCCAGCAGTCCTCCCACCTTGGCCTCCCAAGTAGCTGGGACTACAGGCGTGCACCATCATGCCTGGCTAATTTTTTCTGTAGAGATGGGATTTTGCTATGTCACCCAGGTTGGTCTTGAACTCCTGGGCTCAGGTGCTCCTCCCACCTCAACTTCCCAAGTAGCTGGGACTACAGGCATGTACCATCATGCTTGGCTAATTTATTTTTGTAGAGATGGAGTCTTACTATGTTGCCCAGACTGGTCTTGAATTCCTGGGCTCAAGTGATCCTTTCATTTTGGCCTCCCAAAGTGTTGGGATCACTGGCGTGAGCTACCATCCCTAGCCCCAAGTGGACTTCTGGTGGATGAATGTATAAACATGACTTAAAAGGAATGAAGGGGCTGGGTGTGGTGGCTCACTCCTGCAATTCTAGCACTTTGGGAGGCTGAAGCCCATGGATCGCCTGAGGTCAGGAGTTTGAGACCAACCTGGTCAACATGATGAAGCCAGGAGGTGGAGGTTGCAGTGAGCCGAGATCATGCCACTGCACTCCAGACTAGTGCCTGGCGAAAGAGGGAGACTCTGTCTCAAAAAAAAAAAAAAAAAAAAAAAAAGTAAATTGCATATCATGTGTATTTTACCACATTCTTTTTTTAGATAGGATTTCACTCAGGAATGCAATGATGCGATCATAGCTCACTGCAGCCTTGACCTCCTGGCTCAAGTGATCCTCCTGCCTCAGCCTCCTGAATATCTGGGACTAGAGACATGTGCCGCCATACCTGGTTAATGAGAAAAAAATGTTGTGTTGTTTTGTTTTGTTTTGTTTGTAGAGATAGGGTCTTGCTAAATTGCCCAGGCTAGTCTCAAACTCCTGGTCTCAAGTGATCCTCCTGCCTTGGCCTCCCAAAGTGCTAGGATTTCAGGCGTGAGCCAATGTGCCTGGCCTTATCTTAACCATTTCGGTATGCAGTTCAGTAGCAATAAGTATATTCACATTGTTGTAGAGCTATCACCACCACCTGCCATTTTTTAAAAATTAAAACGAAGAAGAATATGCAATGGGGGCTATCTTTTAACGTCTCTGCATTTGGTGGCATCTTTGGAAAATACGATCTGCCACAGAATCATACAATATACAGTTTGGGGTCTTGTGCCCCTCACCGATGTTACTTTGATAAAATTCCTACAAGCTGTGCGTTGCTGTACGTTGCATGTATTGCACCGTGTAGTGCGAATATCTCACAGTGCATTCATCCGGCCTCTAGTTGATGGACACTTGGGTGCACTGTAGACAGTGCTATTAAGGGATGAAGGGTACTGCTCCCATGGACATGCTGGCATCACCGCTCTGGTACACATGGGTCCTTGTTTTCTGGTTCATGGGCTAGGCACTCATTCTGCTTTGTGAGATCCTGGGGAACTATTTTCCAGGTGGTTGCGTCACCTCATACTCCCATCAGGTGTGTGGGAGACCTGTTCTTAACCTCCCCCACAACACCCTAGGACCACCAAGAGACCTCCTTTAACTGACTCCACTTGGTTTTTATCCTGGCAGGGCCTGCCTTTCCGCCCAAAGCTGCTGCCTCCCTAGCCTCTGTGGTGGGCCCTCCAGCGAACTGCTCCACCTGCCTCACAAAGCGGCTCTCAGGGCTGAGGCTGGCAATGGTACAGGCTCTGTGTGTCGGCCACCTCGGCCTCCCAAAGTGCTGGGATTACAGGCATGAGCCACCGTGCACAGCCTTACATTTTTTTTAAAATGGAGTTTTGCTCTGTCGCCCAGGCTGGAGTGCCATGGCCTGATCATGACTCACTACAAACTCCTGAGATGGAGTTTTGCTCCTATGTCCAGGGTGGAGTGGCACAATCTCGGCTCACTGCAACCCCTGCCTCCCGGGTTCAAGCGATTCTCCTGCCTCAGCCTCCCGAATAGCTGGGATTACAGGTGCCTGTCACCACGCCCAGCTAATTTTTTTGTTTTGTTTTTGTGACAGAGTGTCGCTGTGTGCAGGCACCAGGCTGGAGTGTAGTGGCATGATCTTGGCTCACTGCAAGAATACAGTACAGGCTCTGTGTGTCGCTAGTTGGCCACCACCTAGTTAAAGGACGTTTCGCCTTTCCTCCCAGCTAGATGTGGCCCTGTGACTATTGTTGAACAACTGCTTCTGGGAAGCTTTGCAGCAACCTAGGCTCTGGGCTTCAGTCCTGCGAGCTCTTTTCCAGGGCACTGGCTGGCCTCCCCTGGCTGGACCTCAACTGACCCTTCCTGGGGTTCTGCCGTTGCCCCTGGCCCTCCTGCTGGTACTTGTTCCTGCTCTTAGCCAGGTCTCGCATTTCCCTTTACCCTGGTGAACTCCTGCTTCTTTCTCTAAACCTGCATAAGGGGCAGCTACTCTTCCCAACCTCTTAGCTTGCCAGGTAGGTGGCGTGTCCCCTCTGCCCAGCCCTTCTCCATCATGCCCTGTGGCTTCAGTGTATGGGGCCTGTCCCCCTGCCCCAGGCTTGGTCCGCCTGTAGGTGGAATGAGTCTGTAACAGTGCCTTCTGCAATGTGGACGTTCCTTCCACCAGCATGTGCTGCAGGAGCCAGGCCAGCCACAGTCAATCACAGGGCAGGACATCCCCACTGGTGCCTTTTCCACAGTAGTGTGAAGAGAAAGGACTGTCTGAAGGGGGCCAAAGAGGAGAGCCAAGGGCTAGATGTGTATGTGTCTGTGTGTCCACCCACATTCCAAGTCCTGCCGGCCCCTCAGGGGTGCGGGTGAACAGAGAGGCACTGCGCATCCTCCAGGGTGCCGGGGCCGCCAAAAGCAGCCCCAGGAAGGGCTGCAGGCCCTGGGATACTGTCCCTATGCCGTCTGCGTGGTCTGGGCTGGTCCTGGATGTCCAGCTCTGGCTCACGTCTTGTTTGGACAAATTTCCACCCAAGCCAGGCCTGGGTGCCAAGTCCTGAGGGCTTGACAAAGGCAGGGTAAGAGCCAGATAGGATCTAAGGACTGGCTCCTGGGAACAGTGTAGGTGCCCGCCCTGTGTTTACACTGGCTTCCTGCTCCTGGGCTCTCCGTCTGGCAAGCTGGGTGCGGTCACAGTCTGAGGAGGGCAGGGAGGTTGGGGGACCTTCTCCCAGCTCTCCCATTGGATGCTGCACACCAGTCACACCCAGCACGTGCACTCAGCAACAATAGCATGTGAGCTGGTAGCAGGTGACCCATGCTAAGGCTCTGGTTTTGGGAGAATACCCACTGGAATGGGAGGAGGGAAAAACACATTAACTTTAGAGGGCAACCATGAAATAGGCACAATAGATATAAGTGCTAAACAGGCAGGAGGGAAAGCAGGGAATAAAAGACACGCACACACACAAATGCAAACACACACACACAAACGCAAACACACATACACACAAACTCTCCCCCTCCCCCGCAAAAAAAGATGGGACAAAGGAGGAATGGGTTGGAGAGTTGGATATAAAATGTCAAATAAATAAATTGGCCAGGTGTGGTAGCTCATGCCTGTAATCCCAGCGCTTTGGGAGACCAAGGCAGAAAATTGCTTGAGGCGGGAGTTCAAGGCCAACCTGGGCAACATGGTGAGGCTGCGTCTCTGCAAAAGAAAAAAAAAGTTCCGTGTCGTGCTGTGCACCTGTGGTCCCAGCTACTTGAAAGGCTGAGGTGGGAGGATCACTTATGCCCAGGAGTTGGTGGCTACAGTGAGCTATGATTGTACCACTGCACCCCGGCCTTGGTTACTCAAAAAAAAAAAAAAAAGGAAAGGAAACAAAAGAAAAATTAATATCAAGGGAAAGATATACCATGCAAAGACTAACCAAGAGAAAATTTGTTAATTGGGTCAATTTTCGATTAAATAAAATTTAAGGCAGCAAAGTCAAACATTGATTTGTTGAAAATACAAATATAAAGCCAAGCTTCTGGAAGAAGCAGAGAGGAAGCACAAATGAAAAACACCAGGAAAAAAAAAACAGGAGATTTAAGGTAGATGTGTCAGCAAGCATATGAAAATGTAAGAGGCTCTTATGTCAATTTTATGCCAACAGATTTGAAAACAGATGTACTGGGTCATTTCTTGGAAAAACACAGGTTTCTTTTAATGGAATAAAAAAGAAATAAACCTCAATTGTCTTAACAACAACTATAGTCATTTAAAATATTCCCCTCCTCCCCAAAAAACATTAAAATAACTTTGTAAGCAAATTCTGCCGTTCAAGAAACAGATAATTCCAACCTTGTACGAATTATTTCAGAGAATAGAAAAGTGAGAAACAGTCTCACTTCAGTTTTACAAAACTGACATAGCCTTGATGTGCAAACTGAACAAGAGCAGGACAAAAAATAAAATTATTGGTAAATTTCACTCCTGAACAGAGATGCAAACTGAATCTAATAATGTATAAAAAAAGATAAATCATCATGGCTAAATTGAGTTTATCGCAAAAATACAAGGTTGGTATAGAATTACATGGTGTGAATCGCTACATTAACAGAATAAAGAAAAAATTTTCTTTTCCCTGCTTTCCTGTGGCTTACTTCAATATTCCTTAAAATTACATTTTGAGTTGTCCAGAGTGTTTTCAAGTGTGTCTCTTCATATAGCTTTTCCTCATGTTCTTCCTTTCTTTTATTTATTCTGAAGGAATTATATATAAGCTACAACTGTTCATTAAAGAAATAATTTTATGAGTAAGATGTAAATACATTCATGTTGTAAAATTTTAAACAATATAGAAAGTCATGAAATACAAAAAAAATGTACAGAATATTAAAAAAGTAAAAAATCCCTGATATCTCCCCCAGTAAATCCCAGAGTTTCCTGCACAAAGACAATAATAGATACCAATCTGGCATGTATGCCCCAGACTTTTATCTGTGCATTTGCATTCATAAAAATAAACATTTAAAAGTACATAGTTTTGGCCAGGTGGTTCACGCCTGCAATCCCAACACTTTGGGAGGCCAATGCAGAGGATTGATTGAGCCTAGGAGTTTAAGACCAGCCTGAGCAACATGGCAAAACCCCATCTCTACAAAACAACAACAAAACTAGCCAGACGTGGCGGTGCACACTTGTCGCCCCAGCTGCTTGTGAGGCTGAGGGGGGAGGACTGCTTGATTCTGGGAAGTCAAGGCTGCAGAGAGCCATGTTCATGCTACTGCACTTCAGCCAGAGTGACAGAATGGGACTCTGTCTCACCAAAACAACAATAGCAACAACAATCCATAGTTCTATTTTTGTGGGAATTTAAGTTTACACAGTATCATGATATGTGTAATTTGCTAAACTTGAATGATTCTTCACTAAATAAGATCTGTTGGAGATATGTCCAGGTCAGTGCATATAGATATATTTTAAAATTTTAAATTGACACACAATAATTTTATATATTTATGGGATACATAGTGATGTTTTGGTGCATATATTAGTGATTATATTAGGGTAATTAGCATATCCATCATCTCAAACGTTACTTCTTCGTGTTAGAAATACTCAATATCCTTTTTAAGCTATTTAGTTTTTTTGTGCGTTGTTTTTTTGAGATGGAGTCTCACTCTATTGCCCAGGCTGGAGTGCAGTGGTGCGATCTTGGCTCACTGCAACCTCCACCTCCCTGGTTCAAACAATTCCCTTGCCTCAGCCTCCTGAGTAGCTGAGGTTACAGGTGTACACCAGCATGTCTGGCTAATTTTTGTGTGTGTGTGTGTATTGAGACAGGGTTTCACCATGTTGGCCAGACTGGTCTCCGTGCTGTTCTCTATCGTTAGGCTAGTTTACAGTACTAGGGGGGTGCACCTTCCCACCAAGAGTGTGTAAGAGTTCCCTTTTTTCTGCAACCTCACCCCAGCATGCATTATTATTTTTTCTTCTTTATATATTTGTATGGCTTTTTAGTGGTTGTAGAATACACACACACACACACACACACACACACACACGCGCAATATAATGTATATCATATAATCAAAGTCTCCTGGTGTCAACATTTTACAAGTTGTAATGAAGTGTAAAAACCTTACCTCCCTTAATGTCCTGTTACTCTCCTCCATTTATAATATAATTGTTTCTCTTAGATATTTTCTCTGCATACATTGAGAACCACTTTAGGCAGTGTAATAATTTTTGCTTCAGCCAGGCCAGGCACGGTGGCTCACGCCTGTAATCCCAGCACTTTGGGAGGCAGAGATAGGTGGATCACAAGGTCAGGAATTTGAGATCAGCCTGACTAACTTGGTGAAACCTCCTCTCTACTAAAAATACAAAAGTTAGCTGGGCGTGGTGGCGCATGCCTGTAATCCCAGCTACTCAGGAAGTCGAGGCAGGAGAATCACTTGAACCCAAGTGGCGAAGGTTGTAATGAACTGAGATCCCACCACTGCATTCCAGCCTGGTCGACAGAAGAGGACTCTGTCTCAAAAAAAAAAAAAAGAAAAAAAAAAGTTTGCTTCAGCCATCAAACATAATTTAGGAACCTCAAGAGGAGGAGGAAAGTCTATTGTATTAATATTTACCAGTATTTTGCTTATCATATTCTTTCTTCCTTCCTGGTGTTCTAAGACTCTTATTTTACCATTTCCTTTCTGTTTAAGGAACATCCTTTAGCATTCTTTCAGCATATATTGCTGACAATAAATTCTCTTCGCTTTCCTTCACTTGAAAAAAATATTTTCCCCCTTCATTCTTGAATCATATATTCACTAGACATAGAATTCTGGATTGAGAATTTTTTTTTTTTCTTTTAGCACTTAAAAAATGTGCTACTTTCTTCGGTCTCCCTGGTTTCTGAAGAGAAATCCTCTGTCATTTGATTCATTTTCTTCCTCTATAGGTGAGGTGTCATTTTTCTCTCTGGCTGCATTATCTTTAGGTTTCAGAAGTTCAATTAAGATGTTTTGGGCCAGCCACAGTGGCTCACGCCTGGAATCCTAGCACTTTGGAGGATTCTCAAAATCCTAGCTCATGCCTGAGCTCAGGAATTTGAGAACAGCTTGGGCAATGTGGTGAAACCCTGTCTCTACTAAAATACAAAAAAAAATTAGCTGGGTGTGGTGGTGTGCACTTGTAGTCCCAACTACTCAGGAGGCTGAGGCAGGAGAATTGCTTGAACTCAGGAGGTGGAGGTTGCAGTGAGCTGAGATCGTGCCACTGCATTCTAGCCTGGGCCACAGAGCGAGACTCGGTCATGCCCCCCACCCCGCCCAAAAAAGAAAAAAAAAAGTTTTGGGATGGATTTCTTTGGGTCTATCATGTTTGAGGCTCATTTAATTTTCTCTCTCTCTCTCCCCCACCCCCATGTTGCCCAGACTGGTCTTGAACTCCTGGGCTCAAGTGGTCCTCCCACCTTGGCCTCCCAAAATGCTGGGATTACAGGTGCGAACCACTGTACCCGGCCTCACTTCACTTCTTAAATCTGTAGGGTTTTTTTTCTCTTCTTTTTACTAAATTCAGGAAACGTCCAGCTATTATTTCTTTGAGTACTGTTAACCCCACTCCCTTTCTCTGCTCCTTTTGGCACTCTCATGACATGGATGTTAGGTCTTTTGTTAGGATCTCACATTTTCTGAGGCTCTGTTTATTATTTTTTCAATGAATTTTCTCTCTCTTGTTCATATGGGATAATTGGATTAAAAAATTTTAATCTATATGGGGTCTCACTATGCTGGCCAGTTGGTCATTAACTCCTGGCCTCAAGCAGTCCTCCTGCCTCAGCCTCCCAAAGTGCTAGGATTACAAGTGTGAGTCACTGCAGCTGGCCCAGATGGGATAATTGCATTGTTCTGGCTTCCAATTCACTAGTAGCTTCCTCTGTCCCTTCCATGTTGCTGTTCAGCTGATATCCAATGACCTTTTAAATTTTTGGTTACTGTATTTAGTTCTAAAATTTCTATGTGGTTCTTCTTTGTGAGACTTTCTATATTTTCTTTTTCTTTCTATTTTTTATTTTTTTATATTTTGAGATAAAGTCTCCCGCCAGGCACGGTGGCTCACGCCTGTAATCCCAGCACTTTGGGAGGCCAAGGCAGGTGGATCACGAGGTCAAGAGATCGAGACCATCCTGGTCAACAAGGTGAAACATCGTCTCTACTAAAAATACAGAAAATTAGCTGGGCATGGTGGCACGTGCCTGTGATCCCAGCTACTCAGGAGGCTGAGGCAGGAGAATTGCCTGAACCCAGGAGGCGGAGGTTGCGGTGAGCTGAGATCGTGCCATTGCACTCCAGCCTGGGTAACAAGAGCGAAACTCCATCTCAAAAAAAAAAAAAGATAAGAGTCTCCCTCTTGTCTCCCAGGCTGGAGTGCAGTGGTGCAATCTCAGCTCACTGCAACCTCTGCCTCCTGGGTTCAAGCGATTCTCCTGTCTCAGCCTCCTGAGTGGCTGGGATTACAGGCTCCTGCCACCACACCCAGCTAATTTTTGTATTTTTAGTAGAGACAGGGTTTCACCATGTTGGCTGGGCTGGTCTCGCACTCCTGACCTCAAGTGATCCGCCTGCCTTGGCCTCCCAGAAGTGGTGGGATTACAGGAATGAGCCATTATACCCAGCCAACTTAGTTTAATATCTTACTGGTATTTGGTATAATGACTTGTTTTATTTTTTCTTTATTTCTTTTTTATCTCTGAATCAGAGTCTTGCTCTGTCTCCCAGGCTGAAGTGTAGTGGCACAATCTCAGCTTACTGTGGCCTCTGCCTCCTGGGTTCAAGCAATTTTCTCCACCTCAGCCTCCTGAGTAGCTGAGACTACAGGCATGCACCACCATGCCTGGCTAATTTTTTGTATTTTTTTAAAATTTCTATTTATTTATTTATTTATTTTTTGAGACGGAGTTTCGCCCTTGTTACCCAGGCTGGAGTGCAATGGCGCGATCTCGGCTCACCGCAACCTCCGCCTCCTGGGTTCAGGCAATTCTCCTGCCTCAGCCTCCTGAGTAGCTGGGATTACAGGCACGCGCCACCATGCCCAGCTAATTTTTTGCACTTTTAGTAGAGACGGGGTTTCACCATGTTGACCAGGATGGTCTCGATCTCTCGACCTCGTGATCCACCCGCCTCGGCCTCCCAAAGTGCTGGGATTACAGGCTTGAGCCACCGCGCCCGGCTAATTTTTTGTGTGTTTAGTAAAGACAGGGTTTCACTGTGTTGGCCAGGATGGTCTCCTGACCTCGTGATCTGCCTGCCTCAGCTTCCCAATGTGCTAGGATTACAGGTGTGAGCCACTGTGCCCGGCCTGATGACTTATTTTCAACCAAAAGTTGGATAATTTGGTTATTATAAGACCGCGGATCTTATTTAAATCTTATATTTTAGCAGGCTTCCTCTGACCCCGTTCTGGCAGTGACAGGGGACACTTTGCTGCCGGGTGGAGGTGGAAGTCCAGGTTCCCCACCCTGCTGCTCCATTGACACTTGGGGCCGTGGGGATCCTTGTGACTGCTGGGTGGGGCTGGGATTCCTGCTCCCCACTCGGCCTCCTATGATATCCCAGGTATGGATGGGGGGAATGCCTGCTGCTGATCTCCATGTGGCCTCCACTGGCACCATGTGTGGGCAGGGAGAGCCTCATCACCTCTGGAAAATGATGAAGGTCCTTATCCTCCACTAGGTTCCTCTGATAGTACCACGATGAGGACCGGAAGGGGGCCTTATTACCATGTTAGGAGTGGAAGTCCAGCTCCTCACGTGGTCTCCACTGACACTGTGGGGGGGGAGGGGACTTATTTCCACCCAAGTCCTCCTTGGCCTCCCCTAACACCCTAGTAGGAGGCTGGAGCATCTCGTTACAAGGTGGCAAGGGTAGAAGTCTAGGCTCCCCACTGGTCTTTGCTGTTGAGGGCAGGGTTGGGGCCACAGCTTTTTTCTGAAGTAGTCTGGCTTGAGTAGAATGGTTATTGTCTAAAATGTTTTTGTCTTGCTAGTCTGTCTTTGTCCTGATGTTCTGGCTAGACAGAACAGGCTTTTCTTGGGACCTATTTTTTGCCTGCACCCATTGTGCTTCTGGGTGTCCATCTCCTCTGTGTACAGTCTGGGATATATGAGTCAAAAAGATAACACAGGAGGCTGGGCACGGTGGTTCATGCCTGTCATCCCAGTGCTTTGGGAGGCTGAGGCAGGAGGATTCTTGAGACCAGGAGTTATAAGATCAGCCTGGGCAACATAGTGAGAATCATCTCTCCAAAAAGTTTTTTAAAAATATAAGCTGGGTAGTTGGTGCATACCTGTAGTCTGAGCTGCTTAGGAGGCTGAGGTGGGAGAATCACTTGAGCCTAGGAGTTCAAAGCTGTAGTGAGCTATGGTTGTGTCCCTGCACTCCAGCCTGGGTGACAGAATGAGACCTTGTTTCTAAAATGAATAAATAAAATAAGAATTAAAAAAACAAAAACCCTGCTGGGCGCGGTGGCTCACGCCTGTAATGCCAGCACTTTGGGAGGCCAAGGCGGGCGGATCATGAGGTCAGGAGATCAAGACCATCCTGGCCATGGTGAAACCCCATCTCTACTAAAATACAAAAAATTAGCGGGCATGGTGGCACGCGCTTGTAGTCCCAGCTACTCAAGAGGCTGAGGCAGTGGAATCGCTTGAATCCGGGAGATGGAGGTTGCAGTGGGCCGAGATCGTGCCACCGCACTCCAGCCTGGTAAAAGAGCAAGACTCCGTCTCAAAAACAAAACAAAAAACAACCCAGGGAAGCACCACCATTTCATCCTTGGCTCTAGGTCTCTACCTTGTCTGCCTTCTTTGTAACACTTAGAATCTTCTTATGTTTGCTTTATTTATAATGTTCAGGGTTTTTATTTGTGGAAGGAATAGGGAAACATATGTCTGTCTGTCTTCTAGGAAGCAGAAGTCTGTTTTGTCTTCATTAAACATTTATTTTTTAATTTTTTGAGATGGAGTCTCACTCTGTTGTGCAGGGGTACAGTCTCGGCTCACTGCAACCTCCATCTCCCAGGTTTAAGCAATTCTGCTGCCTCAGCCTCTCAGGTAGCTGGGATTACAGGCATCTGTCACCATACCCAGCTAATTTTTGTAGTTTTAGTAGAGATAGTGTTTCACCATGTTGGCCAGGCTGGTCTCAAACTCCTCAGGTGATCTACCCACCTTGGCCTCCCAAAGTGCTGGAATTACAGACATGAGCCACCACGCCCGGCAGGGTTTTTGAATAAATGAAACCACACCTGGCTGCCTTCATTTATTTCTTTCATGCTCATTCATGGACGTGGTATTGCCTTCATTTTTGAAATATATTTTTGATGAGTGTAGAATTTTAGGTTAAGGCTGGGCACAGTGGCTTATGCTGTAATCCCAGCACTTTGGGAGGCAAAGGTGAATGGATAACTTGAGCTCAGGAGTTTGAGACCAGCCTGCACAACATGGTGAAACTCCATCTCTACAAAAAATTTAAAAAAAAAAAAAAAGCAGGGTGTGGTGGCGCATGACTGTAATCCTAGCTATCTGGGGGCTTGGGCGGCTGAAGCTGCAGTGAGTCATCATTGTGCCACTGCACTCCAGCCTAGGTGACAAAGTGAGACCCTGTCTAAAAAAAAGAAAAAGAATCTCAGGTTACAGAGAATTTTTTTCTTGCAGTACTTTAAAGATATTGCTACACTATCTTCTTGCTTGCATTGTTTCCAAAAAGAAATCTTATCCTTATCCTGATTCCTCTATACACAATGTGTCTTTTTCCTCTCCATACTTTTAAGACTTTCTCTTTAGTACCTGTTTTATGAAATTTGGCTTATGATGTACTTTGGTGGACTTTTTTTTTTTCTTTTTTTTTGAGACAGAGTCTCGCTGTGTCACCCAGGTTCGAGTGCAATGGTGTGATCTTGGTTCACTGCAACCTTCGCCTCCTGGGTTCAAACGATTCTCCCGCCTCAGCCTCTCAAGTAACTGGGATTACAGGCGCCTGCCACCAGGCCCAGCTAATTTTTGTATTTTTAGTATAGAGACAGGGTTTCACCATGTTGACCAGGCTAGTCTCAAACTCCTGACCTCTGGTGATTCACCCACCTCAGCCTCCCAAAGTGCCGGGATTACAGGCACGAGCCACTGCACCTGGCCACTTTGGTGGACTTTTCATGTCTCTTGTGCTTGGGATTTGTTGAACATCTTGGATATGTAGGTTTATAATTTTCATCAAATTTGGTGAAATTTCAATTATTGTTTCTTCAAAGTATTTTTTTTCTGTTCTCTTCCCCCCCAACCACCTCTGGGGACTCTCTATGTGTGTTAAGTTGTTTGAGGTTGTCCCAGAGTTCATTAATATTGTGCTACTTCTTTTTTTTTTAAATGTATTTTAGTTTTCCTTTGTTTGTTTCTTGTCTTCTGAAAACTCTAATCCTTTGTTAATCTCATCCATCTTGGTCAGAATTGGAGGCCTTCATTGCCATGAAAGTAAGCAGAAGAGAAAAACGCAAAAACGTAAGTTAATCTGGATCTTCTGGATATGGAAGACGATTTTAGTGGCTACAAAAATAAAGATAGAAACCACACAGGGAAAGCCTTCATAGATTCAAATATTTAAAATTTAAATTTCTATAACATCCTGAAAAGAGATCCTAAAAAGTTGCTTCGTGTGGTGGCACATGATTTTAGTCCCAGCCACTCAGGGGCTGAAGTGGGAGGGTTGCTGGAAGCCCAGGACTTTGAGACCATCCTGGGAAACATAATGACACCCCATCTCAAAACAGAAACAAACCAGCAAACAGAATAAGTAGCAAACAGCCAATGGTATTGGCCACATACATGACAGCAAGTTAATGTTCCTAACATAGAAAGTGAGAAAAACACTCAGTATTTATGCTCAGTATTTATGTGGGTGCATAGATAATACACCAAAGTGGAAATAAAAGTGACCAATATAAATTAGAAAGAAACTCCCATTACTATTCCAAAGAATTAAGCTACCATTTGCAGCTGGGCACGGTGGCTCATGCCTGTAATTCCAGCACTTTGGGAGGCTGAGGTGGGTGGATCACTTGAAGTTAGGAGTTCCAGACAAGCCTGGTCAACATGGTGAAACCCCATCTCTACATGGCTCATGCCTGTAATCTCAGCATTTTGGGAAGCTGACATGATAGGACTGCTTAAGCCCAGGAGTTCGAGACCAACCTGGGCAACATGGCAAAACCCAGTCTCTACAAAAAATACAAAACTTAGTCGGCTGTGGTAGCATGTGCCTGTGGTCCTAGCTACTTGGGAGGATGAGGTGGGAGGATCACCTGAGCCAGGGAGGCAGAAGTTACAGTAAGCAGAGATCATGCCACTGCACTCCAAACAGGGTGACGGAGTGAGACATTGTTTTAAAAAAATTTATTGCAAATGCAGCATGCAGAGGAGAAATGGGGGAAGGAGGGTGGTCAGAAATGTCTCTGAGGCAGTGCAGGCAGGAGGGATGATGGGGTGGAGAGCTGCTTCTGCCCTGGGGGGCACTGCTGCCATTTTACCAGGGCTTTGACTGGCTTCCTCCTGGCTGCTGGGTGGCTCTTGACCAAGCAGAGCTCAGAGACCACCATCTGGTGTGATCCATGAAGGGTCAAGGGGTCTATGGGACCTCATGGCTCACCATTCTTTTTTTTTTTTTTTTTTTTGAGACACAGTTTCACTCTGCCTCCCAGGCTGGAGTGCAGTAATGCAGTCTCGGCTCCCTGCAACCCCCACCTCCTGGGTTCAAGTGATTCTTGGCCCTCAGTCTCCGGAGTAGCTGGGATTACAGGCACGTGCCACCATGTCTTGCTAATTTTTGTATTTTTAGCAGAGCCAGGATTTCGCCATGTTGGCCAGGCTGGTTTCAAATTCTGACTTCAAGTGATCCACCTACCTCGGCCTCCCAAAGTGCTTGGGATTACAGGTGTGAGCCACTGTGCCTGGCCTGGCTCGCCATTCTGTAGACCCCTTGAACCTTTGTGGATCCCACCGGAGCTCTCTGCTCCCTCACCTGCTGGGGAAGTTAAAGCCACAGTGACCTCCAATTTTGACTGACAGCCAGCGATACCTGCCTACTGAGGGGCGGGGCTGAGGTTGGATGAGCTGTGAAGGCCCAGAGAGCCTGGGTGGGTGGCACTCGGGAATGGGAAAAAGAACCAGGACTGGCATCAGCATCCACATTGGAGGGCTTTGTTACCAATGAAGAACTAAGGCAGAGAGGCCGCCTCACTAGTCCAGAAAGTTTCTTGCTGTGGGGGACGAATCTGACTCCATGCCTGTGCTTACCCACAAAAGAGTAATAACAATGCCAGCAAAGCCGCGGAGTCTGGCCCTGCCTGCTCGGGAGGCTGCTGCTCACATCGTCGCAGCCACTCAGGGACCCTGCGCAGGGTGCCTCGGGCGCCTGGTACAGTGCTCAGGAATGCAGGAGGACCCCGGCTGCTGTTCCCGGCCTGCAGGAGTACTGGCTTGTGTTAAGAAAGGGCACCAGGCCACGCTCCGTGCTAAGATCTGCGGAAATGGAAGGAAACATCCTTAACTGCTTCAAAACCGAAAGATAGAAGAAATGTCGTTCTCCACTTCCCTTGAAATCAAATCTGTTAACTAGGAGTTTCCCAAACCCCAGTCCCAGGAATCTGGAGCCTAAACTTAGCTTATCCTTGGAAGGTCACCGGATTACCCTGGGGCAGGGTCAGCCAGCAGCTGCTCAAGATAAACTTGGCTTTTCTGCAGACTCAGGCTTTTCTCACACACAATTAATGAGATCCTGCCATACTTCCCCTGGGAAAGCGGAACAATGGCTGGGGGGTGAGCAGGTGGCCTTGGCCAGCACTCTGCCCCAAGGGCCTTTCGCCAGAGATCAGGGATTTGTGTCCCTGCCCAACCAGAACACCTCTGACCTCTACCTGCAGGCCCTGGACCACTGTGGCACTCTGGACATAAGGCCCTTCTGCCCCTTGGATGCCGAGCCCCTTCCCACCTCTGGAATCTTGCACTTGGCTATTGGTTCTGCTCTGCCTGGAACTTCTTCCCTGGATCCGTGTGAAATGTCACCTCCTCAGAGGGCTCTTCACCACTCTTTCCTACCCAGTTCTTGGTTGATGGGTTCCTCTCAGCTCCTCTGGACAGGAGTTTCCTGTGCTGCATACTCTGCCTAGAGACAGTGCCTGCCACACAGCAGGTGGGCAAACCCTCCATGAGTGGCAGGAAGGGTGGGTGCACCCTCATGCTGCTCCTGAGTCTGGTCTGGGTCACTCAGAGGCCAGGCTCCATCTGAGGTGGGTTTGTCTAGGGTAGTGTCAGCCCCTGTGGCCCTCTTAGGGCCTCTCTGCATTGGGACTGGTTCCACTGCAGCCTGGGGCCTCCACCAACACAGTGAGCTGGGGTTAGAAATCAGACTGTGAAAGGTGAAGCCCGAGACTCCTCTGCCACGTCTCTCAGATGCTGCGAGGCTGCTGCCAAAGAAACGTGAGCTTGCTGGGGCCACCCTAGGGTGCCAGCTAGGTGAAAAGAAAAACAGGCAGCCAGGTGAGGAGAGGGAGCCTTGGGCTGGCTGCAGCCCCAAGCTGGCTAGAGGGCGACAGGCAGCCTCCTGTGTGGAACGGACGCAAGAAGACAGCCGCACTGTTGAGGTTATTTCTGGATACTGGGCAGGAAAATCAACAAGCAAATGGACAGGTCCAGCAATGCTAGGGGATGGTGCAGCAAGGTGTTCCTGGAAGTGACCTCAGCAACACAACTTGGAAGATAAGCAGACCCACACTGCAGGCAGAAGAGGCTCACAGGCAGGTGAGTCTGCTGGAGTAGTGTGTGCTCAGGGCCACGCCAAGCCTGGTGGCTGCACTGGCCAGTCCTTGAGCATGCAGGTACACATCAATCTGGGCTGTTCTGGGAGTTGGCTCATGGTCCATAGGCAGTGTGAGCCATGGAGGGTCTTAGGTAGGGTGAGGCCCAGGAGAGGGGCCTGCCAGGGTGGCCTAGCTGGGCAAGGGCAGGTCCCTGATGAAGGCCAAAGCGGTCATCCTAGGAAGATGGTGGCATGCAAGGGCTGGGAGTGGGCAGTAAGAGTGAGAGGATGGGTGGGTCAGCTGGGCCCCTGGAATGGACAGAGGAGGAGATTGCAGAGGAAGGGGCGTGGCCCATGGGTCTGCAGCAGGAGGACAGCAGCGATTGAAGTGATAGCTGGGAGAAGGCGGTGGTCCTCGGAGCCATATCTGGTAGAGAGAGGCCACATGGGGCTGAGCTAAGAGGGTAGGATTTCTCTCCAGCCGCAGAGCCGGGCACACTAGCCTTCAGAGCCTCCCCACACTGGGCGAGCCAGGCCCCGGCGCTGGCCTTGTCTCATTCACTGTCTCAGAACCACCTGAAGAGGGAGAAGGGAGCCCGGCCCTAGGAGGGAGAGAGTCCTCAAAGCCCCCACATCTGTGACCAGCCTCAGTGCCATACTTTTTCTATGGGGATCCTGTTCAATGAACTGAGCACGGACCAGATAAAAGAACTGGGCACCCAGTGGCCTCAGGCCAGGGCCTGGAGTCCAAACTTTACTGGAAACAAAGGAGCCGACAGAGATTGGGGAGGTAACTGCCAGAAAGGAGCGGGTACCCCCATGGGGCTGTGGATTTTGGAGCCTGTGCCCCCACCTGAGCCTCAGGGGGCCCGGAGTGTCCACCCCGGTGGACCTTTCGAGAAATGGCTGAGCCATTGTGCAGAAGAATGCCCGGAAATCCCGCGCCTCCCTCCTCCAGCAAGGATGGGGGCTCTTCCTCCTGGCCAGGAAACTCCAAGTTGGCTTCCGGAGGCTGGCCTGGGGGCTGGGGTGCCAGGGACACCATCGCCACTGGTGGGAGGGCAGGGCACAGCCCCTCTGTGTCCCTTTGTCTCTCCTGTCTGAAGGCCAGAGCAGGCTGCTAGGCCTGGGGCCACCACTGCCCCGGGGTGCACACCCAGTGTGCTGGGTCACTGGGACTTCCTGAAGTGGTGTCACCTCAACGGGGCTCCCAAGGATGGGGTGCGGGCAATACTGCAGGAAGAGGAGCAGCCCCAGTGAAGACTGAGAGGTCTGGGACGCCCCTGCGGCTTGGGAGAGTTGGGGGGATCCCCAGGCAGGGAAAAGCCCCTATTGCCACCACTTTGTGCCAGAGACTCAGGCTCCAGAGAGGCAGAGAGTGGTGTCGGGGGTGAGGCTGGGGCTCTGGGCCTGACCTCCACATGACTGCCTGGCGTCTGTTTGCCATGGGGTGGGAGAGACAGTGCCGGGACTCGGAGCGGGGCTGGAGAGAGAGAGTGCTGGAAAGGGCCTGGGTGGGGCTTGGACTCTGGCGCGGGCTTTCTGGAGAGCCCCCTACGCAGGCCTCTTCAGCAGTGATGGGGTGGGGGCGCTCCTGCAAACCTTGGTCAGTGAGCGGAGCGGGCCCGGGTGGAAGAGACACTGGGCTCGGTCAGGGATGTGGGGGTGAACGCGGTGGTGCGGGCTGGGGGTCAAGTGCCTTCTGAAGTGACGGGGCCGGGACACGCAGGGAGGCGGCCCAGAAGGCGCGCCACAGAATGCGCTCGGCCGCGACTAGGACAACACGGGGGGTGGGGGCGGCGGCCGGGCGGGGAGCTGTCCCGCGCCCTCGGCTACCCCCAAACGCCGTTGTTTCCCTAACTTCAGCTGCCAGGGGCTCTGTGATTGGCTGCCGGACGACGGCCTGCACACGGATTCGCTGCTTCGGGCCGGGGGGCCGGGCCCGGGGGACAGAATCCGCCCCCGAACCTTCAAAGAGGGTACCTCCCGGCCGGAGCCGGCAGACCGAGGAGGTGCGACAGACCCGCGGGGCAAACGGGCTGGGGCCGGGAGCCGGGAGTGCGGGCGTAAAGGCACCAGGGCCCGCCCAGGGCGCCGTGCCACAAGGCCTGGGGGATTCTGGGGACCGTCGGGCGCGCGTCTCGCCTCTAGCCATGGGGTCGGCAGCTTTGGAGATCCTGGGCCTGGTGCTGTGCCTGGTGGGCTGGGGGGGTCTGATCCTGGCGTGTGGGCTGCCCATGTGGCAGGTGACCGCCTTCCTGGACCACAACATCGTGACGGCGCAGACCACCTGGAAGGGGCTGTGGATGTCGTGCGTGGTGCAGAGCACGGGGCACATGCAGTGCAAGGTGTACGACTCGGTGCTAGCTCTGAGCACTGAGGTGCAGGCGGCGCGGGCACTCACCGTGGGCGCCGTGCTGCTGGCGTTCGTTGCGCTCTTCGTGACCCTGGCGGGCGCGCAGTGTACCACCTGCGTGGCCCCAGGCCCGGCCAAGGCGCGTGTGGCGCTCACGGGCGGCGTGCTCTACCTGCTCTGTGGGCTGCTGGCGCTCGTGCCGCTCTGCTGGTTCGCCAACATTGTCGTCCGCGAATTCTACGACCCGACTGTGCCCGTGTCGCAGAAGTACGAGCTGGGTGCAGCGTTGTACATCGGCTGGGCAGCCACTGCGCTGCTCATGCTAGGAGGCGGCCTCTTGTGTTGCGGCGCCTGGGTCTGCACGGGCCGTCCTGACTTCAGCTTCCCTGTGAAGTATTCAGCGCCGCGGCGGCCCACGGCTACCGGCGATTACGACAAGAAGAATTACGTCTGAGGGCACCAGGCATGGCGGGGCCCTCCTGCCAGCCACGCCTGCGATGCACTGGATGAGCCTGGGGAGCCCCGCAGGGACCACGGCTTCTGCTGGGTCGCACCTCGCGCAGGCTCCGCGGAGCGTCCGGCTCTGCACCCAGACGCGGCTCCTGGCCTGCCTGCGCCCGCAGCCGGCCCTCTTCTGCCACCAGCCGGGCCCTACCTTGAACAGATGGACTTGGACAGTTTCCTTTTCTGTTTGCGGCGCTGTCTCCACGGGCAGAGCCGGTGTCAGACTGAGGATGCCACTTTCCCCTGAAGATGCTGGGGTTCTTGGCTGCTGCCTTACTTTCTAGAGGCTCCTGCTGACTTCGGAGGGGCGGATGGAGAGCCCAGGCCCCCACCAGAGATTTGTACAGCTGGTCTTTACCCCATTGGCGGGGCCTGAGGCCAGGGACCAGTGACTTGGCCAGGACCTCCCAGTCTCACTCCAGCATCTCCCCAGGCAAGGCTTGCGGGCACCGGAGTTGGAGAGCGGGTGGGAGTGGGAAGGCTAAGAATCTGCTTAGTAAATGATTTGAACTCTCTCCTACCTGTGTCTTGTTCTCTGTCCAGCCATCTTCCATGTCGAGCAGCCCCATTCATCACCCACTGCCCCGCCCTCCCAGGGACTCTCGTGGAGACCTCCTCCCAGGGCTGGCGGCTGGGGCCCTTATTCCCATCCTCCCTGCCACCTTCCCACCAGGTAGGAGACACAGCCACCACTTACTACAGCCAAGAAAGGTGAGATCTGCAGTCAGAAGAGCCACTGCTGCGTCAGGGGGCCTGGGATGGGACAGGGGTGGGAGCAGTGGCAGACCCCAGCAGAAAATGCAGGGCGAAGCACCCTCAACACAGGATGGTGAGTGGGGGTCCTGTGATGGGAGAAGTGCTACAGATGAGCAGCTAGGCCGCTGGCTTCTCCCAGACAGGGCCGCGCTCCATTCAGCGCAGGGTGGGGTTTTCCACTGTGCTCTCAGGGCTTGCCTGGTCGCAGGTCCCATCGAGTAGTCACAGAGGTCTGTCGAACCCCGACCAGGCCCTTTCCAATGATGGGTGGGGCAGGAACAGGGATGAATGCAGGATGCGCTGGACAACAGTGGCGTTGCCATGGGAGGAAGTGCTGGCAGCTGGCTGCCTGGAGTGCACTGCTTGGCTTCAGCCCCTCGTCCCGACTCCTCTGCCAGTCCCAGCATAGCTCCCTACAGAGCCTGTGCCCACTCTAGTGGCCTGGCAGCCTGCTCAGACTGGTACTGACCACTAGCACCTGTGCTAGCCCCTGCTGGGGGCACCCTGGGTAACCTTCCTCCGGGAGCTGCATGGCCTGGGAGTCAGTGCTAGCCCCTGCCAGGCACCATGGGGTGTGGGTGGGGTGTCCAGAGCCATCTAGCATAGCCATTGAGAGCTCAGTGTTTTTAGCTTTGTTCTAGGCACTTTGAATTAATACATTTTTAACTTTTGACATAAAGCTAGCAGCAGAAGAGAACAGCTGATGAAGGGGGCATGCTACAGGAAGGAGCTCTAAGCCCAGCCAGCAGGAAGACTCGGCATCTTCCCCAACCTGGCCTTGGGGGGCCTGCCCAGAAATGACTAGGTCACATTTAGTAGCAGGGAGTCTCCCAGGTCTGGCCAGGCTACCATCATGGGGCAGTGGGAGAACCCCAAGAATGTGGGCTCAGAGGTGCTTAGGACAGCCGCTGGAATGTGTGGCAGTTTCCTGGGAGCTGCCGTGGAACCAGCAGGTGGGATGAGCTACAGGCAGAGGGGCACCACAGTGCAGAGGTCCTCAGCAGGCCTGATGTGTGCCCCACCTGGGCCTGTATAGCAGGGACCAAGAACAGTCCCCAAGCTTGGCAGTGTATGATCCCAGAGCTGTGGCCATGGACAGAAACGGAAACTCTACATTATTGCACCTGGTCAGTGGGGCTGGTGCGTTTGGTCAGAAGCTGAAGCCCAAGGCTGCCCAGGAGGGCTGTATCCTATGCAAGCCCTTTTCTAAGAAAGTAAGAACAAAGAAAGGTGGCTGCACAGCCTCTGAACTTTCCCAAATGGCCTGTATGGGCAGCTCAAAGGCCCTGGGAGCTGTGAAAACCATCAGAGGCGAGGGGAGGGGCCTGGCCTCCAGTCCAGCTCTGACCCTTTTGTGCCCACTGCCTTTTGCTGAGGCCTGCACCAAGACCAGACCCACCCACCTGTGTGCAATTTTCCAGGCCACTCTGAGCTTTTCACCACCGACTTAAAACCTAACCAAATCACTCTTGCCCTCAAAGACCCTACCCAGCGCAGCTGCTGGCCCAGTAGCCTCATGCCTCACACAGGTGACCTCCCCAGCCTGCCTGCTGCTTCAGCACCTGTGTCCCCAGGTGACAGGGTGAGATGGCCCCAGTCAATGAATAGTTCTCCCCACCAGGAAGGGCAGAAACCTCATTCCCTTCCCACCCCCAACACTCAGTGATGTTCTGGGGAATGTCTGCACAGGGTGGGACGAGCTAATTCCATGACTTCCCTGACTGGGAAGCCCTCACTGCTCTGAAGGCCATGGAGGTCACTAAGGTCCTGTCCAGGTGGGACTTCCTGTGACCAGAGGCCTTAGGGGGCACAGTGTCTCCATCCATGCACCCCAGCCAACTGGGCCTTCCCCTTGCTACCCTCCTCTGTGGTGCCGTGTGCCCACTGTGTGGCTGCAGGGGTACCTGAATGAGGGCTGGACAGTGACACGAGGTGGGGGTGGGGGTAACCACGGGTGGAGGAATGGCTGAGAGAGTAGACTTGCTATGTGGCTGAGGCCAGGTGGGCAGGAGAAAGTAGTAGGTGAACAAAGCCAGGTACGGCTGGCACCACTGGGCAGTGGCCAGTTCAGGTGCTCTCAGGAGGCGGGGTGCTGAGGGGTCCTGATCTCTGCCCACTGCCACATGGAGGACCTGGAGGACAGAGTGAGGAGATCTTGTCCTTGGGGCCAATCCCCATGCTAATTTCCTGCCAGGTGCTGAGGGCACCGGGGGCCCAGGACCAGGGCTCCCTGGAACCACAGAAGGCTCAGGGCACACCCAAGCACTGGCCTCGAGACCTGAATCACGATTGGAATGAAGCCTAAAATAAACATTTTATTTAATAAAAAATGGCCTCTGCATCTTAAATCACATCCATAACTTACAATCTAAATGAAACCAGGTATATAAATAAGAAGAAGGTTATTCCTGAAGAAATCAAATTCTAGAAAAGAAAACAAGACAAAACAAGTTTCAAACAATGTTGATGTGTCACCAAATTAAACAAATTGCCCAGGTCTTCCCTCTGGGTAGTGCTTCTGAGTAGCCGGGACTACTCGTGAGGGCAAGGCCAACCCAGACTGAGAGGCCCCTGCTGTCCTCACAGCACCCCTTGCCTGAGCTGAGCTATCCTACATCACAGCTCCTGCCTGCTGGCCTGGGCACCTTCTCACCTCATGGACCCCACCCAGATGCTCAGCTGGACTCCTGGCTCCCTCCCATGGGGTCTCTCCCTCCATCCCTCGGCACTGCTGCTCAGCCCTCCTGGCCCAGGCCACCTGTACTCCTGCCTCAGTGGCAGGACACACAACAGCTTAATGTTGTCACAAAGCAGGTTGCAGGGGAGAGGTCTGCTGCCAGTGCCCACTCTGCTGCTGGAGACACGCCAAGCCTGATCAGGTGGCTGGCCCAAAGTCACTGCTGATAAGCCTACAGAACTTGCCCAAAACCCTGAGGGTCTGACCCAGAGCCCCCCCCGCCCCCAGCATGGGCCCCGTGTAGCCCAGGTCACCCTGAGAGGGACTCTGGGGTCCCTGAGGCCCCTATGCTGTTCCCAGCAGAACCCCTCACTCCAGCCCCAGCAGGAGAACAGGCGCTTGCCCCTGGACGAATGGGCGGATGGAGAGTGGGGAGGATCCCAGGCCTGGCCCGAGGGACCTCCTGCAACAGAGCTGTGGCAGGGCCCATCTGCCACAGCTGCAGCCTCCAGGCTAGGGCTCAGGAAGATGCAGGGCTGGATGTGGCATTCCCTGTGGGGACTCTGGGTTGAGAGACGGTCACAAAGACATAGGGCACACCTACTTCCCAGGAACCCTTAAGAAAGAGGTAGCACATGGGGCAGTGGGAAGTGTCCCGGGTCAGCGGCCTGCCAGTGACTCCCAATGGGGCCCTCAGGACAGCTGTGTGCTGGTGAAGGTCCCAGCAGAACCGGCACTCTGGAATTCCCAGCTGAGCGGCTGCCAACACTTTGCTTTCTCATAAGCCAAACACACAAAAGCTCAGATGCCTGCTCTGCGGGATCTTGCCCAGGGCCTGACCCAAAGGCTGACAGGAGGCTCCAGGGGCCTCTGAGGGCAGCACCAGGGAGTCTTCGTGTGACATGTGTCACACGCAATGCCCAGCCTCAGAGTGCGGTCAGCAGAAGGTGAATACCACCAGCTCTTTCTGAAGGATTCGCAAGGACTTAATGAAATTAGCTGCCTCAAAATGCCCCACTGTGGCCCTGCTGGCAGCCTAGGGACAGATGTACTTGGGAAAAATGTGTTGGCCCCAATCTTCTCAGGACCCCTATTCCGGTCTGAAATCCAAGTGAAAGCCTCTGTTGAGGGACAGAGCAGGGCATCACAGTCAGGCTCTGAGGAGCGGGGCCGCTGCTTCCATCCCTGCAGAACCCCCAACTCACCCTAGGACAGGAGGGAAACAAGTGCATCCAGGAACTTGCTCCGATCCTCAGCTTTCAGCTCAATTACTGAAGTAATGAAAGAAAAACAGTTGTGAGAAGGGAGGAGCGGGGACACAAGACAGGGCACAGAACTCCCCCAGCCTGCCCTCCACTCTGGAGCAGGCCTCCACCACATTCCAAAGCGCGTGGTTACTCCAGGCCTGGGGGAATCTGCACTCAGTGGTTGTATGTCTGTCTCGCTGTACTTCATCTTCAGAACTGCTGTTTGCACTGCTAGAGAGACCAGGGCTGGGGCCTGCAGGGAGAACCCTGCTCCAGGAAGCCAACAGAGGGGATACATGGAGGGGCCCTATAGACCTGGACAAAGACGGGCCTGCCCACCCTGCCTGGCATGGACCCCTGTCCCGAGTGGGTTGTGGAAGGCCTTGGGTCGGGGAGGCCACCACAGGGCAAACTGCTCATATCTTGCAAGGCCCTCAGGCTCAGCCGAG
This sequence comes from Saimiri boliviensis, assembly GCF_048565385.1. Lineage (NCBI taxonomy): Eukaryota > Metazoa > Chordata > Mammalia > Primates > Cebidae > Saimiri > Saimiri boliviensis. The sequence continues at coordinate 23,760,967 of NC_133469.1, forward strand.
CACACAGACCCTCACCGCAAAGCAAAACCAGGCCCCAGGATGGGGATGGCCTGGCCCTGGGAGCCATCTATGCCACCAGCCACAGCCCCGAGAACCCCAGGCCCAGCCCCTGCAGGTGGGCACTGGCCATGGCCCACTCTGGCTCTCCACCCTCAGAAGAACCAGGCAGCTCCCAGCCTAAATCCTCCCTGTATACTGAAGGCCAGATATTCTGCAGGCCCGTGGCCATCCTCCAGATCTCCCCATCACAGACACAGAACAGTTAGCAGGGTCTGCTGTGCAGGGTAAACCAATGCCACACAGTGCCACAGTCATGGCTGGGTCTGGCTCAAGGAAGGCAGCTCTGAGATGGCTGAGGCCACGTGAACAAAGGCTGGGTCTCCCATGGCAGTGTCTGTCATAGTTAAGGAATCCGTGGTGGTGAGGCAAGAAAATGTCCTTCTCAGAGGTACAGGAAGTACTGAGGTTGTTACGGGCTGAATGGTCTTCCCCAAATTCCTATGTTGAAGCCCTAACCCACAGGACCTTAGAATGTGGCTGTGGTAATTAAGTTCATATGGGATCGTCAGAGTGGGCTCTAATCCAAACTGTCTGGTGCCCTTGGAAGATGAAGCGGTTTGGACACAGACACCAGGGAGGTGTGCAGAGGGAGGACACAGCAAGAAGGTGACCATCTGTGTGAACCAAGAAGAGAGGCCTCAGGAGAAGCCAGCTCTACCCCACCTTGACTTGGGCCTTCTCGGCTCTAGGACTGGGAGGAGACGCATGGTTGAAGCCACCCTGTCTGTAGTACTTTGTTATGGCAACTTTAACAAACTAACCCCGGGTGAAGTACCAGTTAGTCTGTTTTACTTTAAAACCTGTCAACAAGAATCAGAAGGCAAACATAGCCAAATGTGAACCACATTCTGTGCTGGTGTCTGGGGAAGCAACGGGTGGGCAGGCCCATCCACTCTGGGCTCAACTGACACATATGTGGGGCCAGTGTTCCAGCCGACTTACAGGTAGCACCTATTAACGACACACACCTCTGGCCTGTGTAGAGGTGGCTGGCGCAGCACAGGGCAATGTCTTGGGTCATCACAGTACCTGCTGTTCCCTTACCCAATGAAACAGAAACAACCCAACCCTGACAGGTGAGGCCTGGGGCCCAGGAGTCCTGGTGGCTAGTCCCCTAAGCTTGCCAGGAAAGTGATCCTTAGTGCTGGTTGTAAGGCCAGAGCCAGACCTGTCACTCCCTGGGAAACACTATTCCCCTCTCCAATGGGCCTGAGGCTAACCAGAGCTCCCTGAGTCACCAGGAGCAGCCTGGCCCAGGGCTGGATCTGGAAGGTCAAGAGGGCTGCTGGCCAGACTCCTCCAGCCATGCCAATCTGCCTGGTTCCAGGGTCTGCAGTGGCCTTGAAGGTTCAGGTGGGGAAGCGTGGCAGAGTGGCAGGATGCTCTCACCTGAGAGGTCAAAATGGTTGTGCAGCATCCGGGAGCTGGTGCTTTCTGCTGCCTTCTCAAATGCCCGCCCAAAAAAGCTGCGGACACACAAGATATGTCGGGGGCCAGGCCACTTGCAATGAATCCTTCCCAACCCTGGCCCCAGGACAGACACTAGAGGCAAATACCACTCTACTCAGCAGGGCTAATGAGCTGACACCCCCAACACCCCCAACCCTCCAGTCCCAGGATGAGTGAAAGCTGCTCACTTCTTCCTGTCTGAGCTGTCGGTCTCTGGGGGGATGCCCACCACGGTCACTGTGCCATGCTCCATGCTCAGGGGGGCAGCCATCACCAGGGGCAGCAGCTTGCAGCGCCGGTTCTTTGTCTGTGGAGTCGGAGAGCACCCTCTGTCAGGGTGTGGAGGGCTCCAGCTTGCCACTCAAAGAGTCCAGAGCCTGACAGCGCCCAGTCGCTGTACTCCCCAAAGCCTCCAGGGACTGTCACCAGAGACGCCTTGGTCCCCACCTAGCCACTCCCAGGCCATGATGCTGTATCCCCAAGCCTCCATGTGCACCAGCCCAGCCCCGCTGCTCTTTGGCTGTTTGTTGCAGGGAGCCTGCCCTGCTGTCCTTTCCCTTACCTCCTTCAGGTCCTGTGGCAGCTGCCACCTTCTCTAGGAGGCCCCAGCCCACCCTACCTCGTCCTGCTCCATCCCCTGGCAGCACGTGCCCTCATCTTAACTGCAGCCACCACTCCTCATCCCCCCTCGCCAGCATGCTCCTCAGGATGGAGGTTCAGGGTCTCCTTCTCTGCTGTGCCTGTAGCACCCACACCCTATAGCCCAGGTGACCAGCACTCCTGGTGTGTCTAGGACTGAGGGGTGTCCCAGGATGTGCACCAGGATGGGCAGCCACTCCACAACAACAGGGCGGGGCAGGTAGTGGATGTTCAACACATGTCTGATAAATAAATGGATCCTTTAAAGTGGGTATGTGTTTACCCATTTCACAGATGAGGAAACTGAAGCTAAGGCCAGATCATCTACCTCATGTCACACAACTGGCAAATGAGGAGGCTGATCTTCGAACCCAGCCTAGATGACTTCAAGGCCCATGCTCTGTTCCTAGTTCATCTTTGACATTACCTGATTGACAGAACACATATCATCTGTCACCATTTTACTGGTTAGTTCAGCAGCAAAAGAAGTTCAACTTCCTGCTAGCACATTTTGTTTGAAATAGCCCCCAGCATAAACTCTCATCCTCAAAGCAGAGGAGGACTTCAATTATTGAAATGTCACATCTGGGAGGAGCCCCATGTCAGCTGGGTGAGGACCGCTGTCCTAAAGCCAGCCAAGTTAGGAGTGTGTTCCAGGCCAATGCAAAGAGAGGGTTAGGCCACAGAGAAGACAAAGCCAGGCACAGGAAATCAGCCTAGTGGAAAAGTCGTTGCTGGGAAGCCAGTCTGTGCGGCAACCATCCCGCTTTCCCTGACCTGAGACAACAGGACACAAGCCCCAGCCCTGTTCACTCTGCAAGGGCCTCTCCCTACTCGTCTGAGTGACTTGGACAGCCAGAACTTGAGAACTAGAAGGTTCCTAGGGGTTAACTGAGGAAGACAGCTCAGAAAAGTAATGGATGTGCCTAGACCCTGGTGAACAGCCCCAGGCACCCCAAGGCCAGCGTCTAACTCCCAGTCCAGGGTGTTCTCCAAGCACCTGCCCTCCCATACCCACGGTGCCCACCTGGCCCCTTACCGAACACACGAAGGACTTGAGCAGGTGTTTGCTGAGCAGGCTCAGGGACACTGGCCTAGAGAACAGCATGACATCTGGAGTGCCCTATGGAGGGGAGATGGACAGTCAGAGGCGGCCACCGGTGCTGTGGCCTGGCACCTGTGGTCTGTGGGAAGCCTGACCTCCATGAGCGAGCAGTACAGGAAAGGCCCCTGGGAGATGACGAGGTTGGTGCAAAGGCAGCTGGCAATGGTTTGCTGGGTGGCTCTCAGCTGCTTCTTGGCGAGTTCCAGGCCGTAGTACAGCTTGTCCAGGTTACTCCTGTAACAGGGCAGACACATGGCTTTGGTGGTACTTGTCAGGAACTCTTGGTAAAATACCAGTCACAAATAGATTGCTTGGTTCCCAGTTCAAGAAGAGGTTTGGGGATAAGGATTTATCTTCTCTCCCTCCTGAGTTCTCTTTCACATGAAAGGAAGAATTATTTAAAATGTATAAGCCCACAGCAATGCAAAAGAGAGGTGTGTCGGGGGGGTGCAAGTACCAGAAGACAGGGGACTGAAAGCCAACAGAGGTAAGATCCCACACAGGAGGACCCAGGAAGGGGCCAGGAGGGCTCTGACACGGGAGAGGATTGGGCAAAGCCTAGAGGTTGGACAAGGTATCCCCTCAAACCCAGTAGATAAATTTTTACTCTTCTCCCGAAAAAGGGAGGGCTCCCTTCTGAGTACATGAAGTGTACCCTCTGTGGATAAGTAGGGTCCTCAAGCAAAGCCCCTGGGCCCTACAGTGGGGAGTCCCAAAGTGTCACAGTTGGCTCCTGCCTACTAAGGTGAAGCAATGTTTTATGACCAGTGAGCTGTGCCCAGATACCCATGGCTGAACCAAGAAGGGTCCACAGACCCCTTCTTGAATTATGAAAGACATCAGACCATTTCAGAAAGCTTATGACCTGAAAAAATAACCCTGGAGGAAAAACAGATAATTTGGAGACCAAAAGAAAACTAAAACGAACTCTAATAAGTATCCTCAGAAAGATTTGCACAACTATTACATTCCTAAACCAAGAACAGGATGCTATGAAAAAGGAACAGTCAAAGATAAGGAAATGTTGATGGAAATTAAAACAATTGCAAAAGATAAAACATCTACTGAAAGTCCAGAAGATAAGACAAGAAAAGCTTCTTCAACTTAGATAACAAGACAAAGTCATGGAAAATGTAAGGCAAAAACATAAGACAGAGCATCATTCCAGGAAGCCTGGAAATCTAGAATTAAAAAACACAGATGTTGTCTGTGGGGGGACTAGTAAAGAAATAGTAAAATAAAGACATTGTCAGATATATAAGAACTGAGAAAGTTTATCACACACGCACTCTTTCTTTGAATGTTACTTGAGAACTGTGCTCTAATTTAAGGAGAGAGTACATGAAACAAAGATGAAGATCCCAAGAAACACTGGCCCTAACTAAGCGGCACAGCCAAGATTTGGACATGCATGAGCACAGTGCAAAGCAGGCCTAGACAGTTGCAGGTCCAGGCTGTGATGGGAAGACAGAACTCCAGACTCTCCAGTTAAAAAGGGGCTCAGGGAATAATAGCTAGAAGGAGTCTAGGGGAGAAAAAAATGCATGTGATAAACGAGGCAATTAAAAACACCAGGAAAAACAAAGAGCTGTGCCAGAAAGTAATCTATTACTACACATGATTGTCTCTGGAATAGTTTATTAGCACAATAAAGTAAAACTATATGTTGACTTTCATCTTTTAAAATCAACCTATAGCTGAAGATAAGACAATTTATATCATTTTCTCTTACCCAAGATTGTTATCAGTCTTGAAAACGTAAAAGCACAGATTTCAGAGAGTGCAGGGAGAGCTCAAGAGCAAAGTCAGGATGTTTCCATGGCTTGGATATTTGTCCCTCCAAACCTCATGCTGGAATCTGATCCAGGTCTTAGACGTGGGGCCTAATGGAAAGTGTTTGGGACATGGGGACAGATCCCTCAGGAATAGATGAATGCCCTCCCTGAGATTAGGGGTATAAGTGAGTTCTTAGTCTATTAGTTCCTGTGACAGCTGGTTGTTAAAAACAGCCTAGTACCTGCCACCTCTCTCTTCCTTCCTCCATCACCACATGATCTCTGCACACACTGGCTCCCCTTCTGCCATGAGTGGAAGCAGCCTGAGGCCCTCACCACATGCAGATGCCCAATCTTGAGTGTTCCAGCCAACAGAATTGTGAGCCAAATAAACATTTTCTCCTTATATTACCCAGCATCAGCTATTCCTTTGTAGCAACATAAAATGGACTAAGACCATTTTAAATATCCTTTTCTTACAAAGTAGGGAAATGAGACACTGGTGATAAAAGAAGAAGTTAAAAATAGTGGCATAACTGTACCAACAGGAGGGAAGGAGGACAAGAGTGGGATTAATGCTGCTTTGTCATAGCAGGAAGTTGGCAGACAATGTCTAAAGCCTACTCAACAAAGCTGGGATGATGGCAGCAACGGTGGTAGGATAGTTTTTGGATTTCCCCAAATTTCTAGATAAAAGTGGAGCAACTAGATTACAGAACCAAAAACTTGGGACTCACATTTGCAACACATTAAGAGAACAAGGAAATGCTTCAAACCCCAAAATGTAAGCAGGTGAAAAGAGACCATGAACAGCCACAAAACAGGTATACTATCTACATCAGTGCAGGAGAAAGCTGAGATGTAGTGAGACCTAAGAAGAATTAAAATTCCAGGCAACTGGAGAGCAGTGGCCCAAACTGAGAGGAGCTTTGCCCTGTGCAAGAGCAGGTGAGTGCAGTGGGCCAAGAGAAAGTGTAAGAGGCCTTCCTAGAGTACAAGGAGTCCTGGTTATGAGCAAGGAGTCCTGTTACACAGCAAGGGATCCTGGTAAAGAGCAAGGGGCCTTGGTAAAGTATAAGGAGATTGCAGTAAAGAGTAAGGGGTCCAGCCTGGCCAACCTATCTCTACAAAAAACATAAAAATTAGCCAGGCGTGGTGGCATGTGCCTGTAGTCCCAGCTACTTAAGAGGCTTAGGCAGGAGAATTGCTTGAACTTGGGAGGCAGAGGTTGAGGTAAGTGGAAATCGAGCCACTTCTCTTCAGCTTGAGTGACAGAGCAAGACACAAAAACAAAAATATAAAAAAAATCCTCCAATGAATCATTTAATGTAAGGGCTAAAACTGTAAAAGTCTTAGTAGAAAAAATAATATGAAACCTTCATGACCTTGGGTTAGGCAATGGTTTCTTAGATATGACACCAAAAGCCAAAGACACAAAGGAAAACGTAGGTAACTTAAATGTCATCAAAATTAACAAATTTTATACTTTACAGGACGCTGCAAAAGTGAAAAGCCAGCCTACAGAATGGGAGAAAATACTTGCAAATTACTTAACTGATAAGGGATTTGTATGTAGAATATATAAAAGTTTAAGGCTGGGCATGGTGGCACATATGTGTAATCCCAGTACTTTGGGAGGCCAAGGTGGGAAGACTGCTTGAGCCCAGGAGTTTGACACCAGCCTGGGCAACCGTGGCAAGACCTCATCTCTACTACAAGTTTAAAAATTAGGTGTGGTAGCTCATGCCCGTAGTACCAGCTGCTCAGGAGGCTGAGGTGGGAGAATGGCTTGAGCCAAGGAGTTTGAGGTTGCAGTGAGCCATGATCGTACCACTGCACTTCAGCATGAGCAACAGAGTGACACCCTGTCTCAAAAAAAAAAAAAAAAAAAAAGACCAAGGACTTGAATAGTCAATTCTCCTAACAAGATACATACACAAATGACCAATAAGCACATGAAAAGATGCTCAGCACTATTAGTCATTAGGAAAATGCAAATCAAACCACAATGAGATACTAGTTCATACTCACTAGGATAGCTGTAATCCCAAAGATGGACAATAACAAGTGTTGGTGAGGATGTGAAGAAATCGGAACCCTCCTACCTGGTGGCAATGTAAAATGGTGCAGCTGCCGTGGAAAACAGACTGGCAGTTCCTCAAAAGGTTAAACCTAGAGTTACCATGTCACCCAGCATTCCGCTTCTAGGTATATAACCAAAAGAAACAAAGACATGACTCTACAAAAACCTGTACATGTAGGTTCATAGCAGCATTAGTCACAGCAGTCAATAGGTGGAAACAAACCACACAACCATCGACTGATGAATGGATAAATGAAATACAATACATCCATCCAATGGAATATTATTTACAATAAAAAGACATTGGCCAGGAGCAGTGGCTCACGCCTGTAATCCCAGCACTTTGGGAGGCTGCGGCATGTGGATCATGAGGTCAAAGTTCGAGACCAGCCTGGCCAACATGGTAAAACACCATCTTAGTTTTAATACTACAAACATTAGCCAGGCGTGTGGCACGTACCTGTAATCCCAGCTATTTGGGAGGCTGAGGCAGGAGAATTGCTTGAACCCAAGAGGCGGAGGTTGCAGTGAGCCAAGAGCACACCACTGCACTCCAGCCTGGGTGACAGAGTGAGACTCTGTCTTGGGGAAAAGAAAAAAAAAAGACATATAGTCCTGATAACATCCTACAAAATAGACGAGCCTTGCAAACATGATGCTAAGTGAAGAAACCAGTCACAAAGAACCACATCTCGTATGACCCCATTTGTATGAAATGCTCAGAACAGCCAATCCATAAAGACACAAAGGAGATTAGTGGTTGCCAGAGGCTGGGAGGATCTCTCTGGGGCAATGAAAATGCTCTAAAATTAGATAGTAGTGATTGCTGCACCACCTTGCAACACCTAACTGCAACCTACTAAAAGTCATTGCAGGCTAGGCACAGTGGCTCACGCCTATTAACTCCAGCACTTTGGGAGGCTGAGGAGGAAGGATCACTTGAGCCTAGCAATTTGAGAACAGCCTGGGCAACATAGTGTAAAATATCTCTACAAAAAATTAAAAAATCAGCAAGGTGTGGTGGCATGTACCTGTCGTCCCAGCTACTTGAGAGATCAAGGCTGCTGTGAGCTATGATCATGCCACTGCACTCCAGCCTGGGCAACAGAGTGAGACCCTGTCTCTAAAAAAGTAAAAAAAATAATTAAATAAAAGCCATCACATTACGTACTCTAAATGGGTGAATTGTATGGCATGCAAATTATATCTCAACAAAGCTGTGGAAGAAAAAGTGTGCTTGGGAGCAGAAACAAGAAATCCCAGAAAGGAGGCCCCCCATATATATATGCATCTTTACCACTGTACAAAAGCAACAGAAGTGGCAGCTCTGTGAAATCAGAAAAGCTGTCCACATCATGCCTCCTCCTCCTCCTAAAAAGTCAGGGAAATGAAATCTATAAATAAAGAGCCTGAGAGAAGTAGCAAGGTCAAATCCCTTCGAAGTCACTATTAGAAAAAAGAGAATAAGGAACAGAATAACACCTCTCTGGACAACAAAAGTATGCTAAGTGAAAGTTGCACATCCCAGAATGAAATCACTTTTTGTCAGCCCCAAACAAATTAAAGCTGGGAAAGCACCAAGGAGGAGAGCTTCTGCTTGCACGTCTAGAATAAAGACTCAAGGACTTTCTAAATAACACCACAAGAAATCCCTTCTTTAGGACTGCAGCAATTCAGATAAGATGCTCTTAAAATAACACGTGCCCTGTAATGCATCTCCACCAATGAACTGATGCCAACTCTGGCTTTGAGTCTCTGAAACCAGTGAATTGTTTCCAAGCTAGCTTACGTGAACTTCCCCATTTGCCAATAAAAGCTTCCCCTTAGCCTCCTCTCTCTGGATGCATAATTAGCTTACCATAGCTGTGCACTGCAAACTATAATCCTCTTTGCTAATTCCCAAATAAATTCAATGTATTTGGAGATATTTTTCTCTGATGTCTTTAGTCTGACACTAGAAAGACATGCTTAAAAAAAAAGATCCAAATTGTTACATTCTATTTCAACACAGGCTAAAAGACATGGAAGCTGGGCGCGGTGGCTCAGGCCTGTAATCCCAGCACTTTGGGAGGCCGAGGCGGGTGGATCACGAGGTCAAGAGATCGAGACCATCCTGGTCAACATGGTGAAACCCCGTCTCTACTAAAGATACAAAAAAAATTAGCTGGGCATGGTGGCTCGTGCCTGTAATCCCAGCTACTTAGGAGGCTGAGGCAGGAGAATTGCCTGAGCCCAGGAGGCGGAGGTTGCAGTGAGCCGAGATCGCGCCATTGCACTCCAGCCTGGGTAACAGGAGCGAAACTCTGTCTCAAAAAAAAAAAAAGACATGGAAAAATACAGGACATCTCAGGAAGTGAGATAAGAAAGAATTGGACAATTAAAATATTGAGAAGTGACAACTAGAAGATTAAACCCAAGGATGAATATACATAACAAATAATGAGAAAATTTTAAAACTTTTTGAGCCACTGCTCTCCTCCTTGGTGCTTTCCCAGCTTTAATTTGTTTGGGGCTGATAAAAAGAATCAAAAAGGATTCAAGAGAAAGTGACAAATACTGAAGATGGGCAGGGAATGTGTCGGGTGCATACTATGCTGGCACTGTGATTCCAGTTCACACAAGCAGTTCCTGCAGGACACAGTCACTCCCACAGCCCTGGGGTCCCTGTAACTGACCTCCCTGGGCAGTGAGAACCAGTGGCGGCTCCATGAGGCAATGGCAAACCCACATCCCTCCCGCTACCTGGAGAGGCTGTCCAGAGCCTGGATGAAGTGGTCTGTCCCTGAACCATCCTTCTCGGGGCTCTCCATCAGAGACATGGTGGCAAAGACCACGTCGCTGGCCAGGAACTTGTGCTTGAACCCAAAATGAATGCTAAAAGTCTGCATGCGCATGTCCTTCATCCTGTTACAAGAGCAAACACAGCTGTCACTCTCAAATTGTGGCCATGCTCTCACGGCCACGCAGGCCAACAGATGTGCTAATGTCCCTCACAGGCCTGAGCTAATGCTTCTGGCATGGCCATGCTGTTCAGAGGATGAGGCAGGTCAGAACATCCAGACATACCAGCCCTGCTGCCCAGAGTGCCTGGGCACCTTCTTGTCAACAGCTGCTCAGCTGGCTTAGGAGTGTGTAGGGTCCTCTTCCACACCCTAGCATGCCAGCTAGCCAGGGTAGGAGAAGCCAGGGGCCTCTAGGAGTGTCCCTGGACTTAGTTGGGCAGAACTCACCCTAACCTGGCTCTGTGGCCCATTTGCTGTCTCCAGTGAAACACAATGGGGTCGACCTCACAGGTCCCACAGCAGCCCCTGGATCCAAGGATCCTAAACCTCACAAGCTTGAAGTCATCCTATTTTTAACCCAAAAAGAACTCTAGACTTCAGGAATGGCCAGACTTAGTTAACACTCAATTGCACATTTTTTGTTTGTTTTTTGCATCATTTTAGGAGCACAGTTAACATAGAACCCTTCACTTTAAATAAGCTAAATCCAGAAAAATGTGTTTACCCAAATTTATTTGCAGACTCTTCAATCATCTCTCGCAAATTCTCCTTCAAGGAGATGTCCATGGCCTGGAACTTCTGCTTCACCTGCTTCAGGGGAAGACTAGAAAGAGCAAGCCCAAGCCACATGAGCGAGGTCACCACACACCGAAGGGTGGAAAGAAACCCAAACCAATGGTAAGTGAGGATGTCCCCACACCAGCATTTGTACAACGTTCTGGGATCTAGGGTGAGGCTTATGGCAGAATAGGCTGCATTTTATAACTAAGTTGGTCACAACAAAGCAGAGGGGCTTTTCCCTTGGCGGTGGCCAGGGCTGGTGGTGCAGGCCCAGGCAGTCACTCACCCCATGTCTGCAAGGAACTCTTGGAGCCGCTTCTGTCCGTGCACAGACCACAGTTTGAACCTGGCTGCGGTATAGCTGGTGTTGCACAGGCTGTCGTGGAGGGACCAGTGCTGGTACAGTGCCAGGCGGAGGCTTGGTCTGCAGTTAAGGAGCATGCAAGCACCCCCTGGTCACCCTGAGCACAGAGCCCCACCCTTGTAACTCCAGCAAATGGGCCACTCTTACGGCGGGGCCCTTCCTCGCCGGGCCTGCCTGTACGACCAGGTATTCCAAGGATGACCTGGAGTTCTTTGACCGAAGGCTTCAGCTGACCGATACAGAGAGCTTGTGAAGTGACTGGCACAGACCACCATCCCTGTCTGACAGGCAGAGAATCTGGAGCGCAGGGGTCTGCAGAGACCATGTGCTGTGGTCACACAGAGCAGTCATGGCCACACATGACGCGGGAGGCTGGGCGTCACCAGCTTGTTGTCCTGCCCTTCCGGCTCCATCTAGCCCAGCCCTCGCTACCACCTGTTCCTCTGGAGAGCCCTCCACTGGGACCCCATCCATGAAGCCCCTCATCCTCAGCCCTTTTCCTAAACATATCCATCACTGCTCCTGGCACTGTGAGCACAGCTGTGTGTGGATCACTCCCCACCCAATGGACTTCCTCTCTACAGGACGACAGCCTGGTCCTCCCCGCTTTCTCAGTATGCTCAGTCCCCACTACTGCCGCTCCTAACTCCTGGGGACTTCCAGGCCCTCGGACCATCATGCTCCCTTCCCACACTCCAGCAGCTTCCCGTCTAGCCCTGGCATCCTCAGCTCCCCAACTCCCTCCCTCCTGCCTCAGTCACAAACTCCCATTGTCCTTGGACAAGTGAGCCCACCCTGCCATCACATGATGGAACAGGCTCCTGTGCACAGCGGCTCCCCTCCCTGGGAATTCAGCTAGTCCCGCCCCTTTCCCCAGGCTCTGATGGCTACCTGACTCCTGTTGTATCCACACGCACTCTTCCTCCTTCCCAGCTATCACAGTACAGAGACAGGGCAGCTCCATCCCTGACATCATGCTACCTGATTGCTCATAGCCACTGCTGCAATCTGGCCCAAGCCACTATTGTGTGGCCTTGGAGAACTGTGACCATCTCCTCACCCCCAACCTGCCTCTACTGGGCAGCCAAGGGTCCTTTTAAAAATGCTGACTCAAACTCTGGTCACTCCACAGCTTCCCGTTGCCCTTGGTTCACAAGGCCCCCTGCTCTGGCCTCCTGACACCTGACCCCAGCCAGTCGCCCAGCACCTCCTGTGCTCAGTACTGCAGCTGCCACACTGAGTGGCATGTGCGTGATGTGGCCTCCCCAGTCTTTCCTGAGCACTCCACCAATGTCCCATGTGCTTCTCAAAGAAATATCAGAGTGATTACATGGCAGCTCCCTTCATCTTTCCCGACTGCATGAACCACTGCCTGCACTGTATGGGGGGCCCAGTGCAGACTTGCTACCATGTCCAGAGCCAGGCCCACAATAAGCACTTTACAGGGATGTGCTGGAGAAGGGTGATACTTCCAAACTCAGCTCTGGCATTCAGAAGCCAAAGCCACACAGATAAGCTGGGGTAGCACACCACAGCCCCTTTCCCCAAAGCTTCCTGTTCTACCTTCTTTCCTCCTGGGCATGTGGGCCAGAGCCCACAGAGGGTGACAAAGCAAACAAGGCCCACTGAGCAGAACCCTGGAGGTGGGAGTGCTGCCTATCCCCCCTCAGGCTGGGCCACAAGGATACTCATACTCAAAGGAGATCCGAGTGCAGTCCACAGACAGTGTATTCTCCTCGTCTTCGTTTCGGTGGTTATGGCGGGACACGTGGCGCTGCAGGACACCGACATCAGTCACATATTTCATTCTGGAAAAAAAAAGCAGCACAAGCCTTGGCTGGTTCCCTCCAGCCCTTAGCAGGCGGCCTGGCCCTATGCTTCCTAGGGGCCTGCCCACCACAGGCGCTCCCATGCAAAGACTAATGACATGCAGCCTGCATAGAAACCAAACAGCCAGGAAAACACGACTGGATGGAGCTGGGGGATGTGGTCTTTGGCCTTGCCTACCTCCTGTCTTCATGGGTCTCACATCTCCTGAGAATAGGCACTACAGAGCCCACAGCCCACACAGCCAAGATGACAGACCCCATAAGTGACAGGAATCCACAGCAGAGCAGGTGAAATGGTCTCTATAAACTTTACAAAATTAATTAGGGCAGGGGGAGGGGAGAAATGAAAATGCACACAGCTCACAGCACATCAGCGTCAGTCACTAGGTCGGCGTGCTCTCCGACTGCTTCCTTAGAGCTACTTGGTGTCTACTGCCTCAGAAGCACGTAGATCCCGTTACTAGATTGTAGCTTCCCTAACTGCTCCATAGATCACAACTTGAACCTTAGGAAACGCTGTTTTCCCTTTGAGATATTCCTTTGGGTCCTGCATACTGATGGAGCTACTGACTCAGTTGTTCTGCAGGACCCCACAAGGAGCTGACTCACTCAAGAGTGCGGTTTGCACACCCTGATGATTTCATCCTCCTTGCCCTGCGAATCAATGATCCTAATTTTCCAGCCCCTCACCCCTCACAGTACCTTTAAAAGCCCCAGCCCAGGTTGGGCGCAATGGCTCACGCCTATAATTCCAGCACTTTGGGAGGCTGGGCAGGCGGATCACCTGAGGTCAGGAGTTCAAGACCAGCCTGACCAACATGAAGAAACTCCGTCTCTACTAAAAATACAGAATTAGCCAGCATGGTGGTGTGTGCCTCTAATCCCAGCTACTGGGGAGGCTGAAGCAGGAGAATCATTTGAATCCAGGAGATATGGGTTGCGGTGAGCCAAGATTGCACCATTGCACTCCAGCCTGGGCAACAAGGGCGAAACTCCATCTCAAAAGAAAAAAAAAAAGCCCCAGCCCAGAACTTTTCAAGGAGATAGATCTGAGGCTCTACTCCCATCTCCTCTCTCAGTGCCCTGCAATCATGAAACTCTTCCTCTGCTGCAAACTTTGTCTCAGTGTAACAAGTCTGTTACTGCACAGCGGACATAGGAACCTCCTGGTCCTATAACACATTATGGCGGCTGGGCGCAGCGGCTCACTCCGGTAATCCCAGCACTTTGGGAGGCTGAGGTGGGGGGATCACCTAAGGTCAAGAGTTCGAGTCAGACTGGCCAACATGGTGAAACCCCATCTCTACTAAAAATAGAAAAATTAGCTGGGCATTGTGGCACACACCTGTAGTCCCAGCTACTTGGGAGGCTGAGGCAGGAGAATAACTTGAACCCAGGAGGCAGAGGCTGCAGTGAGCCGAGATCGCACCATTGCGCCCTAGCTTGGGCGACAGAGTGAGTCTGTCTCAAACAAACAAACAAACAAAAAACAATAAACAAAACAAACAAAAACCCAAACAAACAAAAACACATTATGGAGAGCCTAGCGCCTTATGGACATTTGCCCCTGGCTTGGTACCCTTTGTACTCTGTGGAAAGGACGCAGAGACAAGCCCAAGTGGCCACTGAGCTCCACTGAACTTTGGGCTGCCGCCAGTGCCCTGCCTGTTGATGGGGCAAGGTCAACTTTCGGTGCATAAACTGCTTGCAGCAAAGTAAGTTTCTGGTTTTTTTTTTCTCCTCCTTTTTTATAGCCTACGGCACCTGGTATTCCCAGGCGGTCTCCCATCCAAGTACTAACCAGGCCCGACCCTGCTTTGCTTCCGAGATCGGGCGCATTCAGGGTGGTATAGCCATAGACAAGTTTCTGGTTTTGAAAGGCATCTTAGGAAAATTTTCTCCATGCAACCAGCACCTCCTTTCACTTCTGATTTGCTGACCTCCTTGGAGGTCTTGTGGCCTCCTCACAATCTTGTGGCGTATTATAATCCTTTCTTACTTGGAAATGACCCAGACACCCAACAAGCATCTAAAATAATTTTAGGATTTTAAGCTATGTAGAAAGTTTACACAGACAGACCTGCCTGGGCAATATAGCAAGATCCCATTCTCCACAAAAAGTGGGGGTGGTTAGACAAAGTTTACCTACAAGCATTCATACAATTTACATTTCACTCTTTTTTTACTTTGAGACAGTCTCACACGGTCGCCCAGGCTGTAGTGTAGTGGCACTATCTCGGCTCACTGCAATCTGTGCCTCCTGTGTTCAAGCAATTCTCCTGCCTCAGCCTCCCGAGTAGCTGAGACTACATGCATGTGCCACCACACCCAGCTAATTTTTTTGTATTTTTAGTAGAGATGGGGTTTCACCATGTTGACCAGGATGGTCTCAATCTCCTGACCTTGTGATCCGCCCACCTCAGCCTCCCAAAGTGCTGGGATCATTTCATTCATTTTTAAGTTTGCTTAGATTACTTAAGAAAACTGAGCTGTTAGACAAAACTAGTCATCATTTCAAATTATTTCATTGTTAATCTTCTTCTTTTTTTGAGATGGGGTCTTGCTCGGTCTCACAGGCTGGAGTGCATTGGCATGAACACACCTCACTGCGGCTTTAACCTCCTGGGATGAAGTAATCCTACCACTTTAGCCTCCCATGTACCTGGAACCACCTGTGTCACGATGCCTGACTAATTTTTTTCATTATTTTGTAGAGACAGGGTCTTACTTTGTTGCCCAGGCTGGTCTCAAACTCCTGGGCTCAAGCAATCCTCCCTCCTCAGCTTCCCAAAGTGCTGAGATTACAGATGTGAGTTGCCATGCCTGGCCTTCTTAGTCACTTTTATAACCTGTGAGCATCTGATGTTCATCTAAGAAACTTAAAGTTAAATGAATGTGTATTTTTGCTGATAACGCCCAATAATATTAATCTTATTTGTCAAAAAAATCATACGAACAAAGATCTCTCTGGTTTTGTTTAGGTTTATAGTCTTATAACTTTTTGTGCAAGGTCCTGACACCCTAAATATCCAGCCGTGACACATACAAAATCAGTCAATAAACTCAGAAAAAAGATGTATGCTGATAGCTCTGAAGACGTTTCTATTTTTATTTTACCAATAATTTTAAAGCCAGCTTATTTACTAAAGATCATTTAAGTCACATGAACTTGAAAAATACTTGAACTTATTTACTTCACTTATGAGCACTTATTTATTTATAAGTCAATTTGGTAACATATAGACACAACATATAACACATGTACATATATCTAAATTTATGTTAACCCACATACACACACAAAGATACAGCTTTTACTGCAGTACTCCAGCCATGAGATAGCAATACAAACTCGGCAGTTTCTAAAAGAGGGCGGGATCCAAATTATTTCTGACAAAATTGGAACCATTCATATGAATAAACTTTGTTTATCCCAGTAAGTGATTCTATGAAGGCTGTGAACCAAAATTTTGAATAAAGCAGTTTCTATAGCAGTTTGATATTAAAAACTTCTTTCACTCTTTCTTTTTTTCTCCAGTTTCCAAAGTTTTCAATGATTACATTTTAGCTACAACTGGCTGAGCTGTATAAGCAAAACAAAATCTCCAAGTAGCCCTGAAATAGTAATACCATAAACAGTGAGTCTTATCTCAATACCACTAGCTTACCACTACCAGATTCAAAGCCGGCAGAAAAGAGACAGGGATGATGACGGCTCATCCCTGTAATCCCAGCACTTTGTGAGGGTGGGAGGATTGCTTGAGCCCAGGAATTCAACTTAGGTAACATAGTGAGAACCCCTCTCTACAAAAATAAAAACCAGCTGGGCATGGTGGTGCATGCCTCTGGTTCCAGCTACTTGGGAGGCTGAAGTGGGAAGATTACTTGAGCCCGGGGTTGGGCAAGGGGGGCGGTCAAAGCTGAAGTGAGCTGTAATGGCGCCACTGTACTCCAGCCTGGGCAACAGAGAGAGACCCTGTTTTAAAAAAAGAAAACAGACAGAAACATTCCCATAGTTTTCCCACAGGAATTCCTTCCCTTAGCAGGTAAGTTACCCACTGCACTAACCTGATGAAGACATATGTCCCGTCTTCCCAATTTCAAACAAAATGCAGCCCAACGCCCAGCTCAGAGTAACCAAATCAGTATGTCTCATTCCAGCTGAGACAATATACACACAACAAAAATGCAGACACTAATCACTCCACTCCGTGTCCAGATTTGACGTGGCAAGGCTCACACTTGCCCGTCAGCACCCAGCACCTTTGACTGGGGAGGCTGGGAGGAATTACCTCCAACCAGGAGTTCAGTGGGTGGTCTCTGGACAAGATGAAAAAGGGCATGGTCAACCTGAGTGAGGCCTGCTGAGCTTCCGCCAGCAATTCCTTCAAGGATCCCTTTCATAAACATAGGATCCCTTTTTATTTAAAGACAAAGACAAACAAAATGCCTTCCGAAATAAAGTCCCAAATTTTAGAAGTCAAGAGGATTTCTTCCAAGCAGTGCCCTTTGTTCTCCTTCCAATGTAGAGGAAGTCCCCTCAAATGAGGCCCTTTCTATTACTAGGGAGGGTCAACAAGACCTCAGAAGAGGTCACAAGGCTTCAGAGGGAGCCACAAGACCTTTGAAGAGGGCACAGGACCTCCAAGGAGCCTAGCAAATCAGAGAAAGGGGTGCTGGTTGCATGCAGAAAACTTAGACCTAAGATGTCTTTCAAAACCAGAAACTGTCGTTGCTGCGAGCCGTTTATATCTCAAAGGCTGACATTGCCCCATCGATAGGCAGGGCACCAGTGACAGCCCATAGTTCCGTGGAACCCAGTGGCCACTTGGGTTTGTCTCTGGGTCCTTTGCCCCGAAGGCAAAAGGTAGTGAGCCATAGGCAAATGATCACAAGGAGCTCCAGGCTAGGCTCACCATGTGTCAAAGAACCAGCAGGCTCATATGTCCGCTGTGTAGTTAAGACTTGTTATTCTGAGACAAGAGTTTGTAGCAGCAGAAGAGTTTCATGATTGTAGGGCACTGAGTCTGGAAATGGGAGGAGACCCTCAAATCTATCATATTCTGGGCTGGGGTTTTAAAGGGGACAGTGGAGGGTAAGGGTCTGGAAAATTCGGATTGTTGATTGGCAGAGCAAGGCAGATGAAATCATCAGGATGTGCAAACTGCACTCTTAGGTGAGTCAGCTCCCCATGGGGTCTTTGGAACAGCTGAGTCAGTAGCTTCATCAGTTTGCAGGACCCAAAGGAATATCTCAAAGGGAAAACAGCATTTCCTAAGGTTCCAGTTGTGATCTATGGAGCAGTTAAGGAAACTACAATCTTGTAACAGGGTCTGTGTGCTTGAGGCAATAGACACCAAGCAGCTATAAGGAATCCATCAGAGAACACGATCTAGTGACTGACGCTGATGTCCTGTGAGCTGGGTGCATTTTCATTTCTCCCCTCCCACTGCCCTCATTAATTTTGTAAAGTTTATAGAGAGAATTTCAAGTACAGATCCTTTACAGGAAGTGCCACTGAGCAAAATGAGCAGGAAGACCCCACTCTACGTTCTAAAGGGTCACCAACCAGGACAGTGACTGTGGGGCCTCACCTGAGAGACAGCTATAGACTAGGAACAGTGCCTAACAGTGCATGCACCACGATGTTTCTAGCTCCTACATTATCTGTGCACAGAGTCCATGCTACTCTTAACACAGGAGGGAACTGAGGCCCAACAGGGCAGTGGGCTGTGCCAAGGTGACGTGTCCAGGCAGCGGCCCCAGGTATGAAACTTGGGCTTCTGCCCTGTGGGCCTCATTGCAAGACCCAGACAAGGGCAGGGCTAGGGAGGCAGGAAATAGTGGCATGGGGCCTATTCAAACTGCAAGAGAAGATCAGCGCCCAAGCGGAGGCTGTGCATAGGGCTGTGCCAGGTGACAACTTGGGGACACCTGGATGGGTCCCCTAAAAGAGGGCCAGCATATTGGAGTCTAGGTCCATGCCAGTCCCCAAGAGGTTCTGCCTGATGGCAACTAGAGAAGGCTGGATGACTTCCTGCATGAGAGGGGATAAAAGAAGCTGACCCCACCTCACCCTGCAGCATCTGCATTCTGAGGCAGCCTTGCAGCTCACCGTCAGAGTCTATCAGATGGAGAGCCCACCACTGAGGGCAGAGGGGTTCTGCTTAAAATCCTCTGGAGACTTCCCCTTGCCTTGGAGGTCAAACCCCTACTCCCTGGCAGGACATCCAGGGTCCTCACTAGGGGTTCTCATTCAGCCCCCTACCTGCTCCTGTGCCATTTATCCCCAACCCCCCACCTACTGCATGGGCCATACCTCAGCACCTTCCTCTAAGCCTGGTCCTGCCCATAGCACCCAGCACAAGCAGGGCACTGGGAGTGAACCAGGGAGGCTGGCTCCACCTGCCTGATGAAGAGGTCACACAAGGCCATGGTCACTCGGCAGGTACTTAGCCCTTCCTCAGTAACAAAAGCTTGGGCCCAAGGAGGAGGGCCAGCCCTCCCTACTCAATAGGACCCTATGGGGACCCTGCTAACAATTTAGGGGCTATTGTCAGGCTGTGCACCTGGTCATAGCACAGGGCTGACCCTACAAGCCAAGGGAGCATGTCCTTACTGAGTGATCTTGTCTTGTACCCACTGGTCCGTTAGTCCAACGATGGCCCACCTGGAGGGAAAGGAGAAGGCAGTGAAGCCGGCCTACAGCCCACCTGGACTCAATGAGGCCTGGGGGATGGAGTAAGGTGATAGAACCCAAGCTCACCACTCTTGCAAACATCCTGCCAGTGGGGCCAAACCCTGGCTTGCCTCAGTCAAGTGGCCTCTCTCCTTGAGGTGGAGAGATTAGAAGGGCAACTAGGGTGTCGCAGTGCAGTGTCCGCCACTGTGGGAGCTTTAGGTACTCAGAGGAAGAAAACCTCCCAGGACAGCCATGGCAGCTATGACAGGAGCCAACACTCCTGCCCACTCCCAGGCCATGCCCTCCTCTTGTCCTGTACCCCAGACCCCAACACTCAGAGTGGAGTTAATGAAGGAAGATGGCAGAAGCCTATGCTCAGCTTTTGGTGACCCTGGTGTCACTGCACCTCTCTGAACCTCTCATGTTACCTGCCCCCAGCACAGGGGACCCTAGTCGTGTTCACATCTACTCATCCTGCAGCATAAAGTGGCAGGTCATAGAGTGGCAGCATTTAGGCCTCTGTTGAGCCTTCAAGGCTCCTGTCTCCAGGCTCATCTTTTACCTATGAAACCCAGGTGAGGTCTGGCTTCCCCAGCAGGATGGCCAGCCCACAGCAAGAGTGACTAGGCCCACTGTGCTCAGTCATGCCAGGTCTGCAGGTGCCATCCTTCAAGACCACCTCTGGGCTCACTGTTGAGGGGAGCATAGGATGCTCTGTGCACAGTAAGGCAGGGAAGCCCAGGAAGGTCCTCCTCTAGGAGTGGCAAAATACCCCAGCACCCCATCACATCTCCCAGTGTGGCATGCCTCAGAGGGGCCCCACCTCAGTTGGTCTTCCATGTTTGCATTTTTGCATCATGTTTTTTATATGTGTTCTTGTGCTGTTTCTGGGGTGTTCTGACATTACCGCTAAACCGAAAGGCTTGTAAAGGGTGGGCTGTCAAAGGCACTGCTGAGCACACAGCTGGTGCTTACTGAAGGCACCCCTTCCCCAATGCTGACGCATGTAACAGGGGTAACACAGTAAAGGTTGCTGCCTGGGCATTAGAACACTATACTCAAATGGCTCAAGCCTGTGGCCAGAGATAAGAACTCAGAGGCCTCTCTCCACCCAGCAGGCTGAGCTCCCACTTTCCCACTGCTTCCTTTAAAGGGCCCATCCAGGCATTTGCCCATGAACTCAGTGACCACACCCTATTCCCTGCATATACTGCTAGCTGTCATGCACTCCTCTATGTCTCTGTCTGACCCTTCATTCCTGCCTCAGGTGACCTGGGGACAGAGGGCTGCCCTCCTTATTCATGGTATCCTCCCTGCCCAGGATCTGTAAAGTAAAAATCTTTGAATTTGCTTCCTGTTGTGGTGGTGTGTTGATCTTGCACCTTCCATCAGAAGAACCAGGGGCTCCCCAGCACAGCCGTTCCCTGGGACACCAGGAAGAACATAAGGTCAGATCCCAGTGTCACTTGACACAGGTCAGACAAGAGTCGCAAGGTGTCTGCCAGCATAAACAGGTTTCCCATGTGAGGGACCCCTCTCCTGGGCTGGACAACACAGCATCAGGCCATCTGCCAGGTACAAGAAACATCCTGTGAAAGGCCCACTGTGAACAGCATGTCCAGCTCCCGTCGCTTCCCGTGAGGGCAGGGTTGCCAGCACTCTGGTGCTGCAGCTCCATTTAGTGTGGGGCTCTTAGAACAATGTGGCAGTCACACACTGTGTCGCCATTTCAGGGCTCCTATCTGACCTTACCACGAGACCTTTGATGAGAGACTCTAATCCTAGTTCTGGGGCTTGGGGATTATTACTTCCACACAACAGAGCAAAGGACTGAGTGACCTGGCTGAGGACAGTCAGTGGGCACATAACCAGGTGCTGGTTTGCAGTCCGGGGAGCACAGGTAAGGACTGGCGGAGACCAACAGTCCAACAGCCTCCCATAAAGGTGATGACAAAGGACCCCCAGTTCTAGAGGGCGCTTCACACTGGCCCCACAAATGCCCTGAGGCCCTAATTCTGTGCAGAGCATCCCAATCCCCACAGTAGTATGTCCAGAGCTGGAGGGGCCCTGGCCAGACCACCTCTCACAGAGGAGAAAACCAGGACTCCCGGTAGAGTGCGGAGGTGGCAAAAGGCAAGTCTACATTCTCTTTCCTCAGAAAGACTCTGCAGATTTCATTTCTAGATCAACCCAAATAGACAATGACCAGCATCCCTGTCTGTGTGCCAAGTGCCCGGTGTGCTGCCCACACAGCAGACTCAGAGGCAGGATGGTTCTTCCTAAATCAAATTTTGCCTCCAACTGCCAGGGCTGCAAGGATACCTAGCAAGGCCTGCCTCCTTTTTTTGGAGACGGCATCTTACTCTGTTGCGCAGGCTGGAGTACGATGGCACAATTGTAGATCATTGCAGCCTTGAACTTCTGGGCTCAGGCAATCCTCCTGCCTCAGCCTCCTGAGTAGCTTAGACTACAGGTACAAGCTACCACTCTCGGCTAATTTTTTTTTTAGAGGGGAGTTTCATTCTTGTTGCCTAGACTGGAGTATAATGGCCCAGTCTTGGCTCACTGCAACCTTTGCCTCCTGGGTTCAAGCGATTCTCCTGTCTCAGCCTCGAGTAGTTGGGATTACGGATGCCTGCCACCACACCCAGCTAATTTCTTTTTGTATTTTTAGTAGAGACGGGGTTTTACCATGTTGACCAGGCTGGTCTCAGATTCCTGACATCAGGTGATGTCAGGCCTCCCAAAGTGTTGGGATAACAGGCATGAGCCACTGTGACCAGCCAATTTTTTTTTTTTTAAGAGATAGGGTTTCATTACATTGCCTAGGCTAATCTCAAACTCCTGAGCTCAAGTGATCCTCCTGTCTTGGCCTCCCAAAGTACTGGGATTATGGATGTCGGATTAGGATGTGAGCCACTGCAAGGGCTACCTCCTTCAAACCTCACACTCTTCTGTCACCTGAATTTACTGGGCACAGGCTGACCAGCAGGGGTGGGGAGGCTGAAGCTGTATCCTCTTCCTACACTTCCTTCCCCTGCTGTGTGAAGCTCCCAGAGCTTCATAGTTAGGAAGAAGACCAGGATCACACACATTCCCAAAAAGGGGCTGTGTCTGACACTCCTGGTGGGGACGAGGGAATTGCTCTCCCTGTGAGAGGACAGAGCTGCTTATGTGGCACTGACCAAGGTAATACTCCCACACAGCTACTACAGGGGCTACATACCACAGCATGTCATTCAGGTCCTTAGACAGCATCCATGCCAGCTCAAACATCACCATGGCTGACTGTAAGGAAGCAGAGAAGTCTAAGACTCACGGAAGGGGCATATGTTGGGGCTAGGCCATGCAGCCAGCTGGACCTGAGCCTGCAGGGCTCTGACCAAATGCCTGCCGATGGAGGATCTGCTCGGCCAGGGCAGAGTGGGATGAGTACATGCTTAACTGAGAGGAGAACTGACAGTAACTTCTTAGCTAGGTAAAATCATTACTGTCTGTATACTTTATCCTGCAGCAAGGGAAGAACTGACCACATGGGGGCAGCCCAGATGTGCAGTACTGGCTGGGGCCTCTTTGCATCTCCCTGGGTTCCTCAGTGATGCCCAAGGCAGGCACTGAATCCCAGAGGCCAGGAGACACCATCATCTGCCTGGTTCTGCATCTGCACACTCCTCCTGCCCTGCTTGGCTGGTGTCGTCAAACACATTCCCAGGAAGGCCAGGTGAGACAGGGAGGGCCCTGGGTCCATTTACTTGAATATTAAATAGGGAGGGGCCTCAGGACCTCCTGTGAGGAGGGTCTTTCCAACAGGGCTGTCCACATCGGAGGACTCCCCTAAACAGAAGGTCTGGATTTGGTAAGAGACCTCAAGGAAGACTGGTGTCTGACCAGAAGACCCTAAAATCCCCTTTGCTGTGAGATGCTGGGCTTCCTCCAGGGAGAGAATTTCCAAGGGAACTGGCCCCATATATCAGGAGGGAGATATCTTCTCTCTCTTTTTTTAATTAGGGAGATATTTTCTCTAAGCGAGCATCAACAGCCTCCTCACCAACTGCTTAGAATTTTCCATTTGCAAGGACTGAGCAGAGAGAGCAAAAGGATGATCCTTCAAAGGACAATGGAACCTTGGCAATAAAAGGGACACTGGAAAAATAGTGCTTAGAGTTCAAGGGCCCAGTATTCAATTCTCAGACTAAATACAGGATATTTTATTGAAACTTATTTTCTAGGGCTCCTTAAGGCCCTGGGCTCTGCTTAACACTATCAGCACAGGCTTTCTACCTAAATTCTGTTTTGTAAAAGACACACTGATGTGCCATTATAAGTCTGTAGCGTTTTATCTTCTTGCAGAGATTAGTAGAAACTCATTCTGTATTCTTGATGATGAACAAAATGAAAGCTGCTTTTCTTTGATCACCTATTGGGTACAAATGACTATCTTATTAAGACAGAGGTTTGAGGTCACACAATGGGAAGCCATGGAGCTCAGATTCAAACCAGGCTTTTGCAGCTCTAAAATCTATGTTTCTTCCTCACATCTGAGGACACTTACCCCTGGAGTCAGAATTTTATGGTCAGTTCCACCTATTTGTACTTACTGATGTCCCATGATATTCATACTGCTCGTAGTCAAAGAGGATGTCTCGTCTGTAATGACATAAAATTTAGGTCTTCATCGGGAAGTAGCAGTACAGGAAGCCAAATGTTGTAGAAAAATGCTAAACTTGACAGCGTTCAATGCAATGAAATGCAAATTAAATCATGATACTGTTTGTTTTAACATATTGACCCTTTTTCTTTTTTTTTGGTGAGGGGACAGGTTCCTGCTCTGTCTCCCAGGCTGAAGTGCAGTGGTGTGATCACAGCTCACTGTAGTCTTGACATACTGGTCTCAAGTGATCCTTCTACCTCGGCCTCGTAAGTAGACGGGGTTATAGGCATGTGCCACCACACCCAGATAATTAAAAAAAAAATTTTTTTAGGCCGGGTGCGGTGGCTCAAGCCTGTAATCCCAGCACTTTGGGAGGCCGAGGTGTGTGGATCACGAGGTCAAGAGATCGAGACCATCCTGGTCAACATGGTGAAACCCCATCTCCACTAAAAATACAAAAAATTAGCTGGGCATGGTGGTGCGCACCTGTAATCCCAGCTACTCAGGAGGCTGAGGCAAGAGAATTGCCTGAACCCAGGAGGTGGAGGTTGTGGTGAGCCGAGATCGCGCCATTGCCCTCCAGCCTGGGTAACGAGAGCGAAACTCCGTCTCAAAAAAGACAAAGTCTCGCTATGTCTTCCAGGTTGGTCTCAAACTCCTGGGCTCAAGCAGTCCTCCCACCTTAGCTTCCCAAAGTACTAGGATTATAGGCGTGATTCACCACACCTGGCCACTTATTGACTCTTTAGTGGAATGTATAACTATAACGTTGGGAAATTAACACAAACTGCCAGTGGCAATGTATGATGTAAAGTGGTATAGTCCCAGAATTTCATTTCAGAGAAATTGTCCCATAATTACAATTCAAAGGAAAAAGCAAGCCAAAACTTGCTGTGGGTAGAAAGTAATTCACTGAAACCTTATTTACAATGGCAAAATACTGGAAGTAACCTACATTTCAAAAAGAAGGGAAACAGCCAGTTAAGTACTATGCTCTTTAGAAAGCCTGTTCAGAACTATTTTAAATGGTTATATTAAGTAGAAAGATACCAAATCAGATGTATATCATGTAAAACATGCACAAGTATGTATAACCCAGGAATAGAAATCCAAACCCAGAATCTCTTTGAATTAGGCAGTATGATTATAGATTATTTTCACTTTTCTTTCCTTATACTTCTTGAAATGGTTTTATACTATCCTTTTTTGGTTTGTTTTTAGGGACACGGTCACACAGGCTGGAGTGCAGAGGCACAAGCATAGTTCACTACAGCCTTGAACTCTCCTCGATTCTCCTCCTGGGCCTTCCAAAATATTGGGAATACAGGCATGAGCCACCACACCTGTCCTACATTGTCCTTATCCGAGGGGGCGGCCTTCCTCCTGTGGCAGTGGCAGGAGTGCATGCCCTCAGCTGAAACAGTGGGAACATTAGCTGGATGGCCTGGGAGACCTTCCGTGATGGATCCAGCAAGGGCCTCCCTCAGGACCCACCTCAAGGGCACTGCTGCATGCTCACTTCAAGCTAGAATAACCTTTCCAATATTTCCATTTTAGAGCACTTCTTATAAAGAATTTGTAAATCAAAGTATCTACACTGGTAAAACTTGATAAAAATAAAGAGCCAGGGCCATGGCCCCTAATAGATGGCATGTATCTGGAAGACCTTGGGGCTGTCCTGTCACCCATGGGACTGGGGAACCACCTGGAGCTCTTCTCCAACGCTGCAACCAAAGGTTCACTCCCAGAGACACTGGCCCAGAGGTTCTAAATTGAATGAATTATCCTGAGACAGAAAGTCAGAGGTGTGGGTGGCACAACAGACCTCCAGGCAAATGGGCTCCTGGTGCCAGGAGCAGCTGGAAGGACAGACTCACCTCCGGGCCTCCCACTCTCGCCGCTGCCTCCTCCGCATGGTTCGCTCCACTATCTCCTGATACAGGGACAAAGGGAACAAAAGGTGGAGCAAATGCACTAGGAATCTATCCCCACAGCCCAAGAAGGTTCCCATTTGGCAGAAGCCAGTAGGCTCAGACCCCTGAGAGAGAACACGGTCACACCAGTGCCCCGAGTACAGCCTGTTCCTATGGAAGAGAGGCGTGGGGGCAGGGGATGGCTGGGCCCCCTTCTGGCTCCCAGCTCTGCAGACACCATGGGCAGAAAGAGTGGGAGCTTCTCAAGCACCTGCTCCAGGTAAAACTGTGTTCATCCATCCTAGCTGCTGTCACCGACAGCACTACAGGATCCAACATAAGCTCACACCCACTTTCTTTTTTTTTTTTTTTTTGAGACGGAGTTTCGCTCTTGTTACCCAGGCTCGAGTGCAATGGCGCGATCTCAGATCACCACAACCTCTGCCTCCTGGGTTCAGGCAATTCTCCTGCCTCAGCATCCCGAGTAGCTGGGACTACAGGCATGCGCCACCATGCCCAGCTAATTTTTGTATTTTTATTAGAGACGGGGTTTCACCATGTTGACCAGGATGGTCTCGATCTCTTGACCTCGTGATCCACCCGTCTCAGCCTCCCAAAGTGCTGGGATTACAGGCGTGAGCCACCGCGCCCAGCCTCACACCCACTTTCTATCAGCTTCCATGTCAGGATGGATGAGAGCTAATGTTTCTTACATTCTACATGTGTTAGCAACTAGTCTAATGTTACCAGCACAGCGTCATTTAATCTTCACAGCAAAGGCATGGAATAATGTGGTGGGTTTTGAAATCCATGGTCTCAAGACTCCTGCTTCTGGGAAGATGGACTAGATATATTTTTCCCCATAAGTTCTTCAAATATACTGAAAATTCTTTGACATCATAGATCAAACAAAGGAAGGCCAGGTGCCGTGGCTCACAACTGCAATCCCAGCACTTTGGGAAACCAAGGTAGGCGATCACATGAAGTCAGAGTTCAAGACCAGCCTGGCCAACATGGGAAAACCCTGTCTCTACAAAAAATACAAAAATTAGCCAGGCCTGGTGGCATGTGCCTGTAATCCCAGCTACTTCGGAGGCTGAGGCAGGATAATTGCTTGAACCCAGGAGGTGGAAGTAGCAGTGAGCAAAGATCGTGCCATTGCACTCCAGCCTGGGCAACAGAGCAAGACTCCACTTCAAAAACAAACAAACAAACATAACAAAGTAAGACTCTGAAAGGTAGAAGTGAAGGCAGACCAACTGGGGACTCAGGGACAAGAGGAACAACATAGCGGTGTGTTCCTTGAGTTTTCCTTCTGGATCATATATATTGTCGACTTGGAGCTGAAAAGCCAGCAACCTAGAAACACCAACAGATACAGACAACCCCCACAAAAGCTGCTCTGTCTAGTCAAAGGACTGGGAAGGAGCAGCCTCCCAAGACAGAAAGCTTTTAGGCAGTAACCAATCTAATCCTAGCCACCACCACCAAGAACACTCATATCCATCCCAGCAAAGGCCCAGTGGGAGCCTAGACTCCCATCCTTGTGAAGCTGTAGCAAGGCACCCCAACCCCTCTGTCTGGTGGTGTCAGAGAGGCCAAAGAGGAAACTGAGACTGCCACCCCTGCTGGTTGGTAAAAAGTCCATATCTCACCTCTGCCCCAATGGTGGAAGAGCCTAGACTTTCACCCCCACCTTCCAGTAATGAGAAATTCCTCCCCTCCCTGCTAGGAAGGTGTCAGAAGTAACAGAGTGGGAAGCCTGGAGATTCACTGCTCCAGGTGACAGACATCAGGTGGGGAACCTGAACTTTTACCTTCACCTGGCATCACTGTTCCCTCCTTGCCAGAGCTGTGTCAGAGAAAGCCAACTAAAACAGAAGACTTAAAGAAGACACGACGTCTCATAATATAATATAAAAATGTCCTGGTTTCATTTGAAAATCACTCACCATACCAAGAACTAGCATGACCTCAAAATGAATGAAAAAAGAAACCCACCGATGCCAACACCAAGATGACAGAGTTGTCAGAATTATCTGCCCGAGATTTTAAAGCAACCATCATAAAAATGCTTCGACGAGCGATGACAAACGATTGAAACAAATGAAAGCCAGGAAGTCTCAGCAAAGAAGTAAGATATCAAGAGACAGGCGTTGTAAACAGAGTTTAAGAAAGAAAGAAAAAGCATATATACACAGAAGAAAGTTTAGAACTGAAAAACAGAACTGGAATATTAACTCAGCGAATAGGCTCAAGAGCAGAATGAAGGGGACAGAGGGAAGAATTAGTGAACTGGCAGAAAGACAGAAATTACCCACTCTGAACAACAGAGAAAAAACCAGACCACCAAAATTACACCCCCTGGGACCTGTGGGGCTACAACAAAAGAACTAACACTCGCGTCATCAGTGCCCTGAAGGAGAGGAGAAAGAGGGCACACTGAAAACACACTTGAAGAAATAATGGCTGAAAATTTGTTAAAAGACATAACCTGCTTGCCGGGTGTGATGGCTTATGCCTGTAATCTCAATACTTTGGGAGGCTGAGGTGGGCAGCCTGCTTGAGGCCAGGAATTTGAGACCAGCCTGGCCAAGATGGAGAAACCTCATCTCTATTAAAAATACAAAAAAATTAGCCAGGAGTGGTGGCACATGCCTATAATCCTGGCTACTCAGGAGGCTGAGGCAGAATTGCTTGAACCCAGGAGGTGGAGGTTACAGGTCCTCCAGCCTGGGAGACAGAGTGAGATTCTGCCTCAAAACAAAACAAAACAAAACAAAACAAAACAAAACAAAACAAACAAAACATAAACCTACAGATTCAAAAAGTTGGGTAATGGGAGGTAGAGGTTACAGTGAGCTGAGATCGTGCCACTGCGCTCCAGCTTGGGTGACAGGGCAAGACTCTGTCTCAAAAAAAAGAAACAAATAGGATAAACACAAAGAGATTCACACCAAGACACATCCTAACATCCTACTCAAACTTCTGAACACTCAAACAGAATCAAAATTTCTAAAAAACAGCCAAAGAAAAATGAGACTTTAATAATGGGGTAAAAGCCTGAATGACAGAGGATTTTTCATGAGAAACCATGGCAGCCAGAGTAAATGGTACAGTATTTTCCAAATGCTGAAAGAAAATAAGTATTAACCCAGAATTCTACATCCATAAAAGTATCTTTTAGGAATAAAAGGAAAATCAAGAAATTCTCAATGATGGAAAACTAAGGGAATTTATCACCAGCAGATTTCCCCAAAAGGAGACTCTTATATAGAAAGGAAATGAAAAAGGAAGAAACCTTGGAACACTGGGAAGGAAGACAAAAATACAATAAGCAAAAATCAGGTAAATACAATAGGCTTTCCTTATCCTCTTGAGTTTTGTAATTATGTTGATTACTGAAGCAAAAATCATAATACTGTACATGTAGAGGAAATATTTAAGAAAATTATAGCCGGGCGCGGTGGCTCAAGCCTGTAATCCCAGCACTTTGGGAGGCCGAGGCGGGTGGATCACGAGGTCGAGAGATCGAGACCATCCTGGTCAACATGGTGAAACCCCGTCTCTACTAAAAATACAAAAAAAATTAGCTGGGCATGGTGGCGCGTGCCTGTAATCCCAGCTACTCAGGAGGCTGAGGCAGGAGAATTGCCTGAACCCAGGAGGCGGAGGTTGCGGTGAGCCGAGATCGCACCATTGCACTCCAGCCTGGGTAACAAGAGCAAAACTCCGTCTCAAAAAAAAAAAAAAAAAGAAAAGAAAAAAAGAAAATTATATCATAAATGGGGCAGAGTAACGGACATTAAGAGAAGGGATGGGTGCGGTGGCTCATGCTTCTAATCCAGTACTTTGGGAAGCTGAGACAGGTGGATGATCACCTGAGGTCAGGATTTTGAGAACAGCCTGGCCAACGTAACGAAATCCTGTCTCTACTAAAAATACAAAAAATAGCCAAGCATGTGGCACGCACCTGTGGTCCCAGCTACTCGGGAGGCTGAGGCAGAAGTACCACCTGAACCCGGGAGGTGGAGGTTGTAGTAAGCCAAGATTGGGTCACTGCACACTGTACACCAGCCTGGGTGATCAAAAAAAAAAAAGGGAGGTAAGGTTTCTACATGTGACTCAGCTGGTAAAATGATGATACTAGTAGACTGTGATAAGTTATGAATACGTAATGTAATCACCTGAAACAACCTCTAAAAAATCTGTACCAAGAGATATACTCACAAACACTCGAGGAAAAAAAAAAGAAAGAAAACAGGCTGGACATGGTCACACCTACAATCCTGGCACTTTGGGAGGCCAAGGCCAGCAGATCACCTGAGGTCAGGAGTTCAAGATCAGCCTGCCCAACACGGCAAAACCCCACGTCTACTAAAAATACAAAAAATTAGCTGTGTGGTGGCGGGTGCCTGTAATCCCAGCTACCTGGGAGGCTGAGGCAGGAGAATCGCTTGAACCTGGGAGGTGAAGGCTGCAAGTGAGCTGAGATTATGCCACTGCACTCCAGCCTAGGCAACAAGAGCAAAACTCCATCTCAAAAAAAAAAAAAAAGAGAAAGAAAGAAAACAGAATCAAAAAACAGAGAACAGGAAACAGAAATTAAACTGTCAGACTTGAGCCCTAATATATGAAGAATTAAAATAAATGTGAGATAAGTTTATCAATTAAAAGATAGAGAATAGCTTTAAAAAACAAGATTTAAAAATATGACCTAACTGGCCAGGCGCGGTGGCTCAAGCCTGTAATCCCAGCACTTTGGGAGGCCGAGGCGGGTGGATCATGAGGTCAAGAGATCGAGACCATCCTGGTCAACATAGTGAAACCCCGTCTCTACTAAAAATACAAAAAATTAGCTGGGCATGGTGGCGCGTGCCTGTAATCCCAGCTACTCAGGAGGCCGAGACAGGAGAATTGCCTGAGCCCAGGAGGCGGAGGTTGCGGTGAGCTGAGATGGCGCCATTGCACTCCAGCCTGGGTAACGAGCGAAACTCCGTCTCAAAAAAAAAAAAAAAAAATGACCTAACTATATGCTGTTTTAAAAAATTCACTACAAATGTTAACAGTATAGGCAGGATGAAAGGAAAAGAATGGGAAAAGATATATCATGCAAACATTAATCAAAGGAAAGCAGGAGTGGTAATAATATCAGATTTCAGAGCAAAGCAAATTACAGAGCTAGAGTGGCACACTAAGTGAATAAAAAGATCAATCCACCAAGAGGACACCACAGTCCTAAATGTGTGTGCACAAGAGAACTTTAAATACGTGAAGTAAAAAGTGATAGAACTCAAAGGAGAAATAGACAAATCTATAATCAGAGTTGGGGTCTTCAATGCCCCTTTCTGAAGAGCTGAAAGGACTGATAGCCAGAAATGCAAACAAAATTCAACACTACCATCAACTTGCAGCATGTAATCGACATTTCCAAAACTCTACCCAACAACAGCAGCCATTGAATTCTTTTTTTTTTTTTTTTTTTTTTTTTTTTGAGATGGAGTCTCGCTCTGTCACCCAGGCTGGAGTAAAATGGCTCAATCTTGGCCCACTGCAAACTCCACCTCCCAGGTTCAAGCAATTCTTCTGCCTCAGCCTCCCATGTAGCTGAGATTACAGGTGCCCACCACCACACCCAGCTAATTTTTGTATTTTTAGTAGAGATAGGGTTTCTCCATTTGGTCAGGCTGGTTTTGAACTCCCCACGTCAGGTGATCCACCCACCTTGGCCTACCAAAGTGTTGGATTACAGACTGAGCCACTGCATCCAGCTGACACTGCATTTTTTTGAGTGACTGCAAATGTTATTGTATTTTAAATTTTGGTGTCCATGTATTTATAGCTAGTACACAGAAATAAAATAGATTTTTGTACGTTTTTACGTAGGTATAAATCTAACAAAACACATAGAGAATTTGTACACTGAAAACTGTACAGTGCTGATGGATGAAAAAAGGAATGAGCCACTGATACAAGCAAACGTGGATGAACCTCCAAGAATTATGCCAATAAGTGAAAAAAAGCCAATCCCAAAAGGCTCCATACTGTATAATTCCATTTCTATTTATGTAATATTGTTGAAATGAAATTACAGAAATGGAGCTCTCTAGTGGTTACCCAGCGCTAAGGAGGGCACCGGGCAGCAGACAAGTAGGTGTGTCTATAAAAGGGCAATAGAGGGATCCTTACAGTGATGGAAATGGTGTGTGTGTGTGTGTGTGTGTGTGTGTTTTAAAAGCAATACCCATGGGTTATTTCGGCAGTTTCTGAATTCATAACTGGAATAGACATATTCCATTTCTGGCAGAACTTTCACAGTGATTTCTAACCTTTAGAATGCCAACTGAAAAATTACACGATTTATAAATTTAGAAAGGAGACTTTCTTTTCTTCAGAGACAGTCTCATTCTGTTGCCCAGGCTGGAATGCAGTTGTACAATCACAGCTCACTGAAGCCTCGACTTACTGGGCTCAGGTGATTCACCTACCCCAGCCTCCCGAGTAGCTGGGACCACAGGTGTGTACCACCACACCCAGGTAATTTTTGTAGTTTTTGTAGAGACAGGGTTTTGCCATGTTGCCCAGGTTGGTCTTGAACTCCTGGGCTCAAGTGATCTACCTGCCTTGGCCTCCCATACTGACTATATTATACTACAGGATGTTACCACTGGGGGAAGCGGGGGAAAGTATATAAGTGAACGTCGATATTACTTCTTACGACTACATGTGAATCTATAATGATCTCAAAAAAACAAAAACAAAAACAAAAACAAAAAAAAGCCATGGTTCTGGTGAGGGTACTTTTCGTGGGTAATGGAATTGTTTATCTATCATGATGGGGTGGTGGTTGTATCTTTATACATTTGTTAAATCTCACTGAATTGTACCATCTAGTGAATTGTGTAGACATTAAACCTCAATGAAGTAATAAAATCCCCACAGCTTAAGATTTCTTTGACCCTTCCACAATGCATGGTAGGGTACTATCCCCTCCCTTGTGGTTGCAGGCTGCAGAGGTACTCGAAGGCTGGTCAGCAGAGCCACGCAGTGCCTGCCCAGGTGATTGCAATATTCAAGCTGGAAGCCTGGGCAGCCATGCTGTAAGGAAGCCACATGCAATGGAGAGACCCTGCAGGTGCTTGGCTCAGCATTCCTGGTTTGGAGTCATCCCGGCAGGTGTCTGAGCCAATGACTTCCCATGCTTCCAGTTCCCAGCCATTGTGTTCCCAGCTGAGGGCCCAGATAGCACAGAGCAAAAAAAGATGTCATCCTCGCTGGGCTCTGCCCAAATTCCCAACCTACAGAATCCATGAGCATAAGGAAAAGATTGTTTTAAGATACTAAGTTCTGGAGTAATTTGTCAAACATCAGTAGGAACCAAAACAGTTAAGTCCTGTTACTATCCTTATTTTACAAAGGCACATAGTGGTTAAGTCACTTGCCTGAGGTCACAAAGTTGTTATAGCAGATACAAAATTTGAACCCCGTGACCTGAGCCAGGATATCATAGCACCTGTAGATTAAGGGTGATTATGGTTATTTTTACAGAGTAATCTCATCTTTGCTGGGATCCAGCTCTAACATCCCCTCTTCAAAAGACAAGAAAAAATGATTCTTGACCCCATGTCTCCTTTTCTTTATAGCAGAACTCTTTGAAAAGATTTTTTATAACCTATTGTTTCTAAACCTCTTTGAATATGTACCCCTAATTAATAAAAATATTTTCTTTTTTTTTAAGAGATGAGGACCTGCTCTGTTGCCCAGGCTGGAGCACAGTGATGTAATCATGGCTCACTGCAGCCTCAACCAACCTCCTAGGCTCAAGGCATCCTTCCATTCAAGCCTCCTAAAGTAGCTGGGCCTACAGGGCTGTGCCACCATGCCTGGCTAATTTTTATTTTTATTTTTGTAGAGACAGTATCTTGCTAGGTTGTCCAGCCTGGTAAAAATATTTTCTTTTTTTTTTTTTTTGAGATGGAGTATTGCTCTGTTGCCCAGGCTGGAGTGCAGTGGCGCAATCTCAGCTCACTGCAACCTCTGCCTCCCAGGTTCAAGCGATTCTCCTGCCTCAGCCTCTCAAGAAGCTGGGATTACAGGCATGTGCCAGTGTGCCTGGCTAATTTTTACATTTTTAGTGGAGACCAGGTTTCACCATGTTGGCCATGGTTGGCTAAGCTGGTTTTGAACTCCTGACTGCAGATGACCCAGCCGCCTTGGCCTCCGAAAGTGCTGGGATTACAGGTATTGGCCACCACGCCAGGCTGGTAAAAATATTTCTAAGAATATACCTCTAATATACACATATTTAGTTATCGGTCAAGTACAGGTTTTAATCATATAAAAAGTACTCTTCTCAAAAATGCTTAATGTTATTACAATCAAAGCTCTAGACCTAATTTACAGATTACAGAAAATGCAGGGATAGAGAAGCAAGTTAAAGTACTCCATGAGGAAACAAGTTATAAGTATTAGAAAAGAGCACCGGCTTCCAATGTCATTAAAAACATTAGAAAGAAAAAAGAGGTAAGGTGCTGTTCTAGGTTAAGATAGTAAAGAGAGAAGAACAAAAACAAACAAACAAACAAAAAAGTAAAAAAAAAAAAGACAGTAAAGGGAAGTAGCTAAATGTGTCAACCTTAATTGGAGGCTAGTTCAGAAATAAAAATAGCTGCAAAATATATTTTGAGAACAATTAAAGAGACCTGAATATGGGCTGAATATTACATGATATTATGACATGATTCATCTCTTATGTATGACAATGGCATTGTGTTAATGAGGAAGAATATCCTTATTCTTAGGAGCTGCTTATGAAAGAATGTGTAGAATATCATAGTTTCTGGCTGGGCATGGTGGCGCATGCCTATAATCCCAGCTACTCGGGAGGCTGAGGCAGGAGAATTGCTTGAACCCGGAATAGAGGTTGCAGGGAGCCGAGATCATGCCACTGTACTCTAGCCTCAGCAACGGAGTGAGACACCATCTCAAGAAAAAATAAAATTAAAAATAAGAAAGAGTATCATTCTAAAAAAAAAAAGAAAAAAAAATTCAGATGAGAATTCTAAAAAAAAAAAGAATATCATAGTTTCTGCAACTTATTCTCAAATGATACAGAAAAAAGAATATGTAGAGAGAAAGCAAATGTGGCAACTGTGAAAAACTGTGTTTGTTTTTTTTGAGACAGGGTCTTTTCATGTTGCCCAGGCTGGTCTTAAATTTCAGGCTTAATTAATACTCCTGCCTCAGATAAAAAGTTGGTGGGAAACTATGTATATTATATTCCATTAATACTATATCAAACATTTACAAACACAGATTCTAAATTGTTAAGTATGTAAATAGAAGTGCTGATATTTTCTTGCAAAGACAACCTACCCTCTCTTTGTTGCTAAACCCGCTGGTCTGTTTTCATCTGCCTGTTTCTTTGGCACTGCTGGCCGAACCTGCCTTGAAACTTTCCTTCCCACCTCAGAGCCACAATGTCTGGATGCTCTGCCCAAGAATCCTCCTGGCTCCATCCCCTGCTCATTCATGTTTGGTACCTGAAAGCTTCCCCTAATTGTGCTCACTTGCATCATCAGTATCTGTCTCCTTCACTGGAAAGTTTTGCAAAGGCAGGACTTTGCTCTCATCCCTGTACCCTGGGGCCTAACTGGTACCTGGTATATAGTAAGTGCTGAAAAAATATTTGCTTATTAGTCAGAGTGGAAAATTCCAAGAATTATCTGTAGAACATGAATGTTTCCAAGGAAAATCCCATTAGATATTGATATTTGGGAACCAGTGAAATGCAGCTCATCAATCGTTAAAAGAATGCTATAAAAAATAAGCATTCAGATAACAAAAAAGACCTCCCATAAATCAAAGATTAGAAGATAAAGACCAGGCAAGGTGTAGTGGCATGTGCTTATGGTCTTAGCTATTTGGGAGGCCGAAGTGGGAAGATCGAGTGAGCCCAGAAGCTTGAGGCCAGCCTGGGCAACATAAAGAGACCCTGTATGGAAAAAAATAAAAATAAAAAAATAAAGACCAAAAAGTCTTCCAAAATATAGAACAAAGAGCTGGGCAAGAGGTAAGAAAATCCAACAATGAGTCCAAGAAGTTCCCTATGAGACACCCAAACCTAGTGAAAGGGGTGACAAAGCTGAGAAAGAAGAGAGCAGCATACCTTACTTTGAAGGGCGCTGCCCCTTTCACAAATGGAGAATGTTCTGAATGTCTCAAATATGGCTCAAAAAGGCTTCCTGAAAGCACATTACTGGGAAATGTCAGGCTGAGGATGAAGGGAAGACCATAGAACATTCCGGGGGCAAATTCTAGGTCACACACCAATGATCAGGAGCCAGAGGGCATCTTCAAAAGCATCACATGGCCCTCCGTGCTATAGGAACAACCACCTCCCACCTGTCATTTTACATCTTGCAGAAGCTGTAGCGTTGGGTAGGCAACTGACCCCTGCCCCAGATCACTAAGCAGCTCAGACCCAAGGTCCACATGGTAAAAACTATTCCTATCATCACATACAGGATACCTCCCCATAATTGCCTGGGACTGGATCTGGCCAAGGGATGCACACCCACATTGCTCCTCTGCAGTGACTGCACAGTGAGTGATGATGCTAGAAGACAGTAGAAAAGGAAGGGAGGGGTTGTGCTATGTATTGCTTCTCTGTATCACTTTTTTGCTATTTAGCCGCAGAGCTGAGCTGTCCTAAATTTCATTTGATCTGACAGGATCCTATTGGACAGATAAGCCTCTCCTGCCTGAGGCCACACAGCCAGGGGGCAGCAGAGCCCAGGGGCAGCATCCATGCCAGCTAACTTCTCCACTTCCCACTGTCCTCAGTTACACCTGGGCCTGGCAGGCTTCAGGATGACCTCTGACTTCTGAAGCGTATGTTCTTCCAGGATGCTGTAAGAGACCCAAACACACCTCTTCTAACCGTGTGCGCTTCTCAGAAGGCTCTGACCCATCACTGTCACTTCCTGAATCCTCTTCATCCCTGAAAATGTCTTCATAGGCAGGAACTTCAAGGTCATCATCTTGTTTAATGAGTAATTTGATCTAAGTTCAAAACAAAAAGGAATTAAGTCTCTCCTCTTTCTACAGAAAACTACACAATATGTTCTTCTGCAGAATCTTATTTCCTAATAAGCTGACTCAGTTTCCTGTACGTATAAATAGCTACCTATTTAACAAGAGTTCCAGGCTTCTTAGGAATTTTCTTGTTTTCATTACCAGTGAGGCACCAGAGTTACACCATATGTGGTATGCAGAAATTATGAAACTCTGAGAACAGAAAACCATCTAGTCTATATAAGTCTGGAAACACAGCATCCTCTTATGCCATACAGCAATTAAATTAATGCCCCACAAGTTGGCCCTGATAAAGGACATGAAGATGTATAACCCCTAAGTCAATAAAACTCCTGTCTAAAACCAATTCCAGGATGATTTTTTTTTTTTTTTTGAGACGGAGTTTCACTCTTGTTACCCAGGCTGGAGTGCAATGGCGCGATCTCGGCTGACGGCAACCTCCGCCTCCTGAGTTCAGGCAATTCTCCTGCCTCAGCCTCCTGAGTAGCTGAGATTACAGGCACGTGCCACCATGCCCAGCTAATTTTTTGTATTTTCAGTAGAGACGGGGTTTCACCATGTTGCCAGGATGGTCTCGATCTCTTGACCTTGTGCTCCACCTGCCTCGGCCTCCCAAAGTGCTGGGATTACAGGCGTCAGCCACCGTGCAGGCTGATTTTTCTTTATTTTTTTCTTTCAAGACTGACTCTTGCTCTGTCACCCAGGCTGGAGTGCAGTGGCACAATCTCAGCTCACTGCAGCCTCTGCCTCTTGTGTTCAAGTGATTCTCCTGCCTTAGTCTCCCAAATAACTAGGATTACAAGTGTGTGCCACCACACCCAGCTAATTTTTCTACTTTTAGTAAAAATGGGTTTCACCATGTTGGCCCGACTGGTCTCAAACTCCCAAACTCAAGTGATCTGCCTGCCTTGGCCTCCCAAAGTGCTGGGATTACAGGTATGAGTCACCGCACCTGGCCTCCAGGCTGATTTTTCTGGGAGAGGTTCCTGAAATAAGAATTTAGGAACCAGGCGCGGTGGCTCAAGCCTGTAATCCCAGCACTTCGGGAGGCCGAGGCGGGTGGATCACGAGGTCGAGAGATCGAGACCATCCTGGTCCACGTGGTGAAACACCGTCTCTACTAAAAATACAAAAAATTAGCTGGGCATGGTGGCACATGCCTGTAATCCCAGCTACTCAGGAGGCTGAGGCAGGAGAATTGCCTGAACCCAGGAGGCGGAGGTTGCGGTGAGCTGAGATCGCGCCATTGCACTCCAGCCTGGGTAACAAGAGCGAAACTCCGTCTCAAAAAAAAAAAAAAAAAAAAAAAAAAGAATGGGAGCCCAACACCTTGTGGGTGGGAGATCAAGTCGGAGAATGCTTAGGTGCCCCTTCAAACTGTATGCCTGCTGCTCAAGGACTCAAAGAGTAAGCACAGTAGAGCCATTCTAGGTTACAGGGTTCTGGTCCCATACCTCCCAAGTCAAGTCAATTCCACAAATGCCTTCTGAGCAACTCCAAAGGCTAGGTGCCACATCTCTTGTCAAAGATGGACAAAATCATGGTTGGACACAGTGGCTCATGCCTGTAATCCCAGCACTTTGGGAAGTCAAGGTGAGAGAATCTCTTAAGGTCAGGAGTGTGAGGCCAGCCTGACCACACAGCAAGATTGAATTTCTCTCTCTCTTTTTTTTTTGAGACAGAGGTTTGCTCTGTTGCCCAGGCTGGAGTGCAGTGGTGCAATCTTGGCTCACTACAAACTCCACCTCCTGGGTTTGAGCAATTCTCTTGCCTCAGCCTCTCGAGTAGCCTGGATTACAGGTGCATACCACTATACCCGGCTAATGTTTTGTATTTTTAGTACAGATAGCGTTTTGCCATTTGGTCAGGCTGGTCTTGAACTCCCCACCTCAAGTGATCCACCTGCCTCGGCCTCCCAAAGTGCTGGGATTACAGGGGTGAGCCACTGTGCCTGACCGAGACTTCATTTCAACAAAAAATAAAAACAAATATTTGCTGGGTGTGGTAACATGTGCCTGTAGTCCCACCTACTCAGGAGGCCGAGGCAGAGGAATCACTTGAACCCAGGAGTTTGAGGCTGCAGTGAGCCATGATTGTGCCACTGTACTCCAGCCTATCTCTTAAAACAAAAAAATGACAAAGACCAAGTTCTTGTTTTCAGGCTGTTCCTACTCCTACAGTGTAGTAATACATACACCTTACCAAGAACACCAGGTGAGATGTTATAGATGGATAAAAGGTACACACAGTTTGAGGGCGGATCACAAAAAGTACCTGGGTGTCGTTGTACACATTCACGACATTGACTGGCCTATGGGTGTCACACACAAAGAATACAGTGTCTTCATCAGGTTGAAGGATATCCAATAGGTCTACATTAGCTCCACAGTTTATGAGAATAAAGTAACGGAACTGTAAAAAAGGAAGATATTGTAAAGTAGCTGTACCAAGGAGGCCCCTTTCCCTTCATTGCACTAAGCTTCTGAGTTGTTCTGCTGAGTCGCTAAGTCCCTGACGTGTGGTGAGGACCACATGGCAAGGGACTCCAAAAACGGCCAGGCTGCCATGCTAAGTGCTTTAGCATGGTGACACTGTGACTCCCAACTTTCCCCGGGAGCACGCTGAGACTGAGCAGGCCCAAATTTCATGGATAAGTTCAAGAAGCTCATGAAGGGCAGACCAAGACTTTAAGCACGTAACTGTTTCCCTTCAGACCTCACAGTACAGTGCTGTGGGACTCTCCAGGCTAATGGCACTGCACAGGTTTAAGTTTTTAGCAAATACTTTATGGGTACTTAATTAAGTCCTTTATCACACTCTATCACTAGTATAGCATGTTCTTTCCTTATAAATACCAAATTGGTATGGGTCCTTGACATGATGACAGGAACACCAGAAACGGATTTGACTCTGCCTAAATAATCCTAGATATGGCTAGGCACTCCAGGGACCCTCTTCCATGTTCCATCCCCTATCTGTGGAGTCAACAATGTCCCATCTCTCATTTGGCCTCATGCAGAGGTGCAAGGAATCCTGGCTTCTATTGTTGAAATTCATTCCTGGATTTCAAGTTGGAAACCAGGATGCATTTTCTTGGAGAAATAATGTAAGATAGTAGTGTATTCTAAAGTAATTTTAACTAATCCCAGCACTTTGGGAGGCCAAGGCAGGCGGATCACTTGAGGTCAGGAGTTCGAGACCAGCCTGACCAAAGCGGTGAAACCTCATCTCTACTAAAAATACCAAAATTAGCCAGGTGTGGTAGCGGGCTCCTGTAATCCCAGCTACTTAGGAGGCTGAGGCAGGAGAATCACTTGAACTCAAAAGGCTGTCCCAAAACTAAATTAATAAAATAAACCAAAATAAAATAAAATAATTTTAACTAGACCATATTAAAAACTGCTAGAATCCAAGCACCTTACAATCAAATTTCTGCAAAACAAGTTCAAAGTTAGGGGCTATCCACATTTATTATCTTTTTGTGCTGTCAATTTTGCTTCTACAACTTGGGCATAAGTCATCAGTATACATAGCATGTTTTTCTCCTCCGTATTGCCTAATGTAGCTGATACTTAACACACTTAATCTATTGTGGATAGAGAAAGACTGCTGTGTTTAGAAATTACAATCGAGTAAAAAAGCCAAGTTATTCTAAAATGCATCTTCAATACCTGTTCTTTATGCTCAAGAAATGCAGTTTCAAGTTCTTGCCACCCAGAAACTGGAACCAGCGTATACTGCACGTGGTCACACTGGAACAAGGCCTGGGGAGAGAGTGTTTTCAAAGCCTATCTTATTTAGGACGTTGGGAATTTTCCTTGAAAAGAACCTTAGGACATTAGCAACTTACCTTGAAAAGAACCTGAGGTAGATTAGACGGGTTGAGAGACAACAGACATGGGACAACATTAACACTAGTGAAATGTTTTGTTTTTTGTTTTTTGTTTTTGAGACGGAGTTTCACTCTTGTTACCCAGGCTGGAGTGCAATGGCACGATCTTGGCTCACCGCAACCTCCGCCTCCTGGATTCAAGCAATTCTCCTGCCTCAGCCTCCTGAGTAGCTGGGATTACAGGCACGTGCCACCATGCCCAGCTAATTTTTTGTATTTTTAGTAGAGACAGGGTTTCACCATGTTGACCAGGATGGTCTCGATCTCTCAACCTCGTGATCCACCTGTCTTGGCCTCCCAAAGTGCTGGGATTACAGGCTTGAGCCACCGCGCCCGGCCCTAGTGAAATGTTTATGGAAAAAGCTAGGTGCTAGGAATATGAGTGTTTACCATATTATTCTGTCAGTTTTGCAAATTACCGAAGTAAAGCATTGGGGAAAATGCCGATATTACTTCCAGGTCTTCTGAAAAGTTCTGATCCAAGGGCTTGGGGTCAGACTGGAGCCAATGCTGCCAGTTGCCTTCTCTGGCCTGTTGGCAATGCCACAGGTGCCCAAGAAGACGGAGGATCCCTGTGCCAGGAGCCAACCTGGTCTTCCAAGGGGCAGTGCCCCAGTGAAGACAGAAGCGAGAGAATCAAGTTCCCTGTAGGTCCTCGGTCAAAAAAAAAAAAAAAAAGAAAAAAAAATGTCAACAATGTAAACACTACGCCCTATTCGAAGACCAAACTAACAGGCCTGTAATCCAAGCACTTTGGAGGCCAAGGCGGGCAGATCACCTGAGGTCGGGTGTTCAAGACCAGCCTGACCAACATGGTGAAACCCCGTCTTAAAAAAAACAAAAAACAAAAAACAGACTAGGGACGCCCATATTCCCAGCAATACCTACGACACAACTGTAGCCACAGTTGTCCCACGTTCCTTTCTCTCAGATCCCCCCCATTTGAGAGGCCGCTACGGATCCAAAGCTTCCCCCAAACGCAACCGTTTTGCCCACCTATTAATAGTAACAGTTCTTTGCCTTTCACTTCACCCGCCGTTGGGACAGGGAGGCGACCTCTCCTCCGAGGCTCCCTCCTCTCACCTGCTGCCCACCTCCCACCCTAAGCCTTCAGCACCCATCCTGGCTCTCGGCCCGCCCCGCGCCCCCGCCTCCAGCCCGCGCCGCGCGGCACCCTCGCCTCTCGCGCCGGCCCCGCCCTCCTCGGGTCGGCAGGACTCACCTGAAGGATCTTGCACGCACACAGAGCATCCACGTCCGAGGCCACCAAGAGAAGGACCCTCTATTATCGGGGCAAGAGCGGGCGGGGTGAACGCGGCGCCCCGAACCCCGGCCCTCCCCGGCCTCCCGGTCACCCACGGCCGTTCCCCCTCATCCCTTCCCCTAGGCAAGGCCTCGGCTGGGGCTCCGGACTGGGAGTCACCTGGCTCTGGACCACCTCGTAGAACTCTCTGCGGAAATCGGACACGAACATAGCCACAGTGGCCGAACACCTGGCGCCAGCGCGGAGGTACCAAGAGCCCCGACGGCGGTCAAGACTCCCGCCAAACCACGGCTCCTCTGATTGGTCCAGGGATCACCAACCAATCGCTCTTCGTTCCCAGCCTTCTCTTCTTTCTGATTGGGCTACATTGGGGGCGGGCATTAGCGCTCTGCCATTCTAGGCTAGAAAACTCCAGCCCGCCCCGAAAGAAGCGTCATCTCTGAGGCCGAACGCAAACACTGTTGCCCTCTTCAACTCTGACTCGCTTTTACTCGGAAACGCGACTCTCGGCGGACATCTTTACTTTGGGAAGAGAAACCTACTGCTGCCCACTGGGAACCCTGAAGGAAAGTACACGTCTAGCCGTACATTAAACTCAATGACATACTGAATGCGGCAGCAGTTACGTTTGCAATAGTTTCTTGGTGTGGTGTGAAAAAAGGGATTTTAGCTTACTTCCGCCCAAGTCCTCAATGGCTGAAGCAGAGGCCGACAGATTAACGTGCATTCTGGGTAGTGTAGTCGCAAGGACGGTGGGCCCTACTAAATTCGTTTGGAGGGGAATACTATCAACACATAATTTA
Organism: Saimiri boliviensis; assembly: GCF_048565385.1. Lineage (NCBI taxonomy): Eukaryota > Metazoa > Chordata > Mammalia > Primates > Cebidae > Saimiri > Saimiri boliviensis. The sequence continues at coordinate 23,804,136 of NC_133469.1, forward strand.
AAAATAACTTTAAGAAGTACCTATAAACGGGGAAGTAAATCAGGAAATGGCATTTTAGTGCTTGTGCTGAGGGTGTTTTAGAACTTAACGCCTTCGCCTGGCCTTTTCTCTTTTGCAGCCGACGCCTGGCCCGGGGCACCCCCCTCCAAGTTCCGGGTCCGGCACTTCCGGTGAGCCTCTGGGGCGGTAGGCTTGGAGCAGCAGCTGCGGCGGCGGCGGGGTGCCATCGTCGCGTTCCCCGAGAGAAGCGGCGTCTGCGAGGGGTTGTCCATCATGGTAAGCGCTGCCGGGCAGCGGGAGGGGGCTAGAGGCCTGGACCAGGGCCGGAGGTAGGGCCAGGCGGGGCGGGTGGGGTCGGGACGGCGGCGGAGGTGCCGAGTCACCGGGGCCTGAGTCCGTGTCGGACTCATCGGCCGCGCCGGGCACCGGCAGGATTCCTGACCACTAACCGCCTGTGGTCGCGTCCGCGGGTCCTGAGCATGGCTCGCATTCCGTCTTAGCCCAGCTTTCCCTCCCTGACGAAAAAAAGGAAGGTTTGTGTCCATTCGTGGGTTTCTCAAGTGCTGGACACGCAACAGGTTTCCATAAACCCAAAGTTAGTTGCAAGGTTGTTGGGGATGGGAACAGAATCAGGCTCTCCCCGGGTAGAATCCGTAGCGGGCGTCCTCGCTCTTGGGGGACACCCAGCTCTTGCCCCAGCTCCGTGAGCTCCGTGCCCACGGGTTCGTGCCTTTGGATATGTACAGCGGTGTTGTGTTCCGTAAAGATAACGATGGGAGCGAATACCTGCTAGTACATTTCCTGTTACGCAGCTTTTAACACCTGTCACCCCTCATCACGCCTTATTTCTTTTAGTCCCTACAGCCCCTTTGGAAACAAGGATGATCATTATTTTAAACATGAGAAAACTTAACTTTTACAGAGATATTTTATTCGAGTCACAAAAGTAGGGAGTGGAGTGTTGAAGCCAAGTCTCTGTCTGCAAAGCACTCTATGGTTTTGTCTTCCTGTCACCTGTTTATTTTAGTAAAGACAAGAAATGGTTGTTACATTTTATCCCAAGCGTGTCACTGTCAAACTCTGGCTTATTTCTCTTCTTGACTTCACCCACTCAGGAATAGCTGATATATTCCAGTCAATGTGCTAGGTCTGGGGAAAGGAAAGTGAGATATGGGATCGGGAGCAGCACAGAAGGGGCAGAAGGTCGTGTTCATGGGTAAACTGCGGGCGGGTTGTTAAGTATGTTGCCCCTTTGTGCGGATTTACCTTTTATGTTCAAAGAGAAGAAATGGCTTAGATAGGGTGGCTAGTGAGAAGCACTCAGGGGAAGCCATCACCCTGTACTGGCTTTGTTCACCTAGAAACGCTTTTCTTGTTAAGCTTCTGGCCAAGATTTAGTTCAACAGAATTCTGCTGCTTCAAAGAAGAAAGCAGAAGATTGAAAATTACTGTGCTACAGTGCCAGGGAGTGAAGAGCCATCCGAGATTTTAGGCGGGAGCATGCTATGTTTGCATTTTAGGAGATAGCTAATTCAGCTTGCTAATTTTGGAGTTGCTAGTAAACTGCTTTGTCAGTAGGTGGCCTTCCTTCTACTAAATATATATTTGGAATCAAGTCAAGAAATTTTCTCTAATAGAGATTTTTTTTTTTCAGTTGTGGTTAAAACAAATTTTTATCATGACTATTTTTAAGTCTATAGTTAAATTGTTGAGTACATTCACAAGCAACAGATTTTCAGAACTTTTTCATCTTGCAAAAGTGAAACTCTACTCATGTTAAACGGTAACTCTCCATTTTCTGCTCCTCACAGTCTCTATCAACCTGTGTTCCACTTTGTCTCCTAAATTTGCTGATACTAGGGACTTGCTAGAAGTGGATTCATAAAATATAAGTCCTTTTGTGACTGACTTATTTCACTTAGCGTGAAATCGTCAAGGGTCATCCATGTGACAGGATTTCCTTCGTTTTCAAAGCTGAATACTATTTCATTGTCTTGTATATACCATACCACAGTTTGTTTATTCATTCGTCTGTCATTGGACACATGGGTTGCTTCCACCTTTTAGCTGCTGTGAATAATTGTGCTGTGAATATGCGGTGTACAAAAATCTCTTCTTGATTCTGCCTCCAGTTCTTCTGAATGTATATTCTACTGTGAGATTTTATATGATTTCGGTTACCTGAAGTCAACCATGATCCAAAAATTTTAAAATAAGAGACCACATTCACTTAACTTTTGGTGCAGTATATCGTTATAATTGTTTTAGTACTTGTTAATCTCTTAATGTGCCTAATTTAGAAATTAAACTTTTTTTTTTTTTTGTAATTGAAGTCTTGCTCTGTCGCCCAGGCTGCAGTGCAGTGGTGGCTGTCTCTGCTCACTGCACCCCCTGCCTCCTGAGTTCAAGCAATTCTCCTGCCTCAGCCTCCTGGGTAACTGGGATTACAGGCATGGGCCACCATGCCCCACTAATTTTTGTATTTTTAGTAGAGAGGGGGTTTTGCCATGTTGGCCAGGCTAGTCTTGCACTCCTGACCTTGGGTGATCCACCTGCCTCTGCCTCCCAAAGTGCTGGGATTATAGGCGTGAGACCCCACACCCAGTGTATACATTAAACTTTATTGTAGATATGTATATATAAGAAAAAAACATATTATATATGTGTTTTGGTATTACTGTAGTTTCAGGCATCCACTGGGGATGTTGGAATATATCCCCTGTGGATATGAGGCGGTGATGGGAGGAATACTGTACTTTGAGAACACACCAGATTGATGTATGTTTGCTAAGCCTTGGAAAAAAAATTTTTTTTTAAGGCTACTCAAATGAAGCAGTGGGAGTGGAGAAGGAACAAAGAAATCTGTAACTGGTTGTCATCAAGTAATTGTAAGGATCTTACCTTTTGAATGGCACCATGTTTTAGCTTTGCTTGTTGATGTAAGAAAGCGCCACAACATAGCGTGGCATGTATCTGCTCTGTCCTGTGAGAGCACGCTGGAGGGGCACTAGCCCTGACCCTCAGCAGAGCAGGGGAGGCTTCATGGGGAAAGGAAAGGTTGGTAATTGGAAGCCAGGGGAAGGGGTGGAACCACTAGGTACCTGCTCTTCCTGCTGCCTGGAATGCCTTTCCCTATTTTTTGCCTGGCTTCCTCTCATAGTATTCAGGTCTTTGTGCAGAGAGTCCCTTCCTAACTACCTATTTAAAATAGCATTCTCAGGAGCCCTCTGTCTCCTTAACTTGCTGCTTGTCTTCAGAACTGCTCGGCACACATGTGTTTTCTTGTGTATATCTCCCTTGCTTTAAGTGTCAGTTCCACCAGGATAGAGATGTTGTCTATTTTGTTAGTGGACACATATCACTAGAGTGGTGTTTCCCTTGTGCTCAGGTCAGAGCATGGCAGATAGAAGGCACTCACATATAGAGATGTTTCAATTAACAAATATTGTTTAGATTAATGATAATAGGAAAAGTGTTCAATGCAGAGCAACTAGCCCAGGCAGGAGTTTAGAAGTCTGTGGGGCTGTCAGTACAAGTCTCTGAGGTATGAAAGAGGTCGGGCCTTGATCCTGAGGATGAAGATGGGAACACAGCCCTGAAAAAGGTTCAGGGCAGGCTTGACATTGCCTCTTTTAGATGTAGTAAGATTACATTGAAGATTTCAGTACATTGTGTTCTTTGACAATGTTTAGCACCGTACTTACTCTGGCATGTTTTGGGTTTTGACATGAATAAATGTACCTTTGTTCTAATACTGGTTTCTCTTTCCTCCTTCTAGTTCTCTTTCAACATGTTCGACCACCCGATTCCCAGGGTTTTCCAAAACCGCTTCTCCACACAGTACCGCTGCTTCTCTGTGTCCATGCTAGCAGGGCCTAATGACAGGTCAGATGTGGAGAAAGGAGGGAAGAGTATGTGCTTGTTTTTATTTTGAATAGTAACCTTTCCTGCCCTAAGTCTGCAATGCTGTAGCCTTCAACAGTACTTACCTTGCATGTGGGAGTCAGAAACTAGTGTTACTGTGATAATGGTGCTTATCCCAGACTTGCTCTGTTGGGGTGGGGTGCTAATTATGGTTAGGTTTATGGCTGATAACCATTCAGTTCCCAAAATAAATTACACCAAGTAAGATTCTTTATGAAAGATCACTGTGACATTCTGGCTACCCTAAAAACAGTTTAAAACTTTTTATTGGGTATAACAGAAACTGCATCTTGCCTTTGGTCTGTTCTTTTTATTTTATTTTTTTAATATTTCTTAAATGTTCTTTCCACAGTAATTATGCCGCCCTCAGCCCTGGACCAACTCAGTAAGTATCTTCGGAGTGACTTAAGAACTTAGATAATAGAAATATGGACACCAGGAGTCAGCATGGGCTCCTCAGTACACCCAGACACCAGTGTGCTTTGTGAACATCTGGTTGTGAATTGCTCCTGGAGGGCATGTGCTGGCCTGGGAGAACCTGGGCACAGGCGTTTAGGGCAAGGCCAGGCCCCCTCAGCGCTCATCTTTATCACTGCCCTGGGTGCTTCAGGTAATTCCCCTCTTCCTGATCACCCCCTCCCCCAACTTTCCTCAGTATTCTGTCACGAGTAAATGAAGGTACAAGTATCAAGTGCTTTGGACAGTGCCAGGGCAGCTGATGCCATTGGCTGGGCTCACTAGATTTTTTTTTCCTAAAGGAAGAATTGGTCGGCTTACAAGAGGGTACTATAAAGCAGGTTTCTCATCCCCTCACCAAACATCTTTCCTGAGCTCCAGACCCCCATTTCTATTCCCCAGTGCACCACTGCATCCTGAGCATGTCAAAAACTGAGCTATTGTTTTCCATTGCAGAAGCCACTTCTCTTTACTGGGCTCTTGCCTCTTACCAGGAGTGAGATAGGCACACAGGGGTTGTTTCTCTGACCCTTTATCCCATGAGAGCAACCTGGAAACCCATGCCCTAGCCTCATACTACACAAGCATGGAAAATCTCAGTCACGGACAACCCAATCAAGGATGCAGTCATTGCCTTCCACACCTAAGAGTGTTTCTGGTGTGAATTCTTCCTTTGTGAGGCAGAAGACGGGCTGGCCAGGGGGACAGGTTCATGCTTGGTGTTGGGGGCCTCTGGTGGCAGCAAGCAGAGAACAGGTGCCGGCTATGGTGTGACTCACCTCAGGCTCTGCCCAGCCTGACTCTAGAGTAGCAGCTTGAACCTGCTCTTTGAACCTCAGTGTCCTCTTCTTTAACTCGGGACACCCACGGTGTCTGTGCATCAGAAGTGCTACAGTGTCTGTGACAACCCAAGCTATCTGATGCCAACCACAAGGTGGGAGGTGGCCACTGAGCCAGTACCAGCTATGGCTTTACCCATTGGAAGCCTCAGCCCAACCTCACCTCAGGTAACAGTGCCATGGAGTTCACAGTTCTCACGAAGACCCTGTCATTACAGAGGAGAGAACAGGGCCCCTAGAAAGGTCTTCCTTTCAGGACGTGCTGAACCAGGAGACAGACACCAGGTGTGACCTTTGGCACAGGTGTCCAGAAGAAACTCGGGCTGGGTCTTTGAGGTGTAGCTCAGATCAGTGTTGTTCAAATCTTTTAAGTGATGGGGGAAACTTCTGTCCAAATCCTATAGGAAGTCCTCTAATTTATAAAATAAGAGTATCTTCTCTAGTTGTAGGAAGTGAGGGGGTACGGAGGGACTGGGAGCCCCAGGGCACTTGGAGCCTCTAAGTCACAAAATGCAGTTTGAGAGTCAGTGGACTGAGGGACATTAGAGTCTCTTTCATTAGGCCCAATCTAGTTTACTGTCGACCAGCTGTAGGTCAGCTCCATGGCTTTGCAGCTGAAAAGTGCACTGGGATGGAGGTCCTGGCCCCTTTACTGCCAGTGTGAGAGTCACCCTTGGTGATAGGAGGCAGTGCCTACCCCTGCTGTACCTCCATGCTGCTCCCAGAGGTTCTCTGTAGCTTCCTGCCCAAGCTTTTCACTCGATTTGCTTTATTAGAATTTTTAGGGAGATTTCAGGTGGAATCTGACACTAAATGTGATTTTTGTTGGCATATATGCCTAAACTAGCAAGCTAAATTCTGCTTTGATGGTTGAATATCTGGACTTAAGCCAGCAGCCTGGGTTTGAATCCTGGCATCACCACTTGTGTGCTGTGAGGTCTTGGGTATGTTACTTAACCTGTGGGTCTCGGTTTCCTCATAGATAAAAGGGAATAATGATAGTACCTACCTGACTGTTCTGGGAAGACTGAACAAGGAAGGGCCTTACACATGGCAAACACCATCACTCCCATCAGTTCCTTCTCAGTCCTCCCCCACGGCCCTGTGTCTCCAGGGTTTTCCTGCCTCTTGTTGCCAGCTCCCCCTTTTTGGGCCTGTGGACCTCTCAGGTCAGCATGCCAGCAGTCTTGCTTACTTGCCTCTGCCTTGCTCTGAGCCCTCACTTCAAGGATCCCCAGAGAGGAGGCATCCTTTATCATGACCCTGCTGAGAGTCTACCCTGCCTGCTGAGCCTGGGCCCTAGGTTCTACCCCGTGTGGTGTCCCTCCCCTTCCCAACTACTCCCACATCTGTCCCTGGCCTATCTTGCCTAATTGCCCACCATTTCTGAACTGCCTGGGCTGCTCTTCCGTTCCACACCCTTGCCCAGCCTGCTGCCTCTGCCTGGATTTCCTCCCAGGCCTGCCCGCCAAGTGCTCAGCCTAAAGAACTTGGCCTCCAGGAGCCTAGCCCAGTAGCTCTACCCCCTCCCGCCCACAGCACCTGCAACATCTGGGTGTGCTTGTTTTCTTTGTTAGGTTTCTACCTTCAAACTAGCAACCTTGGAAGGAAGAGATTTTGTCCAGGGCATGGTTGGCACTGAAATGATTTATGAATAAATGAATGAACACATCACTTTTTAAAACGTTGACTTCAGAAAATCACAAGTCTATTCCAGGGTTGTGTTACCAACTTGCCGAACATTTCCAGGCTCCTCCTTGAGCCATGTACTGTGCTCTCACAGAGGGGGATGCATCTGCCAGAGGAGTGTGGGTTTGAGGGATAGGGTTGTGGGGAGGCTCCTTTTATGGGAAGGCACGGGCTGAACAGGTTTCCCGTCATAGGAATTGTGCCTCATAACCTCTCTCTTCTTTTCAGGCCGACTTAACATTACCTATCCCATGCTGTTCAAACTTACCAATAAGAATTCGGACCGCATGACGCACTGTGGCGTGCTGGAGTTTGTGGCTGATGAGGGCATCTGCTACCTCCCACACTGGGTGAGTGGGGCTGCCAGGGTCTCTGGAGAGCAGCCATTTAGGCAGAGACACTGGTGCACTGTGCCTTACGTGGGCTTCTGGGCTCTGGACGCACCCTTGGGCCACTGTGCTGTGGGGGCAGGCTTTGATAGTTGCACAACTGGTTGCCCAGAAACCACAGCCGAGCTGTTCATCTGTGATTTCCTGGGTGAGGCTTTTTAAAAAAAAATAGTGGAGCACAAGAGTATTTTTTAGGTAGTCTAGTAAGTAGGGTGTTTGAGGTTTTTATGCTTCCCCTGCCCCCGACTCTTAGTAGTCTGTCAGAGCGGCGTCGTGTTTTCAGTTACCTCTAACTGAGTCTCCCAAATCTCTCAACTGAGCTGCCGTGGGAATGACGCCCTTTCTCTTTACATGCAGGCTCTCTGTGGAAAGTTGATTTGAAGGATGTCATTGCAGATCTGGGCTGGGACATCCAGGGCATAAGAGCCACCAGAACCTGCCCTTGAGGCTATACCCTTCAGAGAAGTGAGCAGAACTATGCCAGAGCTGTAGGGAGGAGCCTACAGCAGTGAGAGTTCCACACAGGTAGCTGTGGCCCACCTGGCTCCTTTTCCTCACTCTGCTCTGAATTTTAGGGAAGTCTGCAGAGGGACCTGCTTATCCTTCTCTTTGTGCTGAATTACATCAGGCATACTGAGGGACCCCACAATGAGCTGTGGCCTGGGAACTCTCAAGAGTGCTTGCTTGGCTGCCACCAAGGAGGTGTTCTGAAGCACAGCCCACCTCTCCAGCTGATGCCATATCATGGTGAACACGAAATGTTCAGAAGGGATGGCCTTAACTCATGTTTTCTGAGATTAAATATGAATTGGAATTCTGGCCAGGCACGGTGACTCATGCCTGTAATCCTAGCACTTTGGGAGGCTGAGGTGGGCAGATCACTTGAGGTCAGTAGTTCGAGACTAGCCTGGCCAACGTGGTGAAACCCTGTCTCTACTAAAAATACAAAAATTAGCCCTTCATAGTGGTACATACCTGTAATCCCAGCTACTTGGGAGACTGTGGCAGAAGAATGGCTTGAACCCTGGGAGGCTTAGGTTGCGGTGAGCCAAGATTGGGCCATTGCACTTTAGCCTGGGTGACAGAGTGAGACTCTGTTTCAAAAAAAGATTAATATGAATTGAAATTCTGAAGGTCCCTTTCCTCTTGTAGCAGGTGATCTTGCCCATGCTGCAGCGGCAGTGGCCGTCCTCTTCAGCCTGGGTCCCAGGGCCCTTCCCAAAGTCTGGGCCTGGCCACTGTCTCCCCACAGGAGCCCTGCATCCCCATCACACCTAGTGCCTCACCTTCCCATGCTGTCTCCTCACCTCAGCTGACCAGGCCTGCCCACCCTGGCCTTTAGTGGGGGCTCTTATGCCTCAAAGCCCGGATTGGCTTACCTGCCCTCCCCAGTATTTGCTACTTAGCCCCTTACTATTCTTGTGTTTGTCTGCAGGTGTCCCCAGGGGCCTGAGGCCATGTTCTGCTCATCTGGTAGAACACCTGGTCACTGAAGCCACTCTAGGTAGCTGAAGTGTCAGGCAATGACTACTTGCCCAGTCCCCTCTGCGGCTCACCTATAAGAGGAGGTGGTGATACTAGGCTTCTCCTTTAACCCATAGCTTGGGTGGCCACTTGTCTAAGCTGTTAGACTGCTTTAGACCAGGCAACTAATTGAACCCCTTTTTTTCCCTGGAAAGCCTCTTTAGGTAGCTTGGGGCTGGCTTGGGGTGTGAAGCCACCAGGCTACCTCTTCCTGAGTTTACCTTCCAGCTCCTGGCCTGGGCAAACGGGTGCCAGGTGTCCCCCATCTGCTGTCTTGGAGGGCGTGTGAACCAGTGCTTTTTCTGGGCTGGTTGGCGGGCTCCATCCCTCCAGTGTTCCCAAGCTGCTTCAGGGCGAGCCAGTGTGGAAGAGGCGCTGGCCCTTCTCCTTACAGCCAAGGCCTACCTGGCTGCGCATTGTGCTCTATGCTCTGAAACGCTGCATGGGGAGGGCCAGGCGTCAGCTCCTCCTGCCTGCTTACTGCTCTCAGGCCTCTTCCAGCAGCCCATTTCTCACCTCAAGCCCTAGTCTGACCTCTGCCTCTCTTCCTCACATCACCTGTGGTAGTGTCCTGCCTCTGGCTGAGGAAGCCACCCCCATCCCTGGCCAGACTTCCCTTAGGCTTGCAATTGCAGCCCAGTATCCTTTCCCTTGCTGACAGATTTCCCACATAAATCTTCCCTAAGGGACAGTGCTTCTGGCCTGTGGCTGGCTGACTCCGAGCCTTAGAGTACTTCCTGTTAGAACATCACTCCCAGGTATACCAGACCCCAGTTACCAAAGCCAGTTGCCTCTGCATCCTTCTGTACCTGCATGTGGCGTCTGGTAGAGTGACCACTCTCTATTTCTGCCCTTCCTGGCCTGACAGTCAGCTGTCAGCATGAGTGCCTGGGGTCCTCTGCATGCCTCTGCATAGGATCCACCACTTAGGCTTCCTTTGTGGCCTGGGCACAGCCTGCCAGACACAGCCTTGGCCTCAGCATGCCTCCGCCTCCTCATGAGCTCCATTTCATCTGTGACACAGCCTTCAGCCCCCTCTTCTTTTGGCTGTTCCTTCTCACTGCCACTCCCGATGAAACATTGTTGAAGAGAGGTGATACCTGGGATTTGCTTCAGGGCATCTAGTGTGGCCTGGGACCGGGAGAGGGAGGTTGCTGATCGATGGACAGAGCCATTTTGTGAGCACTGTCAACTGTCAGGGCTGGTCACGTGGGGGCTCTCGTGCAGTTGTCTCTACTTCTTTATATGTCTGATGTTCCTTTTAAGATGGGCCGGGCACGGTGGCTCACGTCTGTAATCCCAGCACTTTGGGAGGCCGAGGCGGGTGGATCACAAGGTCAAGAGATCGAGACCATCCTGGCTAACATGGTGAAACCCCGTCTCTACTAAAAATACAAAAATTAGCTGGGCATGGTGGCGTGCACCTATAGTCCCAGCTACTCGGGAGGCTGAGGCAGGAGAATTGCTTAAACCCGGGAGGCGGAGGTTGCTGTAAGCCGAGATTGCACCACTGCACTCCAGACTGGTGCGTGGCAACAGAGCAAGACTCTGTCTCAAAAAAAAAAGATGGTTTCAGATAAGACAAGCAAAATTTCATTCCAGGACACAGAGCCCCTGACCTGAGTCTGGGCTCCCTGCACGCCCTATACTCCTGGGCATTGTGTATCTCTTTTCCTCTCACTCCTCAGCTGTCGTCTACCTTGTTGGGTTGTTTAATAGAGGCATGTGAAGGCTTTGTCAGATTTTTATAACCTACACAGCAGGCACCTCTGGGACCTTGTCACCATCTTTTGGCCTCACCTATGGTGTGCCATTGCATTGCTTGGTCAGCCTTGCCTATGCTGCTTTTGTCCTGCAGCCCTTCTTGCCCCAGGGCCTTATAAGTTGCTTGTGGGACAGCTTGGAAGTACGGGGGGTGACTGCCCCTGGGAGGCCTGGAACTAGTGAGCAACCAGGTGGCCCGACAGAGATGTGTTCATACTGCGTGCTGCAGCAGCCTCAGTAGCACCCCTTTATTGGCTTCCTTCCTTCCACATCACTTGATTTTTTTTTTCCCCTCCTTCCTGACATAGTATAACAAATTACTTATCTTGCTTCAGGTTCCTCTTTCAAGGACCCAGGTAAGACTGGCCTGCCCAGTATATACAGAGTGGTGGTTGTGGAGGCTACATCATCTCTAGGAGTCTCATGTAACCTCTTTCTCTTTTCAGATGATGCAGAACTTGCTCTTGGAAGAAGGGGGCCTGGTCCAGGTGGAGAGCGTCAACCTACAAGTGGCCACGTATTCCAAATTCCAGCCTCAGAGCCCTGACTTCCTGGACATCACCAACCCCAAAGCTGTGTATCCTTTTCAAATAAGCAGAGTTCTTCTAGACAAAGGAGAGTGTGCTGGTGGTTGTTAAACCTCATGTACTTTATTGAATCTGTGCCTGCTTTGGGGATCACACATTTGTTTGTGATTCAAGTTATGATTTGAGATAATGGCGTTCAGCTAGCACATCTGCGAGGCTCTGGCCGAGTGCACTGTTTGCTGTCTGGGCTGCCTCTGTCACTTTCCAGACACTTCCTGGAGACCACAATGAAGCCCTTTTTTCAGTTGGTCTGTGTCACCTGGCACAAATGAAAGGAGGGAGCAGCTCATCTGCCTTCAGCTCCAGCCCCTTCTTTGGCTCCCTAGCACCCCCTCCCAGCCATGCAGTGGCCCATTAGCCTCACTGCATGCCAGCCTGAGAGCTCATTCACTCCAGGCCAATAGGTACCAATGACTGCAATTTCCGTGTCAGCAAGCAGAAAGCAAAGGTGTCAGGTTCTAGTTGATTTTTTATGTTCACCTCTGAACTTAAGTCAGAAGCCAGGTGTATGTGTGGATAGCATCAGGAAGTAGGCAGTGCAGGTATGGGATGGTGCTGTGTACACCGATTGAGATCTCTAGCTCCATGGGCCCAATTTGCCTTGTTAAGATCGTGGTGAAACCCTATTTTCAATGTAATGATAGTGAGGGCAAAAAAAAAAAAAAAAAAAAGATCATGGTAAGAGTGACCACTCCATTCTACTTCTTTTTTTTTTTTTTTTTTTTTTTTTGTAATGCATACTTGAAAAAAAAGTACTTGAACAACACAGACAGGTAGAAAGTTAAGAAAAGCTGCCTCCCTCCCCAGTAGCCCTTTTTCCAGGTGTGTTCTTAGGAGCTAGGCAGTGCTGGTTGTGCTCTGGGTACAAATGGGCCATGTGTGTCCTTGCTGCCCATGTCCTGGACATGATGGTCTTGTTGAGCCTCCTGTCCCACAGGCGGGGGAATGTCCTATGGGAAGAGCTGGTTAACTTGTCCTTCAGAGGTCTGACCTAGAGGTGCTTGTTTGGCTGTCAGTGACCAAGAGTGGGCCCTGCCTCTGTGGCTGTAGCCACTTATAAGTTTCTTAGGGTTTTTACATGTGTTGCAATGTAGGCTCTTTTTTTTTTTTTCCTTTTTTTATTGAGACAGAGTCTCACTCTGTTGCCCAGGTTGGAGTACAGTGGCATGATCTCAGCTCACTGCAACATCTACCTCCCAGGTTCAAGTGATTCTCCTGCTTCAGCCTCCCAAGTAGTAGGAATTATAGGTGTGCGCCACCATACCCGGCTAATTTTTGTATTTATAGTAGAGACGGAGTTTCACCATGTTGCCAAAACTGGTCTCGAACTCCTGACCTCAGGTGATCCACCCACCTCAGCCTCCCAAAATACTGGGATTACAGGCGGGAATCACCACTCCCAGCCCCAATGCTGACTTCTTATCAGGTTAATCTCAGATGCTGTTTCTGTCAGCACAATTAACTTGTTAGTGTTTGGAGAAAGGGCGTCAACTTGTGTCAGTTGAGAGTCAGCCTGGTGTTCTCTGGTCTGGCTGAGGTCTGGATGAAAGCAGTTTTGACTTCAAGCAGAGAAAGTGGGGAAGCTGGTGGCACAGCAGGCGCCAGAGTATGCAGAGGCATGTGGGGAGCCAGCCCCACCACAGAGGCCTTGTGTTCCCAACCTGAGGGCTCCGGCTCCTCTCCTCCAGCTGCTGCAGTGGAAGTCAGAGAAGAGGCCCTGGCAGGGTCATGGGAGGAGTGGAGGGAAGGACACTCTGCACCATGGCACTTCATGGAGCAAAGCAAGTGTCCATCACATAAGGTGCTTTTCACAAAGCTGCTGTGGTTCTAGAAAGCTGTTATATCAAGCGAGGTGAACCTAAGAGCCTCACTCTTTCACCCTCGAGTTGGAACTCACGGTGGCAGGCTCTGGAGCTATGTTTCATGTGACCTTTTTATGTAAAGTAGTTCAGCAAATTGATGAGGAAGACATAGTTAAAATATTCTACATGAATAGACATTTCCTTGTGTGGATATTTGGGTTCAACCGTTTTTAACTGTTAGAAAAAGTACTTGCTGGTTTCTTTTTTTTAATTTTAATTTTTATTAACTCTAAATTTACCAGCTCAAAAGATAGAAACAACAAAAGTATAAATGAAAGCATTTTTTATTTTTGAGGAATGTTTGAGAGGACCTATCTGATTCATTAAATCTTTTCTTTTGTCCTCCTGTAGGACTTTTTAAATCCCATGGTATAATTTGTATACAGTAAAATGCACACAGATCAGCTAGTTTGACAAATGTGTACACCCGTGAAACCAGAACATTTCCATGTTCCCTGAAGGTCCTTTCCTGCCAGTTTCCAGCTGACCCTCTGGTCCAGAGACCTCTCAGCTACCTCCCATCTTCATAGATTGGTTTTTCTCAGGGTTCTGTATGGATGGAATCTCACTGCCCTTTTGTGGTTGGTTATTTCCCCTTTCCCCGGGTTGGTATTTGTGAGATTCATCCATATTACTGCATGTTAGGAGTTCTATCCTTCCCTATTGCCGAGTAGTAAGTACTTCGTTCTATTAAAGCTTCGTGTTTTAAGTACCAGCATGGTACAGTCTCTACCTGTTAGTAATCATCTAACGCTTCCTGGAAACTTATTTCAGATTTAAGGTATCCATCTTGCCATGTTGCCTTGACAGTGCGTCTGCAGATTAGAAAACGCACTGAGGAACTTTGCCTGTCTGACCACTGGGGATGTGATTGCTATCAACTATAATGAAAAGGTGAGCCCAGTTCATGCAGGTCATGCCTGGCAAGAGCCACCTGCAGTGTCCATTCAGATGTTTGAATGGGGCTTCTTTTTAAGCAGGATATGTCTGGATCTTACCACCTAATTACTGCCTACTATTTGGTTATTAAGTTTTCATGGGTTCATATTTAGAGCCCTAATTCATTTGACTCTGTTTTGAGGATAGATTGCATTTACAGGGAAACACTGGTAGACTTGTTAGTCATACCTCTGTGTACTTTGGTGGCAAAGCTGCTGGTTCTATCTTGGTTTGAAAGGTCCCCACCGTACCTCTAATCTGAACTAAGCCCTTTGCGGGGCTCTGGAGACACAGAAACAGCCTGCTGGGTCCTTGTCCTTGGCATTCCTGCCCCACAGAAGCAGACAGGCCCTGCAGTGGGGTCAAGTGCTATGTGGCATCTGAGAAGCAGAGCCTGGCTCTGCCTTAGGACAATACCTCCTGGGCTCATCTCTCCTTCTCCTGGGAGCCCGCATCCTCTTCCTCTTCCTCCTGTTTTCTTCAGCCCCATTTTCACTTAGCAGCTCCTCTGGGCTTGACCTTTCTGACACCAGTCTCTCAGGTCTGAATGCCTCTGTTTTCATCCATGATTTTATGCTGTTTAGGTTTCTGGGTCTAGACACTGAAACCTAAACTTTAACTCTAAAGTGAAACCTAAACACTAACTGTAAAGTGAAATGACAGGACTTCCTCCGAAGTTCAATATGGCATTCACTTTCCCATCAACTATGGGAACATGTCTAAGGGAGGATGTAATAGTTGGCAATCCTGCCATCAGGCTGTCCTACCACATGTGTGGAGCACAGTAATGTGAGTGCCCCTGTTCACTGTAGCTGTTGACAGTTGACCCTCCCACAGAACTGCTGCCAGGGCTGGCCTTAGTGTTGAGGAGTGATGGCAGCCTGGCTTGGCTGGGCTTTCCCTGAAGCTAGCACTTAGCTTCTTCACAGCACTCTGGTTCCCTCAGAGACTGGGCCTTGAGCCTTGACAGCTGTGTCGTAGCTGCCTGTGGTTTAGCTGTTACTTCCTTGGTGTCAGTGCGGGGATCCAGTTTATCCTCTGGCACTTTCCTTGTGTTTGAGGCATCTGATGATACTGATAATCCTTATTTTTCAGTTTTGTGTGTTTTTTTTTTTTTTTTTTTTTGAGACGGAGTTTCGCTCTTGTTACCCAGGCTGGAGTGCAATGGCGCAATCTCAGCTCACCACAACCTCTGCCTCCTGGGTTCAGGCAATTCTCCCGCCTCAGCCTCCTGAGTAGCTGGGATTACAGGCACGCGCCACCATGCCCAGCTAATTTTTTGTATTTTTAGTAGAGATGGGGTTTCACCATGTTGACCAGGATGGTCTCGATCTCTTGACCTTGTGATCCACCCGCCTCGGCCTCCCAAAGTGCTGGGATTATAGGCTTGAGCCACCGCGCCCGGCCAGTTTTGTGGGTTTCTAATCACACTTTCTTTTTTCCTTTTAATAAACTAAGAAATACTCTTGTTGCCTTTAGCTTTGTGGGGCACATTTTAGGTATCGTTTATCTCAACTGAATATGCTAAGCTTTTAAAATTAATTATAGGCAGTTTAATGTTACTGTTTTAATGTTAAGGTAGTAATACTAAATATAACTCTTAAACTGATGATAAAGGATAGTACTGATACTTTGCACTGTAAGGGAGGGCAGATTTATATAGAGTTGCATAAAATTGAAACACAGGGTTGAACTTCCACTTTTAGAAGTATGGAAAACGAGATACTCTTAATGGGCCCTTCTGATTAAGGTACTGTTGTGCTTATAGAGGATTGTAAAGACTCAGCAGGTTGCCCAGAAGGCATATAGCCGAATCAGTGCCCTAGTGGGAGATCTGAATCGGAGATCGGTTTGAACTGGAACCCTTAAAAGCAGTAAAATAAACACAGAGGAGGGTGTTGTCCTTGTCTCAGGAGAAAGAAACTCAGATCCTCTCTGGAAAAAGCACTGCAGTTTAAGCCTTTGGAGTTGCTGTCAATTGAACAAGCAAACAAGAATGCATAATTAAACCACCAGACATACAAAGCAGAGACAATAAAAATTAGATCCCTAAGGAAATCAGTATTAGAATTTCTAGATACAAATGTAAAATTATTAGATACAAAACAAAGATATTTTTAAAAATGGAATTATAATAGCAGGCAACAAAAGGCTATCAGAAATAACCAGAAAGATTTGAATCCCAAAATGTTAAACAACAGCTATAAAAGACTTAATGAAAGATAAATCTGAAGAAGTAGCAGAATTTCAGACAGAGGAGCAAGGAACTGGAATATTTGAGAGCTTGAGATGTTGAAGACACTGAGAAAGTCAACCATGCCCGTTGCTATTCCTGTAGGAAAGAATGGAGGAATTGTAATAATCCGAAGCGATGGTAACTGAAATTGATTTAGAATTGGTGGTCAGCCCAACATTACAGGAAGTTAATACTATATAACAAAACAGAATAAGCTACAGGTAGAAAATACCAAATACAGAGAGGTAAGCAGGGAGAAAACAGAGTACCTATAGAAGAACAGCAAGCAGCGCTTTGAATAACAGCAGTTACAGCCAGAATCAAGTGACTATCATCAAAACTTTCCTTAAAGAATAAGGGCAGAGTAAAAATATTTTCAGATGAACCAAATCTGAGAGAGGTTATTTACCAGTGGAATTTTAAAAGCATGTACTTTAGGAATAAGCAGTATCCTAGAAGGAAAGCAAGAAGGAATGGAGAATAAATAAATTGACAAATATGAAGCCAGGGTAAATGTTGCCATATAAAGCAGTAATAATGTTTAATGTATGAGGCTTAAAAATGACATCCAGGCCGGGCGCAGTGGCTCAAGCCTGTAATCCCAGCACTTTGGGAGGCCAGGGCGGGTGGATCACAAGGTCAAGAGATCGAGACCATCCTGGTCAACATGGTGAAACCCCGTCTCTACTTAAAATACAAAAAATTAGCTGGGCATGGTGGCACGTGCTTGTAATCCCAGCTACTCAGGAGGCTGAGGCAGGAGAATTGCCTGAACCCAGGAGGCGGAGGTTGCGGTGAGCCGAGATGGCGCCATTGCACTCCAGCCTGGGTAACAAGAGCGAAACTCCGTCTCAAAAAAAAAAAAAAAAAAAAAAAAAATGACATCCAAAACATTGGAAAAGAGTGAGTCTAAAGACCAGCCTGGAGCACAGTGGCGTGATCTCGGCTCCCTGTAGCCTCCCCCTTATAGGTTCAAGAGATTCTCCTGTCTCAGCCTCCTGAGTAGCTGGGACTACAGGGATGTGCTACCACATGCAGCTAATTTTGTATTTTTAATAGAGATGGGGTTTCACCATATTGGCCAGGCTGTTCTTGAACTTCTGACCTCAAGTGATCCACCTGCCTCAGCTTCCCAAAGTGCTGGGATTATAGGCATGAGCTACCGCCTACTCTCTTGAGAGAGTTGTTTAGAATTAAAGTGTTCTCTGTTTACAGCTCAATGAAGTAATAAAAAAGATAACTGAAGCTGGGTGCGGTGGCTCACACCTGTAATCCCAGCATTTTGGGAGGCTGAGGTAAGCAGATCTCTGAAGTCCAGGAGTTCAAGACCAGATTGGGCAACATGGCAAAACCCCATCTCTACAAAATACAACAATTAGTTGGGCATGGTGGTGTGCACCTGTAGTCCCAGCTACTTGGGAGGCTGAGGTGGGAGGATCACTTGAGTTTGGGAGGCAGAGGTTAAAGTGAACAGTGACCGTGCCAGTGCACGGTAGCCTAGGTGATAAAGCAAGACCTTGCCTCATAAAAAAGCAAACCCTGAAAAGTGTATATACATATTGAATGTTTAAAACAGTATAGGCCGGGTACGGTGGTACATGCCTGTAATCTCAGTACTTTGGGAGGCTAAGGTGGACAGGTCAGGAGATCGAGACCATCCTGCCAGCATGGTGAAACCTCATCTCTACTAAAGATACAAAAATTAGCTGAGCATGGTGGTGCACATCTGTAATCCCTGCTACTCGGGAGGCTGAGGCAGGAGAACTGCTTGAACCAGGGAGGAGGAGGTTGCAGTGAGCTGAGATTGCGCCACTGCACTCCATCCTATCAACAGAGTGAGACTCCATCTCAAAAAAAATAAATAAATAAATAAATAAATAATAAAATCAGATATCTTAAAAGATAAAACAACTATGAAAAATTTTTATACTAAGAAATTAGATAACTTGATGTTGATAAATTCTTTCCCAGAAAAAAATTGTAATTTAAATTTGACTAAAGAAAAAAAATAGCGTAAATAATTGTATTGCCAGTCAAATAACTGAATCAGAAAAATCTTAATCCAGGAAACCTAGGCCCAGATGGTTATATATGCAAGTTCTTCTTCGCATTCAAGAAATAAATTGCTCTTGGATATTCAAAGAATATAGAAAGACAAAATATTCTCCAACTCATTCTCTGAGGTCTCTATAACCTTGATCACTGAAACCAGTCAAGTATAGTAGGAGAAAGGTAAATTACAGATCATTGTCATTTGACACAGATTTATAGACTGTAGATAAAATATTGATAGAAGAATCTAGTCATATATAAGGAAGATTCTATATGGCAGCTAAGTGTAATAAAGCCCCAGTAGTTAAGATGTCATATGATGCTGGTGCTAGAGTAGACAAGCAGGCCAGTGGAACAAAGCCTTCTGTACAGAGAGCCTTGGTCGACCACTGGGGCAGCATTGACGTCACCAGGCAAAGGAGATACTGGGGTTGGGGAATCTGGGATATTGACCATTCCTAAGATGAAAAAACAAATTGAGTTCCTAACTCACACCACAGTCAAAAATAAATTGCAGATGAGTAGATAAATAATATGTGGTGTACACATACAATGGAATATTTTCTTTTTTTTTTTCTTTTTTTTTTTTTTTGGAGATGGAGTGTCGCTGTTGTTGCCCAGGCTGGAGTGCAATGGCGGATCTCAGCTCACTACAACCTCCACCTCCTGGGTTCAAGCGATTCTCCTGCCTCAGCCTCCTGAGTAGCTGGGATTACAGGTATGCACTACCACGCCCAGCTAATTTTTTTTTTTTTTTTGTATTTTTAGTAGAGATGGGGTTTCTTCATGTTGGTCAGGCTGGTCTCAAACTCCGGACCTCAGGTGATCCACCTGGCTCAGCCTGCCAAAGTGCTGGGATTACAGGTGTGAGCCACCTAGCCTGGCCTACAATGGAATATTATTCAGGATTTTTAAAAAAAGGGAATTCTGACACATACTACCACATGGATGAACATTCTGCTCAGTGAAATAAACCAGACTCAGACAGACAAATACTATGATTCCACTTATATGAGGTATCTAGAGTAGTCAAATTCATGGAGACAGAAAGTAGAATCACCTGGGCACAGTGGCTCACAACTGGCATCCCAGCATGGAGGCCACGGCTGGAGGATTGTTTGAGCCCAGGAGTTTGAGAATAGCCTGGCTAACATAGTGAGATCCTGTCACTACAAAAAATTTATAGAAAAAAATTTAAAATTAGCTGGGTGTGGTGGCATGCACCTATAGTGCCAGCTATTCAGGAGGCTGAGGCGGGAAGATCAGTTAAGTCTGCAGTGAGCCGTAGTCATGGCACTGCACTTCAGCCTGGGGACAGAGCAAGACCCTGACTCAAGGAAAAAAAAGAAATAATGGTGGTTGCCAGGGCTTGGGGGAAGCAGGAATCAAAAGTGACTCTTTAGAAACTTAAAATAATTGGGCCGGGCGCGGTGGCTCAAGCCTGTAATCCCAGCACTTTGGGAGGCCGAGGCGGGTGGATCACGAGGTCAAGAGATCAAGACCATCCTGGTCAACATGGTGAAACCCCATCTCTACTAAAAATACAAAAAATTAGCTGGGCATGGTGGCGCGTGCCTGTAATCCCAGCTACTCAGGAGGCTGAGGCAGAATTGCCTGAACCCAGGAGGCAGAGGTTGCAGTGAGCCAAGATCGCGCCATTGCACTCCAGCCTGGGTAACAAGAGCGAAACTCCGTCTCAAAAAAAAAAAAAAAGAAATTTAGGTAATTTGGCATTGCTGTAACCTCCACATATATGGCCATAGAACCAGTCCTTGTCCTGGTGAGCTCTTGGGGTCTAGTGTGTGTTGTGTCCTGCTTCTGTGCAGGAGGACCACGTGGCAGTCCAGCAGACTGCACATTTTTAAAAACTAGTTCTTCTCGGGTAATTTGAGGAGCCCCAACCTAGAAAAGTGGTCCTATAGTTTAAAAAAAAAAAAGGGTGTAATATTATGCCAGTACATAAAAGTAAATGGAAAATGTCACAGCAATACTTATCCTTACTAAATGCAGTATATTCTTGTATTTCTAGTGTACTGTCTTCCAATTCTTTTCTTTTTTTTGAGACAGAGTCTTGGTCTGTCACCAGGCGCCAGGCTGGAGTGCAGTGGAGCGATCTCAGTTCACCGCAACCTCCGCCTCCCAGGTTGAAACAATTCTCCTGCCTCAGCCTCCTGAGTAGCTGGGACTACAGGCGCGTGCCACCATGCCCAGCTAATTTTTGTATTTTTTTTTTTTAGTAGAGGTGGGGTTTCACCATGTTGGCCAGGATGGTATCAATCTCTTGACCTTGTGATCCGCCTGCCTTGGCCTCCCAAAGTGCTGGGATTACAGGTGTGAGCCACCGCACCCGGCCCAATTCTTTTCAAAGTTCTGCTTACAGCCCAGTTGGTTTTATGACCCATTGATTGGCTGTGGCCTGCAATATGAAAACTATACAGAAGCATGAGCCGAGCCCTAGGAGACACGTTTGAATGTTCATAGTAGGGTCATTAACATAGCAACATGATTGGGAACAGGCCAGATGCTGAGTGGATAAATGGTAGTATGTCCACACAATGACATCCTTTTTCGTTCCTTGTCTATTCAAAAATTAGGATGCTTTTAAAAATAGATATGACCCTGCTTAGGTTTTTTTATTTTTTATTTTTTGAGACGGAGTTTCCCTCTTGTTACCGAAGCTGGAGTGCAGTGGCGCGATCTCGGCTCACCGCAGCCTCCGCCTCCTGGTTTCTGGCAATTCTCCTGCCTCAGCCTCCTGAGTAGCTGGGATTACAGGCACGCGCCACCATGCCCAGCTAATTTTTTGTATTTTTAGTAGAGACGGGGTTTCACCATGTTGACCAGGATGGTCTCGATCTCGACCTCGTGATCCACCCACCTCGGCCTCCCAAAGTACTGGGATTACAGACTTGAGCCACCGCGCCCAGCCTTTTTTTTTTTTTTTTTTAATGGTGGAACTATCCAGACTGTTGAAAATGATTATAAAAGCAAGACATACTGGCTGGGCGTGGTGGCTCACGCCTGTAATCCCAGCGCTTTGGGAGGCTGAAGCAGGCAGATCACAAGATCAGGAGTTTAAGACCAGCCTGGCCAACATAGTAAAACCCCGTCTCTACTAAAAATATAAAAATTAGCCTGGTATGTTGACACATACCTGTCGTCCCAGCTACTTGGGAGACTAAGGCAGGAGAATCGCTTGAACCCGGGAGGCGGAGGTTATGGTGAGCTAAGATCGTGCCATTGCACTCCAGCCTGGGCGACAGTGCAAAGACTCCATCTCAAAAAAAAAAAGCAAGACATTTTAGATAAAAGCAAAGAAGCTGAAATGATGCAGGAAAAGTAGATAGCACCACTTTTAATTTCTATCCTTCAGGACATTTTTTCTGTGGATTTTTTATATATATCTTAGACATAAGCAACATGACGGGTTTTAAATTTTTTTTCCTGTTAGTTGCGTAGTATACCATTGTATAGCTGTAAATTTATATGTAAACAAATATAATTCAGCTGCATTTTGAGTATACAGACAGTCCCTGACCATGGTTCTACGTAGAGTTTTTCAACTTTATGATAATACAGACATGATATACCTTCAGCCATACTTTGAATACATACACAACCATTCTGTTTTTATCTTCAGTACAGTATTCAATAAATTACATCAGTTATTCAACATTTTATTATAAAATCTTTATATTAGATGGTTTAAGGCAGGCTGCACTGTAATGTTTGGTAGGTTAGGAGTATGAATGCATTTTCAACTGAGGATGGGTTTGGGACTTGGTTTCATCATAAATCAAGGACCATCTGTATACTAGTATTAGTGACACTGGTATGAAGATTCTTAGAATTTTCTCATTGGGTCCTTAGCTAGTTATTTTCTTAGAATAAACTTCCAAGGCTAAGTGTGGTGGCTCACATCTGTAATCCCAGCTCTTTGGGTGGCTGAGGTGGGCAAATGACCTAAGGTCAAAAGTTAAGAGACCAGCCAGGCCAACATGGTGAAACCCCATCTCTACAACAATACAAAAATTAGCCAGGCGTGGTGGTGCACACTTATAGTCCCAGCTACTTGGGATGCTGAGGCAGGAGAATTGCTTGATCCCAGGAGGCGGAGGTTGCAGTGAGCTGAGATTGCGCTACTGCACTCCAGCTTGGGTGATAGAGCAAGAGTCTAAAAATAAATAAATGATAAAGTTCCAGAAGTAGTGAACTTTCCGGGTTAAATGTTGTTGGTATCTTTTGCAGTTTGCTACATAACTACCTTGTATAATTTGAACCACATCTGGGGAACAGCATCTCTTCAGTGATGGGCACAGGGCAGTCTATCCCCTATGACACTGTTGTCACAGCAAGAAGTGCAGCTGTGGGTTGTGTCACAGGTGTGAGTGATGCGTCGTTCGTAGGAGCCAGTAGAGCTAAAGTAACGTGGACAGTGACGCTCCAGTGCTGCCAGGAAACCACCCAACTGATTGCTATGTTTGCCCCACAGATCTACGAGCTGCGTGTGATGGAGACCAAACCTGACAAGGCAGTGTCCATCATTGAATGTGACATGAATGTGAGTGGCTCTGTCAAGTTACAGTGAGCTTGGGCCCTGGGAGGATGGACAGTTGGTGACCACTGCAGGCCAGGGCGTCAGGAGGGCATCAAACAGCCCCTGGGACTCTGGCTAAAGAGGAGGAGGATGCTGTTAGAACATCATGAGGAAACTGTGACCAATCAGCCCCAGGCTGGTTGGGGCAAGAGTTTGCTGCCAGTGCTGCCGTGGTCCGCTCTGACCTGTGGAGGAGTGAATATTCTTAAGAGCTAAGAAAGCGTACTCAGCCTTCTGACTAGGAATAAAGTGCTGATGCACACTGCATCCTGGTTGTATTACTAGGGAATACTGCTGAGCAAAAAAGGCCAATCCCCAAAAGTTACTTCATTGTATACCGTCCTTGAAGTAACAGAACTTTAGAAATGGAAGACACATTAGTGGCTGCCAGGGGTTAGGGCTGGCAGAGGGGCCTGGGAGACAGCTGGGTATTGTTATAAAAAGACAACATGGGCAATCCTAGTGGTGGTGAAACCGTTCCACATCTCAACTGTGGTGCATACATGGCCCTACACAGTGATTAAATTGTATAGAACTAAAAATACACATAAAAACATGTAAAACTGGGGAAATCTGAATAAGAATGGTGGGTTGTGCCAGTGTTGATATCCTAGCAGCAAAACTTTAATTATGTAAGATGCTACTGCTGGGAAAACTGGGCAAGTGTACAAGGCATCTTTCTATATTATTTTTTACAACTGCATGTGAATCTACAGTTGTCTCCATTAAAAACAAAAAAGATAAAGCCAAAGGTGGCCATGTCTCAATATTTTACTTTTAAAATCCTGGAAACACAGGTGGACTTTGATGCTCCCCTGGGCTACAAAGAACCTGAAAGACAAGCCCAGCATGAGGAGTCGACAGTAAGTGTTATCCCCAGTGTCCTTTGCTCTCCTGCTGCATGCTGCTTTGTGAATTTCTGGCAGCAGCTTATGGGTGGCCTCTGCTAGTGTTGGTGTAGTCATGACTTCTGCTTCCCTTCCAGCCATGCTTCTGGGGGACATCCTAGCCTGGGTGGCAGGGGTGGTGGGAAGGAAGCTGGATGTCCCTGCTGAGGAGCTCACCTGTTGTTCTTTCTCTCCCTGTCAGGAAGGTGAAGCTGACCACAGTGGCTATGCTGGAGAGCTGGGCTTCCGCGTGAGTACCAGGCCACTTGACTTATGTTGCTGTGCCCTCTGTGCCTTGGAATTAGGACACTCGCTCAAGCTGTTCTCCGTGTTGCTCGATGAACATCATCAGGGGCTGGGTCTCTGGGTACCTGTGCACATGCAAATCTGCCACTTGCTCAGTTACCAAACCCTTTTATATCCACTCTCTGGGAATCTTCCCAACAGCTCCATAAGGCAGCCCAGCTTTTTAAGAATTTCTAACCTACCGAAGAGTTTAAATAATACAGTAGACATATACTCTTCCCTTAGGTTCACCAAATACTACATTTGCTTTCTGTCTCCTGTAAATCATGTTTCCTTTTTTCTTTGCCTGTACCATGTAGGTTGCAAACATGACCTGTAGCATAACCACTGGCAAGGCTCCCCAGGAAACAGGTGGAGGTGGCAGGAGGTGCCAGATGGCAGCAGAGGGCAGAATGATGGGAAGCTGAGCTATGGGGCAGTCACAACAGTGGCCTTGGCCCACCCACACAGCTTTAACTGGGTGGCCCTGCAGAGGCAGGGGTGAAGCCTTTCAAACCAACACTGACTGCTGGCTGCTCTTGGCCAGGTGGCTCTCTTCAGCTCATGGGTGCCCCTGAGGAACTGGGCAGAGTTCTCAGCTGCCAGCACCCCAGTAGCTGAGGAGTGAGGGCTTCAGTCCTGAGGGGTTTTGTGCAGCACTCCTAGCTCACATCCCTACAGTGATCTCCAAGCAAAGGACACATCTGTGCTCACTGTTGGGCTCATTATATGACTCTCCTGCTTCCTGTCTAGGCCTTCTCAGGCTCTGGCAATAGACTGGATGGAAAGAAGAAAGGGGTGGAGCCCAGCCCCTCCCCAATCAAACCGGGAGATATTAAAAGGTAGGTCTGTCCTGGCTCTGCTCAGGTGCTTTGTCATTGTCCAAGGAGGATCTGTGCCACCCCTGGGGTCAGACAGCTTCACCCTAGTTCTCGAGACAAAGCCTGGGTCAGCAGGCTCCCAGAGGACTAAAACCATTACCTGTTTTCGTTGGTGGGGTGGAGCATAACATGTCCCTCCTTCCATACAGTGCCACTCCCAGTACCACTGTGGTCCAGACTCTCTCCATACCTCCAGTTCAGCCTCTTCTGGCCCCCCAGTGGCTTTCCTAAGATGTGCATCTGATCAGATCTGTCTCTTACTCAAAACCTTTCTTGTCCCTATTTATGATCTGCCTGGTTTTCCTGTTTTGTGACTTTGAATTATTAATCAGGTCACATTATCTCAGTTCCCCTGACAGTTCCCTGAAGTGCTGCCTCAGTTAGATGTACTTCTGTTGCTGGGTCCAGGGACCCACAGCAGACGCTTCCTCTGGCGGTCGTCATGGCAGGGGCAGGCCTGAGGTGTGTCCGTTGTCTATTACGTGTGTGAAATCAGAAGAAGACTGGAATAAGAGTCTTACTGCCTCAGGGGGTTCTGTGAAGCTCAGGACAGAGACAGTGAGGTCTTCCCAATTCTTCAGATGACCCTTCTCCATGGGCAGGTCCAGAGCCTAAAGTCCTTAGCCTTATACCCAATGTTGGTATCAACCAGGAAGCCTGTTATCTTCTGCTTCCCCCCGGGAGGATGCCAGGAAACACCAAAGGGCCCAGGTGGGGTTCAGCAACATGTTTTCTGCATTCCTTTTGACAGTGAAAAATGAATTTTAGTCCTTTTTTCCTGGAAATAACATTTCTCTTTGTCTCTCTTCTTACAGAGGAATTCCCAATTATGAGTTTAAACTTGGTAAGATAACTTTCATCAGAAATTCACGTCCCCTTGTCAAAAAGGTTGAAGAGGTGAGTGTACTTCCTTGGTTGGTAATGAGAAGTTTTATTTGCTAGTGATGACTAAGGTTCTTGTCATTCTGAATAGGGATGTGTATTATCCATTTTCACGCTGCTGATAAAAACATACCTGAGACTGGGCAATTTACAAAAGAAAGAGGTTTAATGGACTTACAGTTCCACATGGCTGAGGAGGCTTCACAATCATGGCAGAAGGCAAGGAGGAGTAAGTCATGTCTTACATGGATGGTGGCAGGCAGAGAGAGAGTTTGTGCAGGGAAACACCTCCCTGTAAAACCGTCAGATCACTATCACAAGAGCAGCATGGGAAAGACCCACCTTCATGACTCAGTTACCTCCCACTGGGTCCCTCCCATAAGACATGGGAATTCAGGATGAGATTTGGGTGGCGACACAGCCAAACCACATCAGGGTGTCTGTTAATGTTTTCCCTTTCCTGGGGTCCCTCTGCTCCCTGGTGTCGTTTGTTTTTTCTGTAGAGATGGTGTGGGATATATGAAAGAGGACTTGCAGCATGAGGGTTAGGAGCTCTGTCTTGCTCTAGAGCCAACTTTAGGCTCTTATTGCAGAACTGTGTGGCCTGGGTGGGCTTAATCTTCCAACTTGAACTTCAGATATAGGCAGCACCTTCTAGCTGAGCAGGGTGGTGGAGGGACAGAGGATGGCAAGGGCTGACCATCCTGTAGACATGGGCACTTTGTGGGTGTGCAGCCAGGCACAGCAACTAGAATGCAGTCACTGCTGTGTGATGGGGATTTCTAGAAAACCAGTGCTTTAGACCCATTGGTTTCCTGGTTCCTTTTCTCAAAGGATTGGACCCTTGAGGATCCAGGAGTAGGGCAGAGGACTGTTTGCTACATAGGACATATCCCTATTCCATCCTTATTACTAAACTCTTCTGTCTAGCACTTGGGGTGGCTGGGGACAGAGACCACTGTGCAGTTTGTACACCTTGTCCTACTCACAACCACTTCTGGGCTCTGTTCAAATTGACACATCACTGGGACCTTCCAGGCTCAGAGGAGCCAACGTAGTGGCCAATCAGACCTCATCCTCCAGCTCCTCCTTCAGGCACTGTCCAGGCTTCACCAGCTACAGGCTGCCTTTCTCACTAAAAGCCAGTACCTGATTCAGACCTAAAGCCTCATCATGGAACATCCTCCAGGCTGACTGTGACCCAACTGTTGCAAATTTACAGAAGGTGGGAGAGGCTGGTGGGCACAGCAGGCCTGTTTGACCATAAATATGTATTTAAGAAGTTTATGTTTAAAGATGGGATTGAAGACATATTAGCTCTACTCCATCCTGCAGCCCCACTAAGGCTGTGGCAAAATATGAGGTAAGATCAATGAAGAGGAGGCAACGAAAAGGCTTTGGAAGCCAGGGTAACGTAGTAGACCATAGAAAGTCTAGAAGCAGCTCTGTGTAGATTGCATGTAGATTGTAGAATTCTCAAAAGGCACCTCTGGAAATGAAGAACTAAACACAGACTTCTGTCACTAAGCAGTTAGAGCTGCATCATCCTCCTTCCCCCACCCAGAAGGCTGAGGCTCTACTTCTGGAAAAGGCATCACAGTAGGTCTCTAGACTACTACCTCTGAAGTGAAGGCCAGTCAGAAACCTTCCCATTTCAACATCTAAATAATAGAAGAGTTGTGGGAAGAACAACCAGAGAAACCAAAGGAGCAGAAATCATCAGGGAAATAGTTTTCCCAAAGATGGGCACAAGTTTGCCGATTTGAAGGGTCCACTGAGTTCTAGCAAAATGAATAAAAATAGCCCCACTTTGAGGCAAAGAAAGATCTTAAAGCTTCTGGGAGCATCACTTGAGCCTGGGAGTTGGAGGCTGCTGTGAGCTGAGATACCATGACTGCACTCCAGCCTGGGTAACACTAAGACCTTGTCTCCCCAAAAAAGGGACTTCGTCTTAGCAGGACATATAGTGGAAACTAGAAGATAGTGGAGCAATATTCCCAAAATTCTGAGGAGATATTTTTTCCAAACCAAAATTCTGTACCAGCTCTTAGGAGCTGGATTGTGTCCCTCCAGTGTTTCTGTGTTGAGGCCCAGTAACTCAGATAGGGCCATTTAAAGAAGCAATTAAGTTAAAATGAGACTATTTGATTTGGCTCTAATTCACTCTGGTGTCCTTTTAAGAAGAGGAAATTTGGGCACAGGAAGGGCCATGTGAGGACAGAGCAAGAAGACATCCATCTGCAAGTCAAGGAAAAATGCCTCAGAGGAAACCAAACTTGCTGACACCTTGCTCTTTCACTTCTAGCCTCCAAAACTATGAGCAATAAATTTCTGTTGTTTGAGCCACCTTATCTGTAGCATTTTATATGGCAGCCCTAGCAGAATAACATACCAACCAGCCTATCAATGAAATATAAGGGTAGAAAAAAGGATCTCACAAGATACTCTTCATGCATCTTTTCTCAGGAAGCTCCTAGAAGGTGTCCCTCACTAAAATGAAAGAATAAAGTAGAAATAAGAAAGTCATAGAATCCAGGAAATAAGGAGCCCCCACTACCATGCATGGCACCTAGAGTAAGGCCAGTCCAGGTACAGCAGGGTGAAGGCCCAGGAGACACAGCTTTGTCAAAACAGATGAACTCCATGTGATGTAGGCTGTGATTCAATGTATAGAGAAAGAAGCCAAACACAGTTACTGACACCAGGATAAATGGAAGGCTGTGCAGCAGAGGAAGACTAAATGCAGCTGTGACTCAAATTTACATGAATGTCACCACGTAAATACTAAACGGTGTTCTGCTCCAGGGATGACATGCAGTTGGTGGGGAGTCAGGTGCAGGGATGTGTGTTGAACATTGCAGAATCGTCTTCTTCCTAGGGAAGAGTCGAGATAATTCCTCAGACTGACTAGCAATAAAAGCATGTGAAAAAAATATGTGCTGTTTTCAAAGTCTTGGAAAAAAGCAAGTCCTCTTTCTGTTGTTGGAAGGATAGCTTAGTAAAATGTTTCTGAGGGCTGGTTGGTCTCCATATGTTAAAAGCATTAAAAATGTGTACATACTTTGGCCCAGGAATTTGAACTCTTAAAAAAAATCAGAGCTGTATGCAAACATATTAAGCTGCTTACCACAGCAATGGCCACTGGTCGAAAACTGGCTCTCTTACGTGATGGAATTCTTTTCTACAGAATTCAGCTCTGTAGCCTTGGGAGTATACTAGCTAGGAAGTTCATTGGCATGAGACTTCAGTATTAAGTGGGAAAACAGTTTCTATAAGCATGTACAGAAAGGCGACCTGAAATGTTGTCTTTGGGTGGTGAATTTACCGATAATCTTTTGGTTTTTTTTTTTTGAGGCAGGGTCTTGCCCTGTTGCTTTGCCATCTGGGCTGGAGTGCAGTGGCACAATCATAGCTCACTACAGTTCTGGCTCAAACCATCCTCCCATCTCAGCTTCCCAAATAGCTGGGACCACAGGCACATATCACACCCAGCTATTTTTGGTAGAGATGGGGTCTCACTATGTTGCCCAGGCTGGTCTTGAACTCCTGGACTCAAGCAATCCTCCCACCTTGGCCTCCCAAAGTGCTGGGATTATAGATGTCAGCTGCCGTGCCCAGCCTGAGACATTTCTTATGAGTAATGTGGGTGGTACATGAGTCCACAGAGTAAGGTATTTATTGTAAACCTCCAGGGAGTTTCTGAAAATAGTATCTTCTCTTCATACCTAGGATGAAGCTGGAGGCAGATTCGTCGCTTTCTCTGGAGAAGGACAGTCATTGCGTAAAAAGGGAAGAAAGCCCTAAGTGAGGACTGTTGGCTGATTGGAAAATAATAAAAGAATGCATTGCAACATCTTGGCTTTTAGTTACTGGCACTGACAGGGACGAGCCTCATCAGAGAATGCTGTTACTTAAGATTTATATAGAATTACCTAAGACTTACCAAGTTTGACTGGGAAGTGGAGCAGCAGGACTTTGTAGTTGTATGCTTGATTCGGGGGGAAAAAGAGCTGTCCCTGAGGGCCTATAGGCAGCTGCCTCCTTACCTCTTCATGCTTTGAGCTTGAGGGGGGCTCCCACTGCCTCGGTAGGAGCAATTCTGAGTCCCTAATTCTGTCAAAACCAATGGAGGTGACTGAATTGTCTAACATGAAGTGTTCTTTCTCTTTCTTCACTTAAACCTTTTCTTTTCCTAGGTCAGTTGCATAGGTGTCAGTCTTTGGCCTAAAAAAGGGTTTAAATAGACATGTGTTCTATAAATAGTGGCGGTCCCACTACTGTGACTTCAATTTAAGTATGTGACAAAGAATGTTTCTATTTTTATTTTACATATTTTTTTCAAAAGCACCACTCCTCAGAACTTGATCTGAAAGAGTTTGCACTTTTATTCTCATTTCATATGGACATAAGTGGCTCCTTAGTGAACCTGTTCATAGTGAAACAACTCCGTGGAGAAGCAAACATGTGAATGTTAGAATGAACAAATGCTAAAGAGATGTTCTTCTTTTTCCTTCTATCCTACTCCCCCACTCCCAATTTTAATTTATTAAATCATCCAAGCTTCTGCTGGCCTGTCTTTATTTTTGATCAGTATTTATTTGGTCTTAGATCTTCACTTTCTATAACGTGAGATCTTTTGACATGCTAATCTGATTATTTTAAATTTGTTCCCATGAGCCACTGCACCTGGCCCCATTGGAAATAATTCTAAGTCAAGAATTTCAAGTAAAAACAGGCAATATCTAAAGTCTAAATCTAAATGTTTGATTAGGTACTAAGACAGACTGGTGGTTGGGCCTCTGACCAGGACTGAAGGAAGGCCTGTTGGCAGGTGCCCTGGGCTCCATGTCACCATTAGAAAAGTTTTCTCCTGGAGAAAGTAGGAAGAAACAAAGCTGCCTGATCCCTAGGTGGCAATGGCCAAGCCCAGCAAGGTCCCCCATGAGCCAGGGCTCACCCTGCTTCTAGACTTGGGGGGTCCTGTTCTGGTCAGACTCTGCTTCTAGACATGGGGGTCCTGTTCTGGTCTGGGCTCCAGAGAGAAGAGGATGGTGACCCCAGGGTCTGTCCACAGGTCTTCAGTGAAGAGTGTCTGAGCTTCATGATGTTCAGGACTTGGCCTGTGGCACAAACCATCACCACTGGAAGTAGGTGTGGTTTTGGAAGATGTGAGCACTGTGGGGACTTCCCTGACCTTCTAATGACAAGGTTTCAGTTTTACTAGCAGAGAGAGAAACCCTCCTTGGTGGGTAGATTCATTTGCAGAATCACATCAGCTAACAAACGTCATTTTATGCATAATGAAGAATGTTACAGTACCTCTGGCTCTGGGTTTCTGTCTTCACTAAGCAACCCCTGCTGCATATGCAGTGAAACGCCTGGTCCGTTGCTGGAGACACACTCCCCTGCCTGGACCAGGATGGATTCCATTGCAGGGCAGTTTAATGACACAGTGGGGCCAGTTGGTGCACTGATCTTGGGAATTACTCCTACACCCTGGCCTGCAGCCTTCCTCTCAATGTCTTCTTTGGACCTGATCCTTGAGCCAGCTGCCTTAACAGCAGGACCCCTGGTAAAACTGCAGCTTTATGATCCACCTCCAGGGAGTCTGTCACAGTGTCATTCCTGCTACTGGCCCAGCAACTGGTTCCTCAGTAGAGGATTTGTATCACTGAAGTGGGAGAACCTCTGCATAGGTATTGCAGGGCGTTTCTCCAAGCCCACCAGCCTCCTTTTGCCTTTGTTGCCTCTTGTGCGTTGCTTTGTATAAATGTTCCACCCAGGTGGGTGCTAATCCTAGGACTTTGGGAGGCCAAAGTGAGAGGATCGCTTGAGGCCAAACTAGCCTGGGTAACTCAGCAAGACCCCATCTTTACCAAAATAAATAAATAAACGAATAAATTAGCCTGGTGAGGCGGTGCATGCTTGTGGTCCCAGATATTTGGAGTCCAGAAGTTCAAGGCTGCAGTGAGCCATGATCACGCCACACCACTGCAGGTCAGCCTGAGTGACACGGCAAGACCCTGTCTGGAAAAATAAATAAGGTAAATGTTCCATGACTCCTGCACCCTTAGAAGACAGCCTGTAGATATCCAAGCCACTCCTGCCCCGCTCACCCGTGCTACACACCGCCTTTGACGGGCCATAGCCCGGGCTCCGATCTTCTCAGCCTCCACTTCAAGCCTGCGTTCCCTGGGGCGGGTATCCAGCCCTAGATGTACCTGCCCCAACACACGCCATGCCCAACCAACCTCGGTTACTTTGCGAGTTCACCTCCATCCTAAGTGGACGGGTCGCTAAGGTGAGACCGCTGGAGCTGTAGACCTGGGAGGTTCGCTGCCCCGACTTGATGCTCAGTATGAACTTTTGAAAATAAACCGGAGGCCGGGCGCGGTGGCTCACGCCTGTAATCCCAGCACTTTGGGAGGCCGACGCAGGTGGATCACAAGGTCAAGAGATCGAGACCATCCTGGTCAACATGGTGAAACCCTGTCTCTATTAAAAATACAAAAATCAGCTGGGCATGGTGGCGCACGCCTGTCGTCCCAGCTACGCGGGAGGCTGAGGCCGGAGAATTGCCTGAACCCAGGAGACGGAGGTTGCGGTGAGCCGAGATCGCGCCATTGCACTCCAGCCTGGGTCACAAGAGCGAAACTCCGTCTCAAAAAAAAGAAAGAAAAAAAAAATAAACCGGATTGTTGAGATTTGAAAAAAATCTCATAAATCTGCTGAAAAGAACTGGCCAGAGCCATCAAGTTTTCGGGGTGGCTGCGAGGCCCAGGATGCCCTCCTGGCCTGGGGTGAATGGCTGCTGTTGCGTTGGCCACGCAGGCACCGCGTCAAGCTGCACCTCGGACTTAACCTGCCACCCCGCCTGACGCGCGCCGCAGCCGCCCTCTGTTGCTATTGGCTGCTCGTCCTGCGTGTCGGCGCTTCTCGGAGAGGCGGGGCGAGGATGTCATTGGACACGTAGGTGCTCATTCGTTCTGTCAGTTGAACACCACGGCCGCTTTCTTCATTCTTCATTGGCTGGCGGACTGAGGGGGCGGGCTTGGCGCGCTGGTCGCCCAGACATGGCGGAGTGCAGCAGCTGGCAGGTCAGTGTGCTCGGAGCCGGGGACCACCGGGGCTTTCCGGAGGGAGGGAACAGGACAGGCTCGGGGCGTGGGGCGTGGGGCGCGGCCGCCGGGTCCAGCTCAGATGTCGCCTCTTGCCGCAGCCGCCTCGCCCCTGCGAGGCCTACCGCGCCGAGTGGAAGCTCTGCCGCAGCGCCAGGCACTTCCTGCACCACTACTACGTCCACGGCGAGCGGCCCGCCTGCGAACAGTGGCGGCGCGACCTGGCCAGCTGCCGCGACTGGGAGGAGCGCCGGAGCGACGAGGCCCAGGTGCGCCGGGAGGGAGCGGGGCGGCGCTCCGGAGCGCCTTGCCGGGCCCAGCTCTCCCCACCCCTCCACGCCCCGGGTTCCGCCGCCGAGCAGAGGACTGTCGGGGTCCCTGCCGTCCTCCTGCTTCCTTTCTGTTGAGAGATTGTGTAAATTAGCATATCAGGCCGGGCGCGGTGGCTCAAGCCTGTAATCCCAGCACTTTGGGAGGCCGAGGCGGGTGGATCACGAGGTCAAGAGATCGAGTCCATCCTGGTCAACATGGTGAAACCCCGTCTCTACTAAAAATACAAAAAATTAGCTGGGCGTGGTGGCGTGTGCCTGTAATCCCAGCTACTCAGGAGGCTGAGGCAGGAGAATTGCCTGAATCCAGGAGGCGGAGGTTGCGGTGAGCCGAGATCGCGCCATTGCACTCCAGCCTGGGTAACAAGAGCGAAACTCCGTCTCAAAAAAAAAAAAAAGAAAAAAAGAAATATATCAGTAGGACGTTCAGAGGGCGCTAAGGAGGCCTGTGAGGAGGGTGCAGCGGGTTAGAGAGAGAGGAGGGCAACCCTCCTATGTTAGGGTCGTTAGCTGGCCTATGCTGGAGTTGATGTCGATGAGTCCTGTGTGACCAGGAGCCATCCTTCATCCAGCCCCGGTAGACACCGCTGAGAAACAGAGAAGGCCTGGGTTCCTGGTGCAGAGGGCGGGTGGATTGTTGGAGAACGGTATCCCAGGGACCTGGTGGGCCTTGATAGGGAGTTTAAAGTGTGCTGGGAAGCATAATTTGATTTGTATCTTTAAAAGATCAGTCTGTTAGCAAAGTGTAGTGGCGTGCACTTGTGGTCCCAGATACTTGGGGGTGAGTCGGGAGGATCGCCTAAGTCCAGGAGTTCAAAGCTGCAGTGAGCTACGGTGGCACCACTGCACACCAGCCCGGGCAACAGAGGGAGACCTGTCTCAGGAGAAAAAAAAAAAAAGTTCAATCTGTTTGCTAGAGTAGAAAGAGTATATTACAGGGGCAGAGAGACCGGTAAGGAGGTGGTTCTAGCTGTTTATTCATCCATCAAATATGTACCACACTGGGGGCTTTTGTAGATGCACCAGTGATAAGAGTCTCTGCGGCCGGGCGTGGTGGCTCACGCCTATAATCCCAGCACTTTGGGAGGCTGAGGCAGGTGGATCACGAAGTCAAGAGATCGAGACCATCCTGCTCAACAAGGTGAAACCCCGTCTCTACTAAAAATACAAAAATTAGCTGGGACTACAGGCACGCGCCACCATGCCCAGCTAATTTTTGTATGGCATGGTGGCGCGTGCCTGTAGTCCCAGCTACTTGGGAGGCTGAGGCAGGAGAATTGCTTGAACCCAGGAGGTGGAGGTTGCGGTGAGCCGAGATGGCGCCATTGCACTCCAGCCTGGGTAACAAAAGGGAAACTCCGTCTCAAAAAAAAAAAGAAGAGTCTCTGCCCTCCTGGCACCCACACTCTAGAATACAGTGCTATGATGGACCCCTTGTGGGAGAGAAGATGGAGAGAAGCCAGCCAAAAGTTGCAAGGCTCATGGGGAGTGCCCAAGAATCAGAATCAATAGGACTGATTAACACTTCAGCATTGTTAAGTGTATGCAGTGATCTGAAAGAGATAAACTGACGTAGAAACCAGAGTGCTGTTAGAAAGAGATGACTATTCCATAATATGTGAAGGTCAAAAAAATGGGAGAAAGTTGACAGCCTATATAGCAAGAGATTGATAACTTTAATGTATATTTATGTGCGTGTGTGTATAAAGAGCTCTTACATATCAATACAAAATATAGAGATTATTTCAGAATGGAAAAAATGGACAAAGGACACAAAGCAGTTCATTAAAAAAGAAAGCCAGCTGGTATGGTGGTGGGCACCTGTAATCTTAGCACTTTAGGAGGCCAAGGCAAGAGGATCGCTTGAGCCCAGGAGTTTGAGAGCAGCCATGGGCAACATGGTGAGACTCCATCTTTATAAAAATAATAAAAAAGATTTAAAAGCCTGGGCATGGTGGCTTACACCTGTAATCCTAGCACTTTGGGAGGCCAAGGTGGGCAGATTACCTGAGGTCAGGAGTTCAGGACCAGCCTGGCAACATGGCGAAACCTCATCTCTACTAAAAATACGAAAATTAGCCAAGCGTGGTGGTGCACACCTGTAATCCCAGCTACTTGGCAGGTTGAGACAGGAGAATTACTTGAACCTGGGAGGTGGAGGATGCACTGAGCCTAGATGGCGCCACTGCACTCCAGCCTGGGTGACAGAGTAAAGCTCCATCTCAAAAAAAAAAAAGCAAGAAAAATAACAAATGGCAGGTGTCAGGTATGCAAGTCTAAATGACAGTAAGAGCAGGTTTTCCCAGCAGAAATTCGGAAGTGTTGATAGGGGTTTGAAGAATTCTGGGTATTCGTGCAGTGTTGGTGGGAGTGTCAGGCGTTCTGATTATCTAAATGTCAGATGCATAACTTTTGACCCCTAAGTTTTACTTCTGGAACTTTGTCCTAGGGAAGTAATTGGATAACAGTATAGTTAAAAGTTCAGAATGCTCATTATGTTTTTGATACTGCAAAAGCTGCAAACAACCTAAATTTCACTAATAGACATTTGAACAAAGCGCTTTTTCCACCAAGTGAAATACTGGATAGGCTTTGAAAAGAATGGTCAGTCATCTAGCTGGGTATGGAATGGTGCCCACAGTGCATTGTTGGGTGAAAAAAGTAGGAAGTAGACTAGCCGGCAGAAGATTTTCCCATCATTAGGGTAACATAAGTTAGCTGTAAAATTTGGACCAGAAAGGGAAGCTGTTAACTGCTGCACTGGGAATGGACGTTTGGGAATCTTTCATATTCTGTGCTATATTTCTGATACCTTTCTAGACAAGATGGAAATATTTTATTTGAGGCAACAGAGCATGAATAAAGACAGACACATAGACAGATTAAATTATCTGGATAAAGAGGCTCACACAGCACCTGATACCTACCACGGGCCCACAGCAAAGGTCACTCGTGTTGTGATACACTGCCCTGCGTCTGCATTGGGAGACAGTAACCAGGAGAAGCTGATGGGTTGAGTGGCACTTGTGGCACCCCTCAGGTGGGTGGTCTGTCCATTCCCACCCTTCCAGGGTACCCTGGGCATGTATTTCTTCCCTGTCTTCCTCGTTTCTTACGATACTCCTCCTGCAGCTCCCCACAGCTGCTCTTTCAGCACTCCCAGGCTTATTTTCAGCACGTGAGTCTGCCCCAAACTCACGAGGTCAACCGAAGCCATTGAGCCCTTGAGGCCCAGGAGAAGATATTTTAATATTCCTCAAATTATGATGATCTGTTCAGTAGTTTTTCACAGTAGCTTGTGGGAAAAAAATGATCTGATCTCTTTGTCCTAATGTGGAACAATCACCGAGGTGTAATAGGTGGAAGCAGCTGAGCTGCAGAGTGGTGGGTACCATAGGCCCCTGCCTGTCCAACTGTGTTTCAGAGGGCGATGAGAAGGGAGGTACAGGGGTCTTGAGGGTGCTCGGAGCCCTGGGGAGTGACTAGAGTCTCATTTACACAGCGATCCCTCTGTGAGAGCGAGCGGGCACGAGTCCAGGCTGCACGGAAGCACATCCTGGTGTGGGCCCTGAGGCAGAGCCCCCCTGCAGACTGGCACCTCCCTCTGCCGCAGGAGAAGGATGAGTGACAAGCACCCCTGCCATTGGCCTGTGCAGCTTCCTCCCTCGGTCTGTTTCAAATTGCTGTTTCACAGCCCTGGGGACTGTGACTAGCCTACACAGTGTAGTGGCTCGCTGTGAGCTCTTGCCGGGCTTGGAACATGGAGCAGGACATTGCTAGCCCTGCTTGCTGACCCCTTACCTGCATGCGGGGCGATGACACTGTGATGTTCTGCTGGACAATTGCACTCCTCCAGAGCTTCCAGGAAGCCAAGCATTATGGCAGGTACTTGTGAGCAGCCAGGTCAGGCTGGGCACAGTAGCATAGGAGATGGCGGTCCTGAGGTCGAGGGTTCTCAGGTAAACTCCTGAAGGGTAGCCCTGCACAGGTGGGTCATGATGAGGTAGCTAAACGGTTGTGCCACTGTGAATGCCTTTGCTAGTTGTTGGGAAACCGCCTGCCACCTCCCGATTTGGTGAGCATTGTGAGTGCTCACCCTGTGCTCTGGCCCCTCGCTTAGTTCTGCTGCATGTGCAGGGGGGTGTGCTGAGCAGGCAGGGCTCGCTGGCCCTTCTGCACCAGCAGGCTTCTCTTCTTCGGCTCCCAGGTCGGCCCCTGGAGACTTTGGTTTTTCAGGAATGGCGCACAGCTACAGAACACACAACCTTGCATGAAGAGGGCTTGTGGACTCAGCTTAAGAAATCCAAGCCCAAGACGTGGAATTAAGGACTCCTTCCCTCAGAGTTTCCCCGGTCGTTAATGTATGAAAAGCCGTTTCATTTGATTTCAAATAGAAGCTGAAAATTAAATTCACATTTGTTAGATTTCATATATAACAGTGTTGCACCTGGACAGTTTAAGAATTTTGTATGCTTACTCTCTTGTAGGTGTTTTAAAATGTATGAACAGCCGGGCGCGGTGGCTCAAGCCTGTAATCCCAGCACTTTGGGAGGCCGAGGCGGGTGGATCACGAGGTCAAGAGATCGAGACCATCCTGGTCAACGTGGTGAAACCCCGTCTCTACTAAAAATACAAAAAATTAGCTGGGCATGGTGGCGCGTGCCTGTAATCCCAGCTACTCAGGAGGCTGAGGCAGGAGAATTGCCTGAACCCAGGAGGCGGAGGTTGCAGTGAGCTGAGATCGCGCCATTGCACTCCAGCGTGGGTAACAAGAGCGAAAACTCCG
Source organism: Saimiri boliviensis (assembly GCF_048565385.1). Classification (NCBI taxonomy): domain Eukaryota; kingdom Metazoa; phylum Chordata; class Mammalia; order Primates; family Cebidae; genus Saimiri; species Saimiri boliviensis. The sequence goes on from NC_133469.1 coordinate 23,842,162, forward strand.
TCTCAAAAAAAAAAAAAAAAAAAAATGTATGAACCACCAAAAACACTGTTTCTCAAAGAAGTCTCTTTATTACTAAGAATGGTTTTGCATCCTCAGCAGGCCCTGTTGTGTGATGCTGAGGGCTAGGCTGGCTCCGTGCCCAGCACCCTCCCTGCTCTCTTCCTGGACACAGGCAGCAAGTTGAACTCCACCTCTACTAAATATACAAAAATTAGCTGGGTGTGGTGGCACCCACCTGTAATCCCAGCTCCTTGGGAGGCTAAGACACGAGAATCGCTTGAACCCAAGAGGCACAGGTTGCAGTGAGCTGAGATGACACCAGTGCACTCCAACTTGCACAACAGAGTGAAACTCCATCTCAAAAATAAATGAATTTGCAGTGCATGTGATGCCTGGGATTGCAGCAGCTACCTTCGGGTTCCTGGGGCAAGGCTGGAGAGTGCAACAAAAGCCTGGGCATGCCAGCCAGCACCCTAGCCCGTGAGAGCCTCCCCTCAGTACAGCCATGCTCCCTGCCACCTGCTTATTTAGCAAGGTGTACAGTGTGTGGCTGCATGCTCTGTTAGAAAGCATTAAGTCCTGCCTCTATAGTGCGACTGTCATATCTTGCCTTTCTTGACTACTCAAGTTCCACATCAACAGATAATCTCCCTGGACAGGATGTTTCTGCATTTGTTCCTGTGTCAATTTCTTCACAACATTTATGAGTGTCCACATGTTGGACAGGGTTTGAGGCTTACAGACCACAGTTTTGAAATGGACAAGTTGTCTTCAAAGAGTTTCTGTTGTAGTATGGGGGAAAGACAGGCATTAAACATCAATAAATAGGAATTTAAAATGGTGGCTGGGTGTGGTGGCTCACGGCTGTTATCTCAGCACTTTGAGAGGCTGAGGTAGGAGGATTGCTTCAGCTCAGGAATTTGAGACCAGCCTGGGCAACATAGCAAGACCTCATCTCTACAAAAAATACACACATTTGTAGTTCCAGCTATTTGAGAGGCTGAGGCTGGAGGATCACTTGAGCCCAGGAGTTTGAGGCTGCAGTGAGCCATGATTGTGCCAGTGCACTCCAGCCTGGGTGACACAGTGATAACCTGTCTCAAAATAAGTAAAAATAAAATGGGGATCATTTCTGCAGCAGTTTGGATAAATTTTTTTATGGTGGTGTTATTAAGAAAAGGAATACTATTAATAAGAGCAGTATCTTTCAAACTTTTTATATAGGAGCTAGATGTGGTGGTTCACACCTGTAATCTCAGCTACTTGGGAGGCTGAGGCCAGAAGGATCACTTGAGGAGAGGAGTTTGAGGTTGTAGTCAGCTATGATCATGCCACTGCATTCCAGCCTGGGCAACAGAGCAAGACCCCATCTCTAAATAAATTTTTTTTTTTTTTTTTTTTTTTTGAGATGGAGTTTCGCTGTTGTTACCCAGGCTGGAGTGCAGTGGCGCAATCTCGGCTCACCGCAATGTCCGCCTCCTGGGTTCGGACAATTCTCCTGCCTCAGCCTCCTGAGTAGCTGGGATTACAGGAATGTGCCACCATGCCCAGCTAATTTTTTGTATTTTTTGTAGAGACGGGGTTTCACCACGTTGACCAGGATGGTCTCGATCTCTTGACCTCGTGATCCACCCGGCTCGGCCTCCCAAAGTTCTGGGATTACAGGCTTGAGCCACCATGCCCGGCCCAATAAATAAATATTATAAGAATAAAAATAAATGTTTTGGACAAAACCCCACAGATATAATAAGCATTTTACATTATTATCTGGCATGGACTGTTATGTACAGTTTATTGTTGAAGTACAAAACAATATATATCCATACTGTGTGTGATATAGTTCCATTTTCAGTCACTGCTATACACATAGCAACTCAGATGAAACTCAAGGAAATTATTCAGAGTAAAAGCCAATCTTGAAAACATACACGTAGCATGATTTCATTTATGTAATATTGGTGAAATGTAATTATAGAGATGGGAAACAAAGGTTATCTGGGTCAGGTTAGGGATGGTAGGGGGATGGGTCACATGAGGGAGTCCTGTGGTGTTGAAAACCATCTGTGCAGCCTGACTCTGGTGGTTACACAGGGCTACACATGAAGTTAAAATTGCGTAGACTTAGGTATGCAAAGGAGTGCAGATATAACTGGGGAAATTGAATATGATCTGTAGACTGTGCCAATGTCAAATTTCTGGGTCCTGACACTGTACTATAGTGTATAAGGTGCTAACACTGGGGGAGGCTGGGGCAAGGGTGTATGCAGGACCTCCCTGAACGACCTCTTACGCAACCTCCTGTGAATCTATAATTACTTCAAAATAAAAAGTTGAAAACAAAACTGTCGGCCATGACCTACTGAACTGATTTTACAACCTAACATGAAATCTACTGTTCTAAAAAGGACTGCTGTCGGCTGGGCGGGGTGGCTCACACCTGTAATCCCAGTACTTTGGGAGGCCAAGGCAGGCAGATCACGGGTTTAGAACATCAAGACCATCCTGACTAACATGGTGAAACTCCATCTCTACTGAAAATACAAAAAATTAGCCCGGTGTGGTGGCACGTATCTGTAGTCCTAGCTATTGAGGAGGCTGAAGCAGGAGAATCGCTTGAACCCAGGAGGTTAGCCTGGGTGACAGAGTCAGACTCTGTCTCAAAAAAAACAAAAAAGCAAAAAACCACTGCTATCAAGTACTTGTGCTGGACACTTACCTTGGGCAGGGAGGTGGGGAAGGCCTCAGTGTCTGAGCCCAGGCCCGGATGAAGAGGCTCAACTGTCAGCTGGAGAAAGGGACCCACAAAGGCTGAGGAACCTGATACAGAGAAGGGGTGGGTGGCTGTACCCAGTGTGGACAGATCGGTGGGGCACTGCAGTAGAATGGGCAAAAAATGGCAATGACTTGGACCTCAGGCAGTAGTGGAGGTCATCAAAAGTGGTTCCATTCAGCATTTGGTTCAGGTGGGACCAAAGGACTTAGACTCCTTAGGCAACATCTTTATCTGGGACTGATAAAGAGTTTTTAAAACAATTGTTTTTAAAAAGTAGGGCGTGGGCCGGGCCCGTGGCTCAAGCTTGTAATCCCAGCACTTTGGGAAGCCGAGGCGGGTGGATCACGAGGTCAAGAGATGGAGACCATCCTGGTAAACATGGTGAAACCCCGTCTCTACTAAAAATCCAAAAAAATTAGCTGGGCATGGTGGCGCGTGCCTGTAATCCCAGCTTCTCAGGAGGCTGAGGCAGGAGAATTGCCTGAACCCAGGAGGCGGAGGTTGCGGTGAGCCGAGATCCCGCCATTGCACTCCAGTCTGGGCAACAAGAGCAAAATTCTGTCTCAAAAAAAAAAAGTAGGGTGTGGCGGCCCACACCTGTAGTCCCAGCTACTTGAGAGGCTGAGGCAAGAGGATCACCCAGGCTATGGAAAGGACAGTCTTTTCAACAAATGGTTGGTGCCTAGAAACTGGATATCCACAAGAGTGAAGCTGGAACCTTACCAAAAATCATATACAAAAGTTAGCTCAATATTGACCTAAATTGTAAGAGCTTAAAATTAAATATAGGGAATATCTTCACAACATTGGATTTGGTAGCAGTTTCTTGGATATGACACCAAAGTCATCAACATTAAAATTTAAAAAAAGGGAAATTGGACTTCATGAAAATTAAAGGCACTAAATTTCACATAAAAAGACACTACTGGCCGGGTGTGATGGCTCAGGCCTGTAATCCCAGTACTTTGGGAAGCTCAGGTGGAAGCATCACTTGAGCCCAGGAGTTCAAGACAAGCCTGAGCAACATAGTAAAACTCTGTCTCCATTCCTTCTAGAAAGAAATTTTTTAAAAAGACATTATCAGGCAAGTCACTATGGATCACATCTGTAATTCCAGCATTTCGGGAGGCTTACACAAGGGAATTGCTTGAGACCAGGAGTTCAAGACCAGCTTGGACAACATAGCAAGACCCCATCTCTACAATATATATATATATTTTTTTAAAGAAAGGTAGTTGGGGCGTGCTTGACTGTAGTCCTAGCTACTCAGGAGGCTGATGTAGGAGGACTGCTTAAGCCCAGGAGTTAGAGGTTACAGTGAGCTATGATTGCACAACTACACTCTAGCCTGGGTGACAGAGCAAGATCTTATCTCTTTAAAAAAAAAAAAAAAAAAAGGACACTTATTGACAGAAAAAAAAGGCAATCCACAGAATGGGAGAAAATATTTGCAAATCATATATCTTATAAGGGATTAATAGAATATAGAGAACTCCTAAAACTCAATGAGAAAAAAATTTTTTGAAAATAGGCAAGGGGCTAGGCAGTGGCTTAGGCCTGTAATCCCAGCACTTTGGGGGACTGAGGTGGGCGGGTCACCTGAGGTCAGGAGTTTGAGACCGGCCTGGCCAACATGGTGAAACCCTGTCTCTACTAAAAATATAAAAATTAGCCAGGTGTGGTGGCATGCATTTGTAATCCCAGCTACTTAGGAGACTGAGGCAAGAGAATTGCTTGGACCCGGGAGGCGGAGGTTGCAGTGAGCTGAGATTGCGCCACTGCACTCTAGCTTGGGTAACAGAGTGAGACTCTTGTCTTAAAACAAAAACAAAAACAAACCCAGGTGCAGTGGATCACGAGGTCAGGAGTTCAAGACCAGCCTGGCCAAGATAGTGAAACCCTATTTCTACTAAAAATACAAAAAAGTAACGGTGTGATGACAGGTGCCTGTAATCCCAGCTACTTGGGAGGCTGAGGCAGGAGAATCACTTGAACCCAGAGGCAAAGGTTGCAGTGAGCCAAGCCTGGACCATTGCATTCCAGTCTAGGCAACAAGAATGAAACTCCATCTAAAATATATATATATAATAAATAAAGGGCAAGGACTTGAATAGACATACAAATGGCCAAAAAGCACATAGAAAGATAGATACATCACTGACCATTAGGGAAATGCAAGTCAAAACCACAATGAGATACCACCTCACACCCATTAAGATGGCTACTATTTTTAAAAAGTGTGATAAGGATGTAGAAAAATTGGAACCTTGCCTGGTTGCGGTGGCTCACACCTGTAAACCCAGCACTTTGAGAGGCCAAGGCCAGTGGATCACCTGAGGTGAGGAGTTCTAGACCAGTCTGGCCAGCAGGGTGAAAACCCATCTTTACTAAAAATACAAAAAAGAAATTAGCTGGGCATAGTAGCACACACCTATAGTCCCAGCTCTAGAGGCTGAGGCAGTAGAATTGCTGGAACCCAGGAGGTAGTGGTTGCAATGAGCCAAGGTCACGCCAGAGTACTCCACCCTAGACAACAGAGCAAAACTCCAAAAAAAGAGAGAAAAATTGGAATCCCTGTGCACTGTTGGTGGGAATATGTAATGGTACAGCTGCCACGGAAAGCTGTATGGCACGTCTTCAAAATATTTTAAGTAGAATCATCATATGATCCAGCAGTACATACCTGGATACATATGGTCCACTTCTGGGTACGTATCTAAAAGAAGAGTCTTGAAGAGATATTTGTATTCCTGTGTTCATAGCAGCATTATTCACAATAGTAAAACGCAGGAGGTAACCCAAGTGTCCATCAAGAGATGGGTAAGGAAAATGTGGCATACATACAGTGGAACATTAATTCAGCCATAAAAAGGAAGGAAATTTGACACATGCTATAACATGGATTAACCTTGAAGAGATTATGCTCAGTGAAATAAGCAAATTACAAGAAGACAAACACTACGATTCCACTTCTGTGAGGCACTAGCATAGTTAAAACCACAGAAAAGGTAGAATGTTGGTTGCCAGGGCTTGGGGGAGGAGGGGAATAGGGAATGACAGCTTAATGGGTAGCGTTTGAATTTTGCAGTGAAGAGTTCTGGAGATAGATGGATGGTGGTCTGTGGTATGAATGTCCTCAGTACCACTGAGCGATACAGTTAAAAAGGATGAAGATAGTAAATTTTATGTGTATTTTACCACAATTTTTAAAAAAGGGAAAAAAGTGAACCATGCAGTGTGGGGAACGCTCCCGTGTGAGACCCCTAAAAGGCGTGAGTCTCACTATACGGTGAGTTTGATCCCAAACACAGTTTCCTACTGGAGGCAGTCGAGCTATCCGGAATATAGGAACCGAAAGATGATTGATCAGTTTCTAATATCAACCACAATATCGTTTGGGCCTAAAACTATGCGTTGCTGCTAGACCGAGTGACCCCCTACCAGCAACCAGTTCCTGCTTTTTAACCTTTTTTATGACTCTTTTAAGAATAAGTTTTAACCTTTTCTTTACTTACCTGACTGCCTAATGGTTTAACTGTCGATATTTGCAAAGCAAATGCCACCATAAGGGATGGCTTTGATTCCTGACTCAGAGATTCCTGAATGGGAAATTGAGTTAAGTTGAGTTAGGAGTAGACAAAGGAGAATCCGGTTAAAAGATATTCTGATGAGCAAAACCAAAAAACTTTTCACATCTCAGTTCTAAAACAAGATCAAACCGGAGATACCTGCAGCCAGGAGGAATAATGTCTGGATGCAAACAAGCTTTGTGATTACAGGAAATTCTGTTACTTTTTACAACCACTGATTGTGTATCTGACTTCTCAATTGTATAGGCCATGTAAGGTATACATTTGCATTTCCTCTTGCAACCATTGTGTATCTGATTTCTCTATTGTATAGGCCATGTGAGGCATACATTTACATTCCTCTTGCTATGACGTAAACCAGAGCCAAGAAAGTGTATTTATTCCTGGCATTTGAAAAATAAAATTTGCTGTTTAGGCACAGCCTATCAGCCCTCCAGACGCCTCGCTTTCTCTCTCTCTGTCTTTATTATTTTCTCAGGCGCACTCCCTCTTCCAGGTATTGGGACCCTCTTGCAGGTCGAGAGACCCCCGGGCAGACGTGCCTACCCGTCCGGACGGTCCACGACATCTGGCGACCACGACGCGGGGCCTGGACACGAGGGATTACAGTGACGCACATCAATTAAGGAGTGAGGCTGCAGCAGTAAGTTTTTGAGGTGTTTTCTTAATCGTGTATATATAAGTGTTGATTTTCAAGTTTTCAGTCTGGAGTAAAACATGGGGCATTTAGAGTCTAAGGAATGTAATATGTTCGTACAGCTTTTACAGTCAATGATTAAGTCGCATGGTTATGATATTAAGATGAAAACTGTTGAAGAATTTGTGCACATTGTTAGGGAAATGTGTCCATGGGTCCCTGAAGGTGGCTTTCTCGATGAAGCCACATGGAACGTCATAGGAGAGAAAATCGATCAATTTTGTTTTCTTAATAAGTCTTTGCCTCAATGTGAAGTTTTGCTTTCTGTTTGGCCTAAACTACGAGAATGTGTTTGTCCTTCTAAAAATCTTCCTCCTTCTGCCCCTCCCTACACTTCTGTCTCTCCCCTACCCTCTGGTGCTGCCGCTCCACCCGCCGCTATACAACCGCCTCCTGAGGCTCCCCCACCTGATTCTCATGAGTGGGCAGAATGTGGGTCTAACTCCTCACATGTAGAATATCCACCTTTGGGTAACTTTGAAACTCTGACAGAGGTTCTTGTGGACGAAGCGCGTGCTCCTGACAATACGCCTCAATGGACTCCTGGACCGGTAACTTTTACCCTCCCACCCAATCTTGCCCAACAATTTCAAGACTTACTTTCACTCTGCTCTCGTGCTCTCTCTACCCCACAGCAGCACTGTTTTCCCGTTACGCACCCAACACAGCCTCCCGTCACCCCAGGTGCTGTGATGCCTGCCCCCCTACGTTCTACTGCCACCTCCCCCGTTTCCCCTCTGTCTCACGCGTTGATGTCTATGCACAGGGGCTTTGCTGACTCTGACAATCTGCTTCCCGTCCTGTATCCCATTATAGAAGTAGTGGATGATCAAGGACAAGCTGTTCGTAGCTATGACCCTATTGCTCCCAAGGTTCTCCGTGAGCTTAAAGAGGCTACCGCCCAGTATGGCCCTACTGCTCCATACACTCTTACTCTTCTTGACAATCTTGCTTTCTCTGCATTACCACCCACAGACTGGGGTCGTTTGGCTAGAGCCTGTCTGTCTGGAGGTGATTTTCTTTTATGGAAAGCTTACTATGAGGAAGCTGCTATCGAACAGTCACAGCGCAACCGCCGTAACCGTTCTCCTGTTACTCTAAATATGATTATGGGCCGCGGTGACCATGAGGATCTAAATGATCAAATTGTTATGCCTAATGATGCCTATACTCAGATTAATGCCATTGCAGTCCATGCCTGGCGGCAGCTACCATCCTCCACTTCGAGAACGGAGGAATTATCTAAAATCAGACAGGGCCCTGACGAACCTTATCAAGACTTTGTTTCTCGTCTATTGCAAGCGGTGCACCGTCAGGTTTCAGATGAGAACGCTGCTTCTATGTTGGTTAAACAATTAGCCTTTGAAAATGCTAATACCGCCTGTCAGGCCGCCATCAGACCCTACCGTAAAAAGAGTAATTTACATGATTATATCCGCCTTTGCGCTGACATAGGCCCTGCTTACCAACAGGGGCTCGCTATGGCAGCAGCTCAGGCTGGCATGACCGTTGCCGCTTTTTTAAAACAAAAACCTCCTCAAAATAAACCTGGTGTTAAATGCTTTCGCTGTGGCAACTTGGGACATGTGGCAAAGACTTGTCAGGCTTCCCTTACTCCCAATCCTCGGCTTTTGGCTTCATTACCTCCACCTGAGTCGTTCAAGCCCTCTGGTCGTCAGCCTGGTGAGTGCCCTCGCTGCCATCGTGGTAGTCACTGGGCTAGAGAATGTCGCTCTAAACGTGATGCCCAGGGCAATCCTTTGCAACCGCATTCGGGAAACTCCCAGGGGGGGTTGTCTCGACCCCCTCAGAAATTCGGGGCACCGATTGTTCAAACCCAATCCCTTCAGGGGTCAAGAAATCCATTTCTGAACTTTACAGAGCAACCCCAAACAGTGCAGGACTTGACCTCTGTTCCTCCTCCAGACAGGTATTAACTCCCGACATGGGCCCCCAGGCCATTCCAACAGGCATTTTCGGTCCCCTCCCTTCTGGCCACGCTGGCCTGGTGCTGGGACGCAGCAGTTGGTCATTGAAAGGGCTCCAGGTCCTTCCCGGTGTAATTGACTCTGACTATACAGGTGAAATTAAAGTTATGGCTTGGGCACCTAAAGGAATTTATACTCTTACTCCTGAGCAATCATTTGCCCAGTTGTTACTCATCCCTGTTAATTTGACTGTGGGCTCCTCCCTTACTAATGATGCTAGGGGTGAACGTGGTTTTGGTTCCTCTTCTTATGCTTATTGGGTGCAGTCTATTTCTGCGACCAGACCTGAACTTTATTTTAAAATTAATGGAAAAAACTTTAAAGGACTTTTAGACACTGGGGCTGATGTCTCTGTAATTTCTGACAGGCATTGGCCCCCTAATTGGCCTACTAATATTGCCATGACCTCTTTACAAGGTATTGGGATGAGCAATCACCCCCATCAGTCCGCCAACTTGCTGACTTGGACTGATATGGACGGACACTCTGGCTCCTTTCGCCCTTATGTTATTCCTGGCATTCCCCTCAATCTCTGGGGGCGAGATGTCTTGGAAGCTATGGGAGCTCATCTGGTCACTGGTGGTAAAGCTCTTGATATTATGCTTAGACAAGGTTATCAGCCTTCCAAGGGCTTGGGTAAACATTTGCAAGGCATGCCTGAGCCTCTTTCTTTATCTCAAAAATGCAACCGTTTTGGTTTAGGATATTTTTCCAAGGGGCCACTGTAATTCCCGATGCTCATGCTGACGCTATCACATGGAAGTCTGATTCCCCAGTATGGGTAGAACAATGGCCCCTGTCTTCTGAAAAAATTACTGCCGCCCGCAAGTTGGTTCGGGAACAGCTTGATGCGGGTCATATTCGGCCTACCAACAGTCCTTGGAATTCTCCTATTTTTGTCATTAAAAAACGTTCTGGTAAATGGAGACTATTACAGGACTTAAGGAAAGTTAATGAAACCATGGAAATTATGGGGCCGCTACAACCAGGCTTGCCCTCTCCTGTTGTTGTGCCGCAGGAGTGGCATCTTATAGTTATTGATTTAAAAGACTGCTTTTTCACCATTCCTTTGGCTCCGGCTGATTGCAAACGTTTTGCCTTTAGCATTCCATCTACCAATTTTGAGAGGCCTTATGATAGATATGAATGGGTCGTTCTTCCACAGGGAATGGCTAATAGTCCTACTTTATGTCAATCCTATGTTGCCAAGGCCATTTACCCAGTACGTCAGGACTTTCCTGATGCTCTACTATTGCATTATATGGATGATTTATTGCTGGCTGCCCCTTCGCAGTCTCTTTTATTTCAGGCATATGAACTCCTAAAATATTGTCTTAATAGAGCTAATCTTATCATTGCTCCAGACAAGGTTCAAACTGTTACTCCTTACCATTATCTTGGAAGACTCATTGAGTCTAACCAGGTCTCCTTTAAAACTCCACTTTTGTCCACAGGTAATCTTAAGACTTTACATGATTTCCAAAAGTTTTTGGGTGATATTAACTGGATTCGCCCTAGTTTAAAACTTACAACAGGTCAACTTAAGCCCCTCTTTGATATGTTAAAGGGTCCTTCCAAACCAACCTCTCCTAGATCGTTATCGGATCCTGCTAAACAGGCTCTGCAACTTGTGCATGACGCCCTCCGTCAACAAAAATTGAACAGAATTAAAGACAATATGCCATGGTGTTACTGCATTCTTCGCACTGCTTACACCCCTACTGGAGTTTTTTGGCAACAAGGGATTTTGGAATGGATCCATCTTCCAGCCAGTCGTGGTAAAGTCCTTTCCCCTTACTTTGACCTGGTGGCTACGTTGGTTGCTAAGGGCAGGCAACGTGCCTTAACTTTGTTTGGCACTGATCCTTTGAAAATTGTTGTTCCATATACTAATGCCCAACAGCAGTGGCTGTGGCAGTTTTCTGACTCTTGGCAAATTGCTTTTGCAGGTTTTTCAGGACAAATTTTGTGTCATTATCCTGCTGATAAACTACTACAATTTTATTCACAGTGCTCTCTTATCTTTCCACAAACCTGCGTTAAATCGCCCTTGCCTTCTGCTTCTTTAGCCTTTACTGATGGTTCCTCTTCTGGGATTGCAGCTGGAACGGTCAACAAACAGCCGTTTTCCTTCCAGACAAATGAACATTCGGCACAGCGTGTGGAGTTACTAGCAGTCCAGTATGTTTTAGAAAATTGGGATACGCCCTTAAATATCTATTCTGACAGTCAGTATGTGGTTAATTTGATACAAAATTTAGAAACTGCTCCTCTTTCCTTTTCAGACTCCTCTCCAATAATTCATCTCCTCCTTCCCTTGCAACAAGCGGTGAGAAAACGTTTTCATCCTTTCTTTATAGGACATATCAGGGCTCACTCTACCCTGCCTGGCCCCCTGACTGAGGGTAATTCATTTGCTGATCAACTTACTCAACATGTTTTCCCTGTTTTATCTCCTATCCAACAGGCCGAGGCTTCTCATGCGCTGCATCACCAAAGTGCGCGCAGCCTTCGTTTGCAATTTAAGATAACTAGAGAGCAGGCTCGACAAATCGTTAAAACCTGTACAGCTTGTTTGCCTCACCTGCCTGTTACCCAACATCACGGGGTTAATCCTCGAGGCTTGCAGGCAGGCCATATTTATCAAATGGATGTCACTCATTTTGCACCCTTTGGTAAATTACAATATGTGCATGTTACCATTGACACCTATTCTCATTTTGTCGTGGCCTCTGCTCATACAGGTGAAGCTGTGAAGGATGTTATTTCTCACTGTTTACAAGTTTTCTCTATTATAGGACCCCCCAAGATTTTAAAGACTGATAACGGTCCTGCCTATACCAGCAAAGGTTTTGCTAACTTTTGTTCTCAGTTTCAGATTTGTCATCGCACTGGCATTCCCTTTAATCCTCAGGGTCAGGGCGTTGTGGAACGCTCCCATGCTGTCCTCAAAACTTTACTACACAAGCTCAAACAGGGCAGCACCCTTCACTTTATTCATAAGACGCCTCACAACTGGTTGCGTCATGCCTTATATGTCCTAAATTTCTTAACTTTGGATGCTAATGGCTTCTCCGCCGCCGACCGTTTCTGGCACCCTCAGGATAAGGCTACAGCTGAGGTCTTGTGGAAAGATCCTTTAGCCAACCAATGGCATGGACCAGATCCAGTCCTCATCTGGGGACGAGGACATGTTTGTGTTTTTCCCAGGTCTGCTTCCTCGCCAATTTGGGTACCTGAGCGTCTTGTCAAGCATGGACCAGTTCGACGGCAGAACAAACACCCTAATTCCTCGATTTCGTCGCCTGACACTGACACCGCCACCCCACCGGAGACGCCGCCGCCTGCGACAGGCACAACGAGTCTGCACACCGCTCCACGGCAATGCCCTGCCGACCTGGTCTCAACTTCGCCGTCTGACTGCCGAAGCGACCCAGCTTGTTCTTGAACAAGGACACTCCCGTTCCCCTGCAGTCATGTTTATTGCCATGATGGCTATATTGTCCTGCCAGGTTTCCCCCTCCCATGCTCACTCTGCTGATTCTTCTCAAATCCTTTGGGCTTATGTCCCAGACCCCCCTGGAAACTCTGCTACCCTAAACAACGCACTGCCCTTACCTATACCCTTTCTAGTGGTTTTACTCTTTATGATTGGTCTCTCCCTGCGCCGCTCTCTACCTCCTTTGACCGGTACCAGTCCCCCGGCGGCTGGGCCACTCCTGTTTTTTCTACCTCCTCTGGCCGCACATATACGTCTCTCTGGCGTCTTTTTACTGCTCTTACCCCTAGTTATTGGAAGGCCGGTACCCGCAGTGTTTCTTACCCTTCTCACTCCCAACATTATGTTCAAGCCTGTGTTGCTTCTCCTTACGCCTTACTTTATGGTCATATTAACATTTCTGTCTCTTCTGGTCACTATCATATTTCTTGCCCTTCTTGCACTCTTACCAACTGCATTGATTCCTCTATTTTTCCTGCCCATACTATTCTCGTTGTTCATCAACCCCCTTATGTTATGCTTCCTGTTAATGTTTCTGGCCCCTGGTATGATGAATATAGCCTGCAAATTTTACATGACATCCGTGAATTAATTGTCCGCCCCAAACGTTTTCTGGGTATTCTTATTGCTAGTATTTTGACTATTGTTAGTGTTGTGGCCACGGCTGCCACAGCAGCTGTAAGTTTAGCTCACAGTATTCAAGCTGCCACATTTGTTAACCATCTAGCCCATAATGTTTCTGTTTCTTTGGGTACTCAAATTGATATTGATTCTAAATTGGAGGCTAAGCTTAATGCTTTAGAACAAACTGTTACTGTTTTGGGTGACAAGGTTCATAATCTTCAGTCTCGTCTCCGTTTCCGTTGTCATGCTGATTATAATTCCATTTGTGTTACTAGTGCTCCTTATAATGACTCAGAATGGGACTGGCCTCTGGTCCGTGCCCATCTACAAGGCATTTGGAGTCACAACAATCTGTCTTTAGACATTTTTCGCTTACAGCGTCAAATTCATGCTATTGACTTTTCTCGAAGACAGCTGCCGCAGGATGCCACTATTGCCCGCGACATTGTGGACACGTTGTCCTCTTGGACTCGTGGTTTTCATTTACCTTCCCTTTCTACCTTGATTGGCATTGGAGGTTTTCTCCTTGTACTCATCATTCTCTTGCCGTTCCTCTTCCGCCTTGTGTTCTCCTCCCTCCAGCACCTTCAGCTCAAACTTTTTGAGCTGCATTTAAAAACAAAAAAAGAGGGAATTGTGGGGAACGCTCCCGTGTGAGACCCCTAAAAGGCGTGAGTCTCACTATACGGTGAGTTTGATCCCAAACACAGTTTCCTACTGGAGGCAGTCGAGCTATCCGGAATATAGGAACCGAAAGATGATTGATCAGTTTCTAATATCAACCACAATATCGTTTGGGCCTAAAACTATGCGTTGCTGCTAGACCGAGTGACCCCCTACCAGCAACCAGTTCCTGCTTTTTAACCTTTTTTATGACTCTTTTAAGAATAAGTTTTAACCTTTTCTTTACTTACCTGACTGCCTAATGGTTTAACTGTCGATATTTGCAAAGCAAATGCCACCATAAGGGATGGCTTTGATTCCTGACTCAGAGATTCCTGAATGGGAAATTGAGTTAAGTTGAGTTAGGAGTAGACAAAGGAGAATCCGGTTAAAAGATATTCTGATGAGCAAAACCAAAAAACTTTTCACATCTCAGTTCTAAAACAAGATCAAACCGGAGATACCTGCAGCCAGGAGGAATAATGTCTGGATGCAAACAAGCTTTGTGATTACAGGAAATTCTGTTACTTTTTACAACCACTGATTGTGTATCTGACTTCTCAATTGTATAGGCCATGTAAGGTATACATTTGCATTTCCTCTTGCAACCATTGTGTATCTGATTTCTCTATTGTATAGGCCATGTGAGGCATACATTTACATTCCTCTTGCTATGACGTAAACCAGAGCCAAGAAAGTGTATTTATTCCTGGCATTTGAAAAATAAAATTTGCTGTTTAGGCACAGCCTATCAGCCCTCCAGACGCCTCGCTTTCTCTCTCTCTGTCTTTATTATTTTCTCAGGCGCACTCCCTCTTCCAGGTATTGGGACCCTCTTGCAGGTCGAGAGACCCCCGGGCAGACGTGCCTACCCGTCCGGACGGTCCACGACAATGCAGTAGGAAAACAACCTCACTTCTCTGGTTTACCTGCACTAAGGTAGTTTAAAAAAAAACAACAAATTCTTGGCCAGGCACGGTGGCTCACGCTTGTAATCCCAGAACTTTGGGAGGCCAAGGCGGGCGGATCACCTGAGGTCAGGAGTTTGAGAGTAGCCTGGCCAACATGGTAAAATTCCATCTCTACTAAAATTACAAAAAAACTAGCCAGGCTTGATGGCTGGTGACTGTAATCCCAGCTACTCGGGAGGCTGAGGCAAGAGAATCACTTGAACCCGGGAGGCAGAGGTTGCAGTAAGCAGAGATCACACCACTGCACTTCAGCCTGGGCGAGAGTAAGACTCCATCTCAGGAAAAACAAAAACAAACAAACAAAAAAAAAACCCTTTCTGAGGCTATGATCCAACCCATTGGGGAAAATGGCTGTATTCATACACTGGGGCTATACTGTGACGGGCTGAATTGTGACCCCAACAGTTCCTATGTTGAGATCCTATCCGTATGCCCGCCCACTCCCCTCACCCCATACCTCAGAACGTGACTGTACTTGGAGGTAGCATGGTTAGAGATGGTTAGGTTATAAGGAGGCCATTAGGTGGGCCCTATTGCAGTATAACAGGTGTCTGTGAAA
This sequence comes from Saimiri boliviensis, assembly GCF_048565385.1. Taxonomy (NCBI): domain Eukaryota; kingdom Metazoa; phylum Chordata; class Mammalia; order Primates; family Cebidae; genus Saimiri; species Saimiri boliviensis. The sequence goes on from NC_133469.1 coordinate 23,857,526, forward strand.
AAAATTAGCATGGACTGTGGGATGACCATGTGAAGAAAAAGGCAGCGATCTGCAAGCCAAGGGGAAAGGCTCAGAAAGCAAGCCTGCTGGTGCCTTGGTCTTACGTGTTCCAGCCCCCAGAATTTTGAGAAAATACATTTCTGTTGTTTAAGCCACGCTTTTTATGGTACTTTGTAATGGCAGCATGAGCAGATTATACATTCACCATTTCAGACTAAGCATTTGAGACAGAGTCTGCTGCCCCAGCTAGGCTTCACACCCTCTTGGGGGCCATGGCATCTTTGTTAACCAGTATGTCCCTGTCTTGCTTCACTCTCTTCTGCCTCCCCACAACTCCAGCTGAAAACACAAAGGTGGCTCTTCAGTCTGTCCCACCGGGAAGGCCCTGCTTCTCTGCACACCTTTCTTTTTCTTTTTTTTTTTTTTTTTTGAGACAGAGTTTCGCTCTTGTTACCCAGGCTGGAGTGCAATAGCGCGATCTCGGCTCAGCGCAACCTCTGCCTCCTGGGTTCAGGCAATTCTCCTGCCTCAGCCTCCTGAGTAGCTGGGATTACAGGCACGCACCACCATGCCCAGCTAATTTTTTGTATTTTTAGTACAGACGGGGTTTCACCATGTTGACCAGGATGGTCTCGATCTCTTGACCTCGTGATCCACCCACCTCGGCCTCCCAAAGTGCTGGGATTACAGGCTTGAGCCACCGCACCCGGCCCCTCTGCACACCTTTCTAGCTGGCAGTGTCCTGCACATCCTTTCCCAACATTCCTCTGTTACTGTGACTCCTGTTGGTGGTATTTTCACTATACCTTTGGGATCTTCCTTTTTTTGAGACAGATTCTCACTCTGTTGCCTGGGCTGGAGTGCAATGGCGGAATCTCAGCTCACTGCAACCTCCGCTGCCCAGGTTCACCCAATTCTCCTGCCTCAGCCTCCGTGTAGCTGGGACTACAGGCACACACCACACTTGGCTAACTTTTTTGTATTTTTAGTTGAGACAGGGTTTCACTATCTTGCCTCCCATTTGAGAGCAGCAGTTGACGTCTTTGTCATCCTGTTCCCATTACCTGGTGAGGGATAGCATCTGTCACCCCAGTCCATCTCAGGTGAATTACTTTTAATTCTGGCCGGGCTTAGTGGCTGATGCCTGTAATCCTACTGCTTTGGGAGGCCAAGGCAGGTGGATCACTTGAGGTCACTTGAGGTTAGGAGTTCAAGACCAGCCTGGCCAACATGGCAAAATCCCGTCTCTACTAAAAATACAAAAATTAGCCATATGTGGTGGTGCATGCCTGTTATCCCAGCTACTTGGGAGGCTGACGCAGGAAAACTGCTTGAACCAGAGAGGCAGAGTTTGCAGTGAGCTGAGATTGGAGTCACTGCACTCCAGCCTGGGCAGCAGAGTAAGGCTCTGTCTCAAAAAAATAAATAAATAAATAAAATAAATAAATAATTCTGACACAAGACAAAGGAGCATTTTGATTAAACCAGTATTTATTGTCAGCGTGCCTGATTCTGTGGAAAGCAGACTTGAACCCTGGTCATTCCTGCTCTCTGGGGCAGCATGTTAAGGAGGGCTGCCTACAAGTCTATCTCCCAAACTGCACTTGTGTGTACACCTTGGTGATGTCACTGTACCTGCCTTCAGGCGGCTGGTAGTTAGGGATCGGTGGTGTGTAATGTGGCCCTTCCCTCTCAAACGGGAACAGGTTAGAATCCCGCTTGATGGCCTCAGCATGGAGTTTCGGGGACTCGAGTCGTAGTTCCTCCAGAGCTTCCTCCTGGGCTTCTAGCATGGCCCTGATGGTGTCCCTCTCCATCTCATGCTCTTGTTGCTTGTACACGGACCACTTCTTCAGAAGCAGAGCTCTCCGCTCAGTCTCCTCGAAGGAGAGCTCCACCTGAGGCCTCTGTCTGCAAAGAAGCTAAGGGTTACCAACCTCACTGGCATGGAAGTCTGTGACTGCAGCTGACACAAGTATCCCCATTGCCAGACACAGACTGGACTTAGGAAATAAAACAAGTTTTGAACAAATTAAAAAATGGATTGTTGAATGTGGCTGCAGCTGCAACTGATGTTGGGAACCAAGGTCATTTGCTTTCCGTCAGAAGAACAGATGGTCTCAGGAGACTGTGGTAGCACTTCCTCTGCCCCAGGCAAATGCTACCTTCGGTGAGAGGTGACTTTAACACCTGCCCCTTTATAGATGGTGTACACTGCTTACAAAAGGGCAGCACAAGCTGCTAACCCTGAACACAGTCCAATCCCAACAAATACCAACTAAAGGTATCTGCATGATAAAACAAGAGGCCAAGGGTTTTCTGTCAGGATGAGGCGAGAGTTTCAGACTCAAGGACCAAGGGATTAGAAACAGCTAAGACTCCTCATGCATGACAGTGACATGAACTCCAGAGCAGTGCTTAAGCATCTGGCCTGGATGATCAGTTGTCTTAAGTTCTTTCCCACCTAGAGCCATTTAAAATGCCACCCAAGAATGCTTTCTCCTGCTCCCAAAAGGAGCAAGAGCTCATCAGGGCCTAGTCAGCTCAAGCCTACTGACCCATTACTATCACAGTTGTGAACTACAGACACAACTACCTGAAGCTGATAGAACTTCTTTGCCCTGAGGACTTCGTCCTTAGAGAAGGATCCTTACCTTGCTTTATCCAAGAACTTTGCAGGGGTAATAAAATCTTCAATAGGAATTAGCTCTTGAGTAGCCTTTTCCAGTTTTCGGATCCTCCTTTTCAAACGGTCCTTTACTGCTTGGTCTTTTTTAGGATCTACCTTCTTCTTCTTTCGAAAAGGTTCTGATCTAATAGATGAAAAACATTAAATATTTTCCTCAGGCCAGGCGCGGTGGCTCAAGCCTGTAATCCCAGCACTTTGGGAGGCCGAGGCGGGTGGATCACGAGGTCGAGAGATCGAGACCATCCTGGTCAACATGGTGAAACCCCGTCTCTACTAAAAGTGCAAAAAATTAGCTGGGCATGGTGGCACGTGCCTGTAATCCCAGCTACTCAGGAGGCTGAGGTAGGAGAATTGCCTGAGCCCAGGAGGCGGAGGTTGCGGTGAGCCGAGATCGCGCCATTGCACTCCAGCCTGGGTAACAAGGGCAAAACTCCGTCTCAAAAAAAAAAGAAAAATTTTTTCCTCTTCAGTCTCATGAACCTACTGAGAGACAAGATGGTAAGTACCCCATATTGAGCTCTCCACTGGGGGAGGGAGCTGTGTGTGACTGACTCAGTGTGGTGAGGAAGTAGGTACTCCACCCGAGAGTACTTGTGAGAACTGTGTGGGTGCCATCAACTACAAGAAACAGTACAGGCCGGGCGCGGTGGCTCACGCCTGTAATCCCAGCACTTTGGGAGGCCGAGGAGGGTGGATCACGAGGTCAAGAGATCGAGACCATCCTGGTCACCATGGTGAAACCCCGTCTCTACTAAAAATACAAAAAATTAGCTGGACATGGTGGTGCGTGCCTGTAGTCCCAGCTACTCAGGAGGCTGAGGCAGGAGAACTGCCTGAACCCAGGAGGCGGAGGTTGCGGAGGTTGCGGTGAGCCGAGATTGCACCATTGCACTCCAGCCTGGGTAACAAGAGCGAAACTCTGTCTCCAAAAAAAAAAAAAAGAAAACAGTACAAAAGCAGCCAGGGGTGGTGACTCACGCCTGTAATCCCAACACTTTGGGAGGCCGAGGTGGGTGGATCATGAGGTCAGGAGTTCGAGACCAGCCTGGCCAACGTGGTGAAACCCTGTCCCTACTAAAAATACAAAAATTAGCCGGGTGTGGTGGCATGAGCCTGTAATGTCAGCTTCTCAGGAGGCTCTTGGGAGGCTGAGGCACGAAAATCACTTGAACCTGGGAGGTGGAGGCTGCAGTGGGATGAGATCATGCCACTGCACTCCAGCTTACACAACAGAGTGAGACTCTGTCTCAAAAAAAAAAAAAAAAAGTACAAAAGCAACGTGGGGCATCAGGGGTATAAATTCAGGGGAAGTGTTCATCTTTAGTGCTGGGATTCAGGTGTCCCTTGGGATTATACTGAAAAGTGAAAATACCAAACTCTTGGATTAGAAGCTCATTATGATTAAAATTTATTTGTGTGCCGGGCCAAGTGGCTCAGGCCTGTAATCTCAGCACTTTGGGAGGTGAAGGTGGGGGTATTACCTGAGGTCAGGAGTTTGAGACCAGCCTGGCCAACATGGTGAAACCCCATCTCTACTGAAAATACAAAATTTAGCTAGGTGTGCTGGTGGGCACCTGTAATCTTAGCTACTCGGGAGGCTGAGGCAGGAGAATTGCTTGAACCCAGGAGATGGAGGTTGCAGTGATCTGAGATTACACCATCATACCACTACACTCCAGCTTGGATGACAGAGTTCTCGAGACTCTGTCTCAAAAAAAAAAAAAAAAAAAAAAACCAAGAATAATCAAATCCTCTACCATCAAGACTGACTGAATCAAGAGATTCAGAAAGAGTCCAGAGTGCCAGGTGGAAATACCTTTAATTCTTGCACCTTCCCCACACTCTTAAGGGCCTCAGAATGGGCAGGAAAGAGGAAGACTCATGGAGAAACAGTAGTTTAAGCTGTGCCCTTTAAAACACGCAAGAGGCCGGGAACTGTGGGTCAGGCCTATAATCCCAGCACTTTGGGAGGCCGAGGTGGGCGGATCAGGAGGTCAAGAGATGAGACCATCCTGGCCAACACGGTGAAATCCCGTCTCTACTAAAAAATACAAAAATTAGCTGGGCATGGTGGCACGCGCGCCTGTAGTCCCAGCTACTCGGGAGGCTGAAGCAGGAAAATTGCTTGACCCCAGGAGGCGGAGACTGCAGTGAGCCGAGATTGCGCCACTGCACTCAAGCCTGGCGCCTGGCGATACAGCAAGAATCTGTCTCTAAATAAATAAATAACACGAGAATCCCTTCAAGGAGATTACTTATTGAAACTGCGAAAAAAAAAAAGAAACTGCCTCAATTTTAAAAATTACAAACAGCAATCTATGGTATGGAAAAGGCTGAAAAGACAGAAAAGCATCGGCCTACATTTAACTGAGAAACTTTGTAGGGTGTTAACTTTGCAGACCACACATCCAGCAGTCTTGCTTTGTTCTGTACACATCATCTGACATGTGCGCCCCCAGATATCAGGCCCGCGGTTGAATTTTACCTCATGGGAATAAGTTCCCAGAAGGACAGCAATGAAGCTCGCTGGTGGGAGTCCCTAATCTGCATCTGCCAAGTTCCCAGAAGCCTGAAAGATACATACAAGGGTATGCATAAATATCTGATTCTCGAGGGCCGGCGCGGTGGCTCACGCCTGTAATCCCAACACTTTGCGAGGCTGAGGCAGGTAGGTGGATCACAAAGTCAGGGGCTCAAGACCAGCGTGGGCAACATGGTGAAACGCCATCTCCTAAAAATATAAACATTAGCCGGGCGTCGTGGCACGCGCCTGTAGTCCCAGCTTCCGGAGGCTGAGGCAGGATAATTGCTTGAACCGGGGAGGCAGAGGTTACAATGAGCCGAGATCGTGCCACTGCAGTCCAGCCTGGGCGGCGGAGCGAGACTCCGTTTCAAATAAATAAGACAAATAAATAAATATGACTCTGTCCCACTTCACAGGAAAAGAAAAAATTACAATGCCCCCGAACCCGGGGCATTTGTAACTAGGTGTGACAGCAAGGTCAACGTGGGAGAGTTTTCAAAGTCTTTTCGTTCACACCGCGGAGACTTGGGCAGGACCCCTGCTCGCCGGGGTGCTCAGATTGTCATCCGTTAAGAGTCACGATCCCATGGCTCATCCCTGAGATATTCGCGCACCGGGAGGCGAGCAGGGAGCACCGGCACGTTCCGGCCGACAGACGCGGAAACCCCGTCTGCGCCCTGGGCGCTCCGCTACCCGCCTGCGTCCGCACTCACCCGCTCGTCGGGCGCAGAGCTGGCGAGACACCTCGCAGCACCAACGTAGTCATGGCTACTCTCGTCGTTTCCGGGCCTGCGCCCCGCCGCAGTCCAGCCCGCGGCGCCTCCCGCGGAGGTCAGCCCGCCCCGCGCTCCGGCGTTCCGGCTGGGACGCGCCTGTGCCCGCCCCCGACGCAGCCCCGCCTCGGGCGACCGCGGCGCACACTCTGGCGCCTCGCGCTCGGCGCGGCTCGGAGTCCTCCCTTCCGTCCCCGCCCTGAGCTGCGTGCGCGCTTCTGCAGCGGGCACAGCCTCGCCAGCCGGCTCCTAAACGGTTGGTCGGTCTGCGCCCTCGCGCGAGCCTCGGCCCTGCAGTGCAGCCGGAGTGGCCAAGGGGGCGGTCCCTCTGCGCGCCGGAGTCCCAGTGTTCACGTCTATGCAAACGCCTCTGATCTTACACTAAAGCGCCCGCCCCAGCCTCCCACTCCAGGGTGGGCTCGTGCCCCGCATTCGGCGAGTCCGAAGCCCGGGTCGCCTCCCAGCGCCGGCGTGGAGCCTGGCGCTCGCGAGATGCCCGGTAGCGCGTGTTGATGAATGACGGAAGCTGGTTAATAAGTCAGACTCAGACTGGCGAGGCAGAGGTGGTGACGGGCGGTCCACGCCACTTGGGCCCCGCCTGTCTCTGCGGCCGGCCCAAGCTGCGACTCCAGGCCCCGCTCGCTGTCCGCTGTCCAGGCGAACCGCCCCTTCTTGGGCGCCCGCGCCCGGGCCCTACCCGAAGCCCCTGCCCGCCGAGGAGCCGGGGCGGCCCAGTCCGCGTGGGGAGCGGTTTCCCGCCGGGGCGATTTGGCAGGTGCGCGCCGTGACTTCCGGCGTTGCCCGGGAGCCGCCTGAGGAGGAGCGGCGCAGGGGATGCGGCTGTGGTGGCGGCGGCGGCGGCCGAGCGCGGGGGGCGGCTGTGGCGGCGGAGGGGGTCGCGGGCCGGCGATGGCGCGGCGGCCCTGAGGGCGCGGGGCGGGCGGCGGCCGGAGGGCGGGCGGCGCGGGAGGAAGCGGCGGCGGTGGCTCCATGGCCCGGGCGCGCTGAGGGACCCGGCTCTCGCCTCAGCCCGGCGGCGGCGGCGGCGGCCGAACAATGAAGCTCCTGAAGCCGACCTGGGTCAACCACAATGGTGAGTGCGCGCAGGGGTCGCGGGAAGCCGAGCCCGGAGTCGGGCCCGGGGCCGGAGTCGCGTCGGGGCGTGCGCGAGCCCTGCGCGCCTCTCCCCTGCCGCCCGGCGCTCGGTGCCCCGGCCGGGCAGCCGACGGGAGCGGACTTTGTCCTCGGCGCGGGGAGGCCGGGGAGCCCCAGCACGTGCTCCGGGTTGACCGCAGCGAAGGCCATCTTCGCCCCGGGCCCCGGTCCCGAGCCTTCCGCTGTCCACCTGCGGTCCTCGGAGGGGCCGCGGCCTGGCGCCCGGGAGCGGGCCTCGGTGCCGGCCGGTCCCTGCCGCGGGTCTGCATCGTCCGGGAAGTGCTCAGATGGTCCTGAAGGTGAAAGCGGGACGAAATCCCCCTTGTGGCCTTTCAGTGGCAGGGCGAAGATCCGAAATCCGCCGGAGGGACTCGGACTGCCCCTCTGGATCTGGTGACAGTGCCCCGAGTTGGGGAACTGTGGTCCCTGAATAGGAGGTCTTAGGAGGGACCGCGCCGAAGGATCCGCGGTTAACGCTGCGCTGGGGCACCCGGTGGATGAGGCGCAGGTGTGTTCCGGGCGAGGGGCTTCCTTAGCTCTGCGTCGGTGGCCTCCAAGCACACCCTTGGGGGACAGACTCACCCACCCTGTATCTTGACTCTGATACAGAGAAGCCAGTGGTAACCAGTTTCGTCATAGTTCTGCCTCGTTGGCAGAACTGCTGCAGGAGTTGGTGTTTGCTCCCCAGGGAGATGATAAAAGCGCGCTCCCCCTCCGCCTCACCACTCTGCTGCCAGCACTGTAGCACGGAAAGCCATCCAGGGAGGCTCCTCCAGCCCAGGGCCTGATTCTGGCCTGTCTCTGACTGCTGGCAGGCAAAGGGTCACCCTGATGCTGTCTGGTTCCTCATTTCTACTTTGCAATGCGACTAGAGGGTGCAAGAAGAATAGAGACGTGAACATGCGGCTTTTTCGTTTTGAGCTTGGTCCCAGGGTGCTCTCTACTACCATAACTAAACTGAGTTGATAACGTCTGTGTTCACCTCCTGCCACCTCTCTCCCCGTGCATCTTTTTATGTGTCATCTTTCCCATTTTTTCAGGGATTACGTGAGGTCATGTGTTTCTTTGGAAACCGTTTGTCCTGCCTTAACCCGGTAGATTTCCTGTATCACTGTCTCTGTGCTTTGCCTTGCATGGAAGGGGTGGGGGTACTTCCCATACAGCCCCAGGGTAGGAACTGCCCCAGTCTCCTCTGTATACCCTGCTGCCTTGAGCAACCTCTTCCACATGATGGGTATGTGAGAAATATTGGCTAAAATGGCTTAGAAAGCTGAGGTTTTCATATTTATCAAGATGAAGTTTTACTGTGCATGAAAGCAGAGGCCTTGAGTTTTAGTTTCATTTCTCTTGTTGATCTTCAAGAGCATTTCCTGATGTGTGCTGTGCAGGTCTTTCCCTGGAGAACTGGGCCAATGTTGCAATGATGAATTATGATGCTTGTGATTAGGAAAGGAAAAATGTTATGAACTAGTTTACTGTGTGAAGGTCTGATGGAATTTTTATTTTTAAATGCCTTACATAAATCAGTTTGTGTGTATAGTCTACCAGTCTACCGTTCTCTAGCCTCTCTACTACTGTCTATCATATAACTTGTTTCTTTTTGATAAGCTCCTTTGCAGACCAAAAGTTTTATATTATGTAAACATAATTAAGTTAAGATGCTTTAGGTACCAATGAATGAGAGACTACACTAAGATCAGCCAAGCAGTCACGTGCATCAGCCTGGCAGAGCAAGTGCAATAGTGGTCCTTGTTGCTGAGGGCCTCTCCACAGCCCTAGCTAGAATGGAGCATGATAATATCTGCTCTACCTACTTCATAGTATGCTTGTGATAGTGAGTTGGGTGCATAGATATAAAAATGCTCCCCAAACTATAAAGTGCTTTAGAAATCTGAGATAATAACTAATAATAAAAAGATACGGAGACTGGCAGGATGGGATTTAACTTCTTTTAAACTTCTTCTTTGTCAAATTTCTTTTCTTTTAAAATCTCATGGAATGTTCGGAAGGACTGTCAGAGGTAAATTACCCCTGCCCTAGAGGAAATGATACTGGCCGGAATCACTGCTGAGCAGGCCGGTATAGGAATATTGGTGGCTGCTGGAACAGGGGCTGCTCAGCCAGAAGCCTGAGGAGTGGGTAGTGGCCAGTAAAATTGTGCTTGCTTTTGGAAAGCACATCACTGCACTTTCTGGCTTCCTCACTCTGTAATCATGTCTCCTATCTTGTGACACATTAACATAACTTTTTTTTTTTTTTTTTAATATAAATGGGATCTTACAGTGTTGCCCAGGCTAGACTGAAATGCCTGGGCTCAAGGGGTTTTTCCGCCTCAGCGTCCCAAGTAGCTGGGACTACAGCTATGAGCCACTGCAGTCAGCATGAACGTACTTTTTTTGTTTTTCTAAAGTCTAATGGGGGAAGTAGAGGAGAGCTCAACATTTTTCTGTGGTGTGGCAGGGAATCCATTCAAAGTGGAGAGGGTAGCTAGAACAGGGGAAAAAGTACTTGTTGAAGTGTAGGTGTACTTTGGTCTTCATTTTCTTGGCTGAAAATAGAAAAACCTCTAAGGTAGGGTTTCCCAACTTCATCAGGTTGACATTTTGGGCCATACAATTGTGTGATTGTCATCTATGTTGTATGTTTCTAGCATTCCTTGCCTCTATCCACCAAATGCTAGTAGCACTTCACAACTACCACCTAGTTGTGTCAATATCTCCAGATACTGCCAATATCCATTGATAGTCAAAATCACCCCCGGTGGAGAAGCACTTGTCTAAGTTTATCAATAAGTTAATCTTGAAGTTGTCACATTGCAGTAAAACGAGCCTTGAATATGGAATCAGACTGCATTCAAAACTGCGTAATTTACTAGCTGTGAATTTTTGAGACTTATAACTCTGCTTCTAGGCCTTGGTAAAATGAGACTTCCTCTTCCATTTTACCCTGTGACTAAATATAAAAGATTGTTAAATTAAGATATATAATAATAGCTATCATTTATATAGAAGTTATGTGCCAGGTATTGTTCATACATTTTACTTTGTGTTCTTGGATATAATATTTTTTATATATTTTATTTTAGAATTGACCAAAATAAACTTCATTTCTGAGTTAGGTTTATGTCAAAAAGTGAAAATAACAAGGTTTCTGGTTTTAAAGTTTGTAGAAAAATATAGTTTGTATGTTTAGAAAATCTTGTTGAGGGGCCAGACGCGGTGGCTCACGCCTGTAATCCCAGCACTTTGGGAGGCCGAGGAGGGTGGATCACGAGGTCAAGAGATCGAGACCATCTTGGCCAACATGGTGAAACCCCATCTCTACTAAAAATACAAAAAAAAATAGCCGGACGTGGTGGCACATGCCTGTAATCCCAGCTACTTGAGAGGCTGAGACAGGAGAATTGCCTGAACCCAGGAGGCGGAGGTTGCAGTGAGCCGAGATCGCGCCATTGCACTCCAGCCTGGGCAACAAGAGCGAAACTCCGTCTCAAAAAAAAAAAAAAAAAAAAAAAAAAAAGAAAATCTTGTTGAAATTCATGGCTCTTCCCAACTCTGGCCCTTGACTCCTGAGTTTTTTCTGGAATTCTCATGCCTGGGCAGATAGCTCTTATGCTCAGCTCTTTGGCGAAGCCCATTCTAACCAAGAGGGCCAGGACTGAAATAGCTCTTGTCCACCTTTGGCCTCTGGTTCACACTTTGATAGCAGTGTTATGAAAAGGGATTTGGGAAGATTTCAATAATAGGATAATTCGCTGGTTAGTCACATGGCCTTATGTGTGTTTTCTACTGTCCTGCAATTGGATTATTTTTACCCCTACCTTGTGTCATTCTGAAAAGGATTTGAAGATGTTCTACTGAGACATCAGCAAGAAAAATAATTCAGCTTGAAGGGAAAATGTAGGCGGAATCATACAATGATAAAGTTGGGTGGGTGGGTATGGTCCAGCATGCTGCTGGAGGGCATTGCAAACCTATGTCTGAGAATAGGTAGGGAAACGATCCTAATGGTGAGGTTATACGATTGCAGTGGCTGAGAGATAAACTTGGCAGTTGCTCTGGATCAGTGGTTCTACAGGGCAATGTCTAGAGACATTTGTGGTTGTCACAACAGGGTTGGGCCGAGTGAGTGCTTACTGGCATCAAGTGGTAGAGGACAGGTCTACTGTAAAACATCCTATAGCATGTAGAACAGCCCACAGATGGAGAATTATCTAGCCCCAAATATCAATAGTGGTAAGGGTGAGAAACTCCACTCTGGATAAGTTATTTGCCTTTTATTGTATTTGTCTTATAGTTCCAACTAGACCATAAGTTTCTTGAGAGCAAGAATTTTGTCTTCTGTTTTTGGAATCAGATATCCTGCTCTGAAGTCTGTGTGCCCTGCTGCTTGCTACATATGTGACATAAAAGGTTTTTCCATCCTTTTCCTAATCTGTTCAGTGAAGTCAATAATTCTGGCTTCACCTGTTCTGTATGATAGCTCAGAAAATGTGAATTCTCTCATCAGTTTCTCTCCTGACTTATGCCTGAAGATAGGTTGATTTAGGAAAATAACCAGAATACATCTGAAGAGGCAGAAGAAAACTGGGTGAGATTTTGCTTTGGACAATATGTATGTGGAGTTTTCACTAATTTATGCAACAGACATTGAACCTTTTTTGTGAGAGTTCTGTGGGGATCAGAGGTAAATAAGGTTCTCTCTCTCAATGGAAAGCTGTGTGGAAGATAGATGGGAGAGATTGACATACAAACCGTATTCTAGAATGCAGGGCAGTGGAAACAGGAGCTAGAGGAATAAGCATGATAGCCCGAGGAGGAAGGGCACTTCTCCAGCAGATTCAGGTTTATGGATGTGTCCTTGGACTGAACCTTGATGTGACTAGAATTGTGATGGCAGAGAAGGTGCTACAGCACATGAGACCATCAGGAGAAAAGCCTAGAGGGTGAAAGCATTTAGGAAAAGACATAGAACATGCTAGGAGAGAGGCTCAACATGGCAGGAAGGAGAATGGAGCTGGGAGGCAGAGCCTGGAACACCTTTCTAGGAGCTTGCACTTCCTTCTTAGGGTTAGGGGAGGAGATCATTGAGGCTTCTGAGGAAGCTGGATAAAACACCCAGCCTGTGTCTTAGGAAGGCCCTGGAGGAGTTAGGAGTTTCCAGTCTTGATGAGTTGTTCAGGGAGACAGGGAGGTCACAGGTGGTGGAGGTGAGAAAGAATACAGAGGCATGAAAAACAAGGCAGAGGTAGAATTAAGGGACTTAGCCATATAGGCAGGTGACTGTAGATTTGCGTCACTTTGAATTTATTTATTTTATTATTTATTTCAGACAGAGTCTCACTCTGTCACCCAGACTGGAGTGCAGTGGCATGATCTTGGCCCTCTACAACTTAAGCCTTTGGGTTCAGGTAATTCTCCTCCCTCAGCCTCCCGAGTAGCTGGGATTACAGGCACATGCCACCACACCTGGCTAATTTTTATTTTTAGCATTTAGTATTTTTGTATTTTTAATACACATTTTCGCCTATTGGCCTGGTTGGTCTCGAACTCCTGACCTCAGGTGATTCACCTACCTTGGCCTCTCAAAGTATGGGAGTTAGTCACTGTGCCCAGCCACTCTCTGAATTTATTTCTTTAATATGCTGGAGAAAGAGTATGGATGAAGACTAAGAAATGGGATTTTCTTAAACATTTGTTTTACTCTAAGAAGTGGCTGAAAAGCTATTTTCACTTTATGGGCAGAATCATAGTTACACAGCTAGGAAGGACTTCTCGGGAGCATCTGGTCTTGACTACTGAGGCCAAGTAGGAGACCTGCTGCCACTGTGCTGATCTTGGGTCCTGTCAGTGACCAGGAAGAGGATGCTCTGTGTCTGGCTTGACCCTTCCCTTCCCCCAGAGGTTGCTAGCATGTTCTGTTCATCCGGGATGTTTTGCCTGTGGACTGCAGAGATATCTAGCACATGAACCAGAGATCTGGAATGAGCCCTGGGAACCAAAAATTTATGCAAAGCACATTTTATCATCCTGCCAAAGTCAGCAACAACACCTAGAGGTGAGTGGGGGGTGAACAGTGTGCATATTATCAAATAGCACTAAGGGAGTGTTGTAAATATTGTAGGGTTGTTCCTTGTTAGCAGGACCCCAAGTTTTTTTTTCGAGTCTGCCTTCTGCAGGCCTAAGCTGTTGTGTGGGTGAGTGCCAAGGATTTGTTGAGGAACAGCCATGTGATGCCATTCCAGCCCTTGAGACTAGGAGGAGACGTCTGCTGGGACCTCCTAGAGAATTAGATAAGAGGAGATGCTTGAAAGGCTCATCTCTTCTGCTGGACTTTACTAGGTCTGCGTGTAAAAGCTAGCTTTTGACCGTGAGGACAGGGCTGATACTGATGCCAGAGAGGAAGACAGAGGGACATGTCTCTTTAAGTTGCTCAATTAATGTACCCTGAAACTGACCTATCTCAGGACTTGTTATATATGATAGAAGATTATCCTTGAAATCCTCTATGACTTGCAGCAGTACAATTTGCAGATGAAAACTGAGGCTGAGTGAGATAAGGTGACCCCCCACCACCAAGATTCCACTAGATGTGATGGAGATGTGTTGAGAGTCACACTTAGACTCCAGCCCAAACCCAGGCTTACTCTTTCTAATTTGCTAAGCACTGGTCTCTGTGCTGAGGCTGGCCACTCTGTCCTGGAGAGCTTCAGGCCCATTTCCGCCTCAGAAGGACAGCTTTCAGAAACCACGTGGTACAGTATGGGACCAAGAGTCTTTTCCTGCCTGGAGCTTGTCCTATGACTGCCTCTGTAGCCATTTTGAGTGCCTTGGGGCTTCTAACCTGGTAGGTGTCCTTTGAGGTGTACTTGGTGAGCTTTCTCTGGCATTTGGTTTTCAAGAGTTCTCTAGTTGTGGGGTATCGAGAATATTTTCAGAGAGGAGCAGAAGGGAGAGGTCTGCATCCTTGGACTTCAGATCTTCCCCATTGGCCTGATTGGTCCAACTAGGTCATGTGCCCTCTCTTGCATCAATCATCATTGCCTACTGGCTTACATAAGGGGCAGGGTGGATATCTGAATAAAACAGGGGTTCTGTTAGACACCTCCCCTGGGGAACATACACTTCTGGAAGACAGATTTTGTCTTTGCTCGTGTCCTGTCCCCAGGGCCGGAAATGATATCTAGTACACACCATAGTAGCACTCAGTAAATGCTGAAGGAGTACTGAGTGCTAGAAGGCGGTGGTGGAAAAGTGACTGATGGATAGGCAGCTAACGGTGTCTGTTGCATTTGGCTGATAGAGCTGATGTACTACAAATAAACTTCTTGTTCAAATGGCTGGCTCTTTCTGGTTAATCTGTTGGCAATTCCAATGATGAGGGGAAGTACTCTGTCCAAGCCTTACCTAAGGAGTTCATTTATATGATTCTGTCTTCTGGAGGTTTCCATTTTAGGAAAGGAAGTGGATGAAACAGATAGAAAATGGTTTTAAAACACTCCTGGCAAAAAGAAAACCCATTTAGATTAACATATGTTGCTCCTAAAAGCACTATCTTCCTCGATGCATTAGCAAACCTAGGATAGGCCAAGTCCCTGGGAGGCTACCCTGGCAAAAGCCACTGTGGTAAAGACCAGACAGAAGGGACAGCAGGCCTTATTTGAGGACGAGGGATAGACCTACGTTGGAGTGGACTCTAGGTCTGCTGCATCCTCTAACAGAAGGTCTTACAAAGAAAAGTCACTTGATAAATTCACTGCTGGTTTTTGTTTTTGTTTTTTTTTTTTTTTTTGAGATGGAGTCTTACTCTGTCGCCAGGTGGGAGTACCGTGGTGCAATCCTGGCTCATTGCAACCTCCACCTCCTGGGTCCAAGCAATTCTCCTGCCTCCCCTCCTGAGTAGCTGGGATATTACAGGTATGCACCACCACATCCAGCTAATTTTTAAATTTTTAGTAGAGATGGGGTTTCGCCAGGTTGGTCAGTCTGGTGTTGAACTCCCGTGGTCTGCCCGCCTCGGCCACCGAAAGTGCTGGTATTACAGGAGTGAGCCACCATACCCGGCCAATTCACTGCTGTTTTAAGAGCTGAAAGTAAGGGGTGGGGGGGAGAGAGAGAGTCTGTGTGTGTGTGTGTGTGTGTGTGTGTGTGTGTGTGTTTTCAGCTCTCAAAATACCAGTGAACCAAGCAGTGTGCCAGACTCTTGAGCATCCTGTTATACATCCTGACCAGTGAGACTGGGATGGGATCTGCTGAGGGTGTCCTGTGTATGTGGAAGAGAGGAGATGTGGGAGGGGAGCTTCCTCGTAAGACACACAGCCAAATCACAAACAAGAGCCTGTGAATGGGGAAACAGCAGACTTAGAGATGAGGAATGCTGAGGCAGAGGTGGGGGATGGGTGGATTTAAATGGGATGCTTTGGCAAAGCCTGAGTGAAAGGTAGCATTTGAGCAAAAACCCTGTTGCAGGAGTCAAATTTTTAGCTGGAGATTTTTGCATGCAGAATTACTGGAAAGGGCTCTTGGGATCCACACCAATGAAGGAGTGAGAGAAGCAGGAGCATACAGAGGGAGAAGGCAAGCTGTGATGTAAGCACGGCGAAAGCCGCAGCCAGCCCTGTTGGAGCTCTGGAGCTGGGGAACCCCTTCAGAGTTGTCCCAGGTTGGGGTGGAAGATCCAGGCCGTTTACTTCCGTGTCCACAGTCTGGATATAGGCTGTTTTGGGAAGGAGACCTGACCCTGCCAAAGGAGTTCTTCCACTAAGGGTAGGTCCTACCTGCAGACTGCAGGGAGCTGTCGGGGCTGCCAGCACTCCACAGATAGCTGTGGGAGTGTGCTTCAGTTCCTGGAGGCTAGGTACCTGCCATGATACCACAGCATCCACTACAGGCCTGATGGAATGGGGAAGGTGCCATCTGAGGGAAGACCATTCCAGGCAGAAAGAAGAGCCAGAACTTGCCTGGAGGGTTTGAGCAGTAGCAGGGTTGTCATTGTGATTGGAGCAAGGCAAGGGCTCTGAAAGTGGTGGCCAGAGAGTGAGTAACAGACTGATTGGGAGAGTCTAGCAGGCTGCTAGAAGACGTTGATTCTCACTGCAAGGGGAGCAGAGGACTACTGTGGTCTGACGTGGCTTTTAGAGGTCTTTCTGACTGCTGCATGGGACAAGATTGGTTGTGGGGGTTCAGGAAGAGGGAGAAGCCAGGAGACCAGTTGTAACACTAGCTACTGGTAGTAATCCAAGCAAGAGAAATGGTCTGGATAAGGATGGTGATGGCTGTGATGGCAAGGAATGGTTGGAGCTAGTGGGGAAACTGTGTGTGTGTGTGTTCATGTAATACATGTGTATATTTGTTAATATGTGTATGTGTGTATTATATACATAATATGCATTATTTTTAGGTATAATTTGCATAATAAAAGTCCAGACCTTAAATGTATAATATGTTGAATTTTGACAAATTAATGTACTTTGTAACCTGTTCCCTGATAAAGATAAGGAACATTTGCGTCTCCCAGAAAGTCTGGGTTATGGATATGTTGGGAAGGTAGGGTCAACAGGGTCAAATATGGGATATGAGATAAGAGAGAACAGGCTGGGCACGGTGGCTCACGCCTGTAATCCCAGCACTTTGGGAGGCCAAGG
This sequence comes from Saimiri boliviensis, assembly GCF_048565385.1. Lineage (NCBI taxonomy): Eukaryota > Metazoa > Chordata > Mammalia > Primates > Cebidae > Saimiri > Saimiri boliviensis. Next base: position 23,874,310 of record NC_133469.1, read on the forward strand.
CAGGCAGATCACTTGAGGTCAGGAGGTTGAGACCAGCCTAGCCAACATGGCAAAACCCTGTCTCTACTAAAAATACAAAAATTAGCCAGGTGTGGTGGTGGCGGCGGCAGCGTGTGTCTGTAGTCCCAGCTCCTCAGGAGGCTGAGGCAGGAGAATTGCTTGAACCTGGGAGGGGGAGGTTGCAGTGAGCTGAGGTCGAGTTACTGCACTCCAGCCTGGCTGACAGAACGAGACTCCATCACACACACACACATACACGATAAGAGAGAACAGAAAGATGAGTTCCAGTGTCAGGGCAGAGTTGCTGTCTAAAGAGATCAGTAAGACTGTGAAAGTCCTTAGGAAAAATTTAAAACCACACAAAGTAAAACACATTATTAAAACTTTCAATGTGGTTTTTCAGACCATTTGGGAAAAAAACCAACGGAGTGACTATGATTTTAGACAACACATTTAGTGTGTGCACATTATACAAGTGTCTGAATTTTTTTTTTCTTTTTTTCTTTTTTTTTTTAAGTTTCTTATTTTTAGTTTTTAAGTGTCTGAATTTTTTTAAGACTTTAGCCAAATCCCCCTCAGTCACCAAAGCAAATTCAATGTTTTTGATGTGTAGCCTCCCTTACAGACTTTGGATTTTACAGATAACTGGAATAGCTAAAATGTTGCTGTGCTTTTTTTTTTTTTTTTTTTTTTTTTTGAGACAGAATTTTGCTCTTGTTTCCCAGGCTGGAGTGCAATGGCACAACCTCGGCTCCCTACAATCTCTGCCTCTGGAGTTCAAGCAATTCTCCTGCCTCAGCCTTCCGAGTAGATTACAGGCATGTATTCCACACTCAGCTAGTTTTTTGTATTTTTAGTAAAAATGGGGTTTCACCGTGTTGGCCAGGCTGATCTTGAACTCCTGACCTCAGGTGATCCACCTGCCTCAGCCTCCCTAAGTGCTGGGATTACAGGCATGAGCTACCATGCTCGGCCTGCTGCGCATTTTTCACTTAATTAGTCTTGTAGATTTGTTGTCTTCTTAATTGCAGTTTTTGTTGAGCTAACAGATTTTCCCTCTATGGAAATGTAGCTTTTAATTTTCTAATGGAAGTAGGTGGAAGGGACTAGAATTTTAGGAGTACATTTTGCAAATAACTTTTTGTTGTTAAATTTAAGGAATATAAGTGTCATTTTGTTACATGGCTATATTGCTTAATGGTGAAGTTTTGGGCTTTTAGTGTAACCATCACCTGAATAATATATATTGTACCCTTGCAGATAACTTTTTTTTTTTTTTTTTTTTGAGACGGAGTTTCCCTCTTGTTACCCAGGCTGGAGTGCAATGGCGCGATCTCGGCTCACCGCAACCTCCGCCTCCTGGGTTCAGGCAATTCTCCTGCCTCAGCCTCCTGAGTGGGTGGGATTACAGGCACGCGCCACCATGCCCAGCTAATTTTTTTTTTAGTATTTTTAGTAGAGACGGGGTTTCACTATGTTGACCAGGACGGTCTCGATCTCTTGACCTCGTGATCCACCCGCCTCGGCCTCCCAAAGTGCTGGGATTACAGGCTTGAGCCACCGCGTCCGGCCGCAGATAACTTTTAAGAGACAAGGTCTTACTTTGTCACCAGGATGGAGTGGCATGACCATAGTTCGCTGCAGCCTTGAACTCCTGGGCTCAAGCAATCCTCCTGTGCAGATAGCTTTTAGGGAATACCCCTGTTATGCAAAATGAGAGGGGAAAGAAGTATAAAGAAACAAAAATGCCTTTTATCAAAACTTTTTTTGTTTTTGTATTTTGTGTGTGTGTGTTTTGTTTTGTTCCGTTGTCCAGGCGGGAGTGCAGTGATGCGATCATGGCTCACTGCAGCCTTGACCTCCCTGGCTCAATAGATCCTCCCGCCTCAGCCTTCTGAGTAGCTGGGACTACAGGTGTGCACCACCACTCCTGGCTAATTTTTGTTTTTAATTTGTAGAGATGGGGTTTACCATGTTGCCTCAGGAGGTCTTGAATTCCTCAGAGCAGGTGATCTGCCTGCCTTTGCCTCCCAAAGTACTAGGATTATAGGAGTGAGCTACCATGCCCAAACTCAAAGACAGATGCTTCAGGAGAAGTGATTAAGGTCTCCTGAATGATACACCTATGCCTTTTTTTCCACTTTAGTTTGTGGCAAACACACACACATACACACAAAAAATGGTTGTATGATTGCAACAGCTTCCTTCCTGTGCTATGTTTTCAGTCTCAGGCATCTGACACCTATGAGATGTCATTGTGTCGTGCTTACTAGAGAAGATGGGGATAAGTATTTGTGGTCAAAAGTGGTAGAGATAACAGCAGCAGATGGCTCTGTGAACCAACCAAGGGTGAGCTTCCCACCTGCAAGCGGTTGGTGAAATTTGAGTCCCCACAGCAGATCAGGAGCCTGCCTTCCACAGATTGTTACACCAGTGATACTGAAGGTGTGTTTGAATGTAGCACTTCTGCCATGAGCTTTCTCCAGCCATTCAACAGCAACAAGTATTTATTGTTGTGCCTGTTATGTGCCAAACCACAGCTCTGGGTCCTGGGGATGAATCAGTGAATAAAACAGACAAAAGAGCTGGAGTTTACATTCTAGTGGGCAGAGTAGACAGACATACAATAAAGGAAATTAGTACGTAAGAAATTTCTGAGGCCGGGCGCGGTGGCTCAAGCCTGTAATCCCAGCACTTTGGGAGGCCGAGGCGGGTGGATCACGAGGTCGAGAGATCAAGACCATCCTGGTCAACATGGTGAAACCCCGTCTCTATTAAAAATACAAAAAATTAGCTGGGCATGGTGGCACGTGCCTGTAATCCCAGCTACTCAGGAGGCTGAGGCAGGGGAATTGCTTGAACCCAGGAGGCGGAGGTTGCGGTGAGCCGAGATCGCGCCATTGCACTCCAGCCTGGGTAACAAGAGCGAAACTCCGTCTCAAAAAAAAAAAAAAAAAGAAATTTCTGAGAAAAAAATAGATCAGGACTAAGGGTATTTGTTGTGCCACGTTGGGGAAATAATTCTTTTAAGTAGAGTGTTAAGGTAGGCCTCAATGAGAGGGTGACATTGAGCAAAGACTTGAAGGAGGCAAGGAAGAGCAGTGCAAGGCCCAAGATAGAAGTGCACCTGGTACAGTCCAAGAAAAGAGTAAGACCAGTGATCATGGGGGTTAGTAGGAGACTAGGTCAGAAAAGTCATGGGGGTGGGGTGGCCATTGTGCAGGGATTGTAGGTTTCTCTTCTCAAGGTCTCACCTTAACTGTGTTGGGCCAGACAGTGGGTAGAGCAGGTTTGGTGGAAAGATCAGACCATTATAGAGATCATAGTGAGGTGTCTGCCATGAGCTTTCTCCAGCCATTCAACAGCAACAAGTATTTATTGTCAGCCATAGGAGTTACTTGTATATAGGTCACATTAGTGTGTTTGGCTGATGAGTTTCTCCAGAGGGATAGTTGGTTATAGAGTGTGCATATTGTAACCTGAACATGAAAAGAATCAATTTTATTATGACCTAACCTCTGGTGTTTGGATATGTATTTCTGCTGCCTTATATATTAGTATACACACGTATATATTGTTTTTTAAAAATAGGCCGTGTGTGTGTGTTTCTTATTGAGATGATTATAGATGTATACCCAATTATATGAAATACTGAGAAGGCCCTTGTGCCCTTTGCCCAGTTTCTCCCAATGGTAACATTTTGCAAAATTGTAGTTGACATTGACATATGCTACATATATTCATATTTCCCCAGCTTTATTTGTACTTATTTGTGCATGTGTATGTTTTGTTCTACGCAATTTTGTCACCTGTGCATTTTCATGTGTCTGCCACCGCAATGAAGATACTGAACAGTTCCAACAATTTTTATAATTACACACATCTCCCTCCTACACTTCCCTACTTTATTTTTATTTTTGGTTTTGTTTATTTTTTATTAGCATTTTTAAAATTGTGGTCAAATATACACAATATAAAATTTGCTATCTTAATCATTTTTAACTATGTAATTCCATAGTGGCACAATTTGCATTATTGTACAACCAATCTGCGGAACTTTTTCATCTTCCTAAGCTCTATACCAGTTAAGCAACAACTCCCTATTTTCCCCTCAATTCAGATCCTGCCAACCACCATTCTGCTATGTGTTTCTATGAATTTGACTATTCATAGATAGCTCATCTAAGTGGAATCATACAATATTTGTCTTTTTTTGACTGGCTTATTTCACTTACCGAAATGTCTTTGAGGTTCATCCGCATTGTAGTGTCCATCAGAATTACTTTCCTTTTTAAGGCTAAATAATATTCCATTGTATGGATATACCACATTTTATTCATTCATTTGTTGGTCAATGGACACTTGGGTGCTTCCACCAATTAGCTGTAGTGAATAATGCTGCTATGAACATGGGTATACAAATAGCTCTTCAAGACCCTTTTTTCTCTTTCTTTTTTTTTTTGAGACAGAGTCTCACTCTGTTGCCCAGGCTGGAGTGCAATGACATGATCTCGGCTCACTGCAACCCCTGGCTCCCAGGTTCAAGCAATTCTCCTGCCTCAGCCTCCCGAGTAGCTAGGTGCCCACCACTGAACCTGGCTAATTTTTGTATTTTTAGTAGAGAGAGTTTCTCCATATTGGCCAAGCTGGTTTTGAACTCCTGACCTCAGGTGATCCGCCCACCCTGGCCTCCCAAAGTGCTGGGATTACAGGCATGAGTCAGTGGGTGCAGCCCTAAACTCTTCTTTCTTTTGGTTATATACCCAGAAGTAGACTTGCCAGATCATATGGTAATTATATTTTTAACAAGGTTATAATTTCTATACACCCTCACCAACACTTTTTATTTTCTGAGGTTTTTGTTAGTGGCCTTTTATTTTTCCTTTTTCTTTTTCTTTTTTTTTTTTTTTTTTTTTTTTGAGACAGAGTCTTGCTCTGTTTCCAGGCTGGAGTGGTGCAATATTAGCTCACTGCAACCTCCACAACCTGGGTTCAAATGATCTCCTGCCTCAGCCTCCCAAGTAGCTGGGACTATAGACACACACTACCACACCCAGTTAATTTTCATATTTTAGTAGAGACAGGGTTTCACCATGTTGGCCAGGATGGTCTTGATCTCTTGACCTCATGATCCACCCGCCTCAGCCTCCCAAAGTGCTGGAATTATGGGGTGAGCCACTGCATCTGGCCATTAGTAGCCATCTTAATGGATGTGAAGTGATATCTAATTGTGGTTTTAACCTGCATTTCTCTACTGATGAGTGATGTTGACATCTTTTCATGTGCTTATTGGCCACTTGTATATCTTTTCTTTTTTATTTTTATTTTTTGAGATGGAGTCTCTCACTGTCATCCTGGCTGGAGTGCAATGGCGCTTTCTCGGCCCACTGCAACCTCTACCCCCTGGGTTCAAGCAATTCTCCTACCTCAACCTCCCAAGTAGCTGGGATTACAGGCACCCACCACCATGCTTAGCTAATTTTTGTATTTTTAGAACAGACGGGGTTTCACCATGTTGGCCAGGCTGGTCTTGTATTCCTGACCTCAGGTGATCCACTCGCCTCAGCCTCCCAAAGTGCTGGGATTACAGATGTGACCCACTGCACCCGGCCTCATTTGTATATCTTCTTTGGAGAAATGTCTGTTCAAGTTATTCCCCCCATTTTGAGTCAGGTTGTTGAGAAGTTTTGTTGTTGAGTTTTAGGATTTCTCTATATATTCTGGACATTAATCCCTTATCAGATGTGTAATTTGCAGATATTTCTCCCATTCTATGGGTTGCCTTTTTAGTCTGTTGATATTTTTCCTTGATGCACAAAAGTTTTTAATTTTGATAAAGTTCAGTTTATTCTTTTGTTGCCATTGCCTTTGCCTTTGGTCTCATATCTTAAGAAATTATTGCCAAATCCATGGTCAGGTGCAGTGGCACACACCTGTAATCCTAGCACTTTGGGAGGTCAAAGCAGCAGATTGCTTGAGCTCAGGAGTTTGAGACCAGCCTGGGCAACATGGTGAAACTCCATCTCTACAAAAAATACAAAAGTTAGCCAGGCGTGTTGGTGCACACCTGTAGTCCCAGCGACTCAGGGGAGTGAGGTGGGAGGATTGCTTGAGCCTGGGAGGTCAAGGCTGCAGTAAGTGGAGATCACACCACTGCACCACAACCTGGATGACAGAATGAGGTGCTGTCTCAAAAAAAAAAAAAAAAAAAAAAAAACTGGATGCAGTGGCTCACACCTATGATCCCAGCACTTTGGGAGGGCGAGGCAGGCAGATCATGAGGTCAGGAGTTCGAGACCAGTCTGGCCGACATAGTGAAACTCCGTCTCTATTAAAAATACAAAAAATTAGCTGGTGTGGTGGTGTGCATCTGTAATCCCAGCTACTCAGGAGGCCGAGGCAGGAGAATTGCATGAACCCGGGAGGCGGAGGTTGCAGTGAACCGAGATCGCACTATTGCACTCCAGCCTGTTAGAATGGTGATCATTAAAAAATCTGGAGACAACAGATGCTGGAGAGGATGTGGAGAAACAGGAACACTTTTACACTGTTGGTGGGAGTGTTAATTAGTTCAACCATTGTGGAAGACAGTGTGACAATTCCTCGAGGACCTAGAAATAGAAATTCCATTTGACCCAGCAATCCCATTACTGCGTATGTATCCAAAGGATTATAAATCATTCTACTATAAGGATACATGCATACGAATGTTCATTGCAGCACTATTTACAATAGCAAAGACCTGGAACCAACCCAAATGCCCATCGATGATAGACTGGACAGGGAAAATGTGGCACATATCCACCATGGAATATTATGCAGCCATCAAAAACGATGAGTTCGTGTCCTTTGTAGGGACATGGATGAACCTGGAAGCCATCATTCTCAGCAAACTGACACAGGAGCAGAAAATCAAACACCACATGTTCTCACTCATAGATGGATGTTGAACAATGAGAACACATAGACACAGGGAGGGGAGCACTACACACTGGGGTCTGTTGGGGGGAAATAGGGGAGGGACAGCGGGGATGGGGAGTTGGAGGGGATGGCATGGGGAGAAATGCCAGATATAGGTGATGGGGAGGAAAGCAGCAAATCACACTGCCACGTGTGTACCTATGCAACAATCTTGCATGTGAGAAAGAGAAAGAAAGAAAGAAATAAAGAAGAAAAAGAAATTACTGCCAAATCCAATCTTGTGAAGCTTTCCCCCTGTGTTTCCTTCTAAGGTATATATGCGTTCTTTGATCCATTTTGAGTTAATTGCATCTGATATGAGATAGGGATCCAACTTTATATTCTTTTGCATGTGTAGTTCTCCCAGCATTTGTAAAAGAGACTGTTCTTTCCCCATTGAATGGTTTTGGCACCCTTGTCAAAATCATTTGACCGTATACACAACGGTTTATTTCTGGGCTCTGAATTCTGTTGTTCTAGGTGTCTATCTATGTCTGTACTACACTGTTCAGATTACTGTAGCTTTGTGCGAGATCCCCAACTTTGTGCTTTTTGAATGTTCTTTTGACTTTTCAAGGTCCCTTAGGACTCCATGTAAATTTTAGGATGGATTTTTTTTTTTTTCCTGCAGAAAATGCCATTGGGATTTTCGTAGGGACTGCATTAAACCGACAAATCACTTTTAGTAGTTTTGACATCTTAAAGTTATTAAATCTTCTAGTCCATGAACACATACATGATGTCTTTGAATGTATTTGTGTCTTTGATTTCCTTCAGCAATGTTTTATAGTTTCAGTGTATAAGTCTTTCACCTCCTTGGCTAAGTTTATTCCTATGAATTTTATTCATTTCATTCTGTTGTAAATTCAATTGTTTTCTTAATTTCCCTTTCAGATTGTTCATTATTGGTGTACAGAAGTGCAACTGACTTTTGTTTGTTGATTTTGTATCCTGCAACTTTGCTGAATTCATTTATTAGCACTAACAGTTTTTTACATTTAAGATTTTGTTGTTTGTGGCTGCGTGGGGTGGCTCAAGCTTGTAATTCCAGCACTTTGGGAGATGGAGGAAGATGGATCATTTAAGACCAGCCTGGTCAACATGGCAAATCTGGTCTCTACTAAAAATGCAAAAATTAGCCAGGCGTTGTGGTATACACCTGTAGTCTCAGCTACTCGGGAGGCTGAGGCAGGAGAATCGCTTGAACTTGGGAGGCAGAGGTTGCAGTGAGCTGAGATCCCACTGCGCTCCAGCCTGGGTGACAGAATGAGACTTTGTCTCAAAAAAAAAAAAAAAAGAAAGATTGTGTTGTTCGCACCCAACATATATATATATATATATTTTTTTTTTTCTTTCTTTCTTTCTTTCTTTTTTTTTCCTTGAGACAAAGTCTCACTCTGTTGCTCAGGCTGGAGTGCAATGGTGTGCCATGTTGGCCAGGCTGGTCTCAAACTCCTGACCTCAAGTGATCCACCTGCCTCAGCCTCCCAAATTGCTGGGATTATAGACGTGAGCCACTGTGCCAGCCCCCACCTTATGTTTTAATATTGTTTTGTAACTGTTTAATAAATGTTTCAAACATTTTCTTGTTTTTAATTCTAAATTTGTCAACACTGGTTAAAACCAAGTTCTGCTGGGCAGTGTGGGAAAAGTGTTCCCAGGAGCAACATTCACTGGACAAAGGCCTCAACTTTCCCAAGCTTCATTCCAAAAGGACATATGCACTTGTGTTCCAATCAGCTCTACCCAAGAACTATCATAGTATAAAAGCCCAGAGACTTTTTGGAGCAAAACCAACGGTCTGTGGGACTGCTGAGAGAGAAGGGCAAGCTGTTCTGTATTGTGCCCTCTCTGTTTTGCCTCCGGCCACCTCTCTCTGCTCAGAGTTTAAGTTCCCCTGTTTAGGCCTCCTCTAGGAATCTTCCCCTGGTGTGAAGGAGGGTACGATTCTACCTAAGCATGCCCTGTCAATCCCAACTCCCTTAATGTATTCTTTATTCCCTTCAGTTGGAAAGCATTTGTGCTGCTGTTGTCAAATCAGCAAACCTCTGGACAGTAGACAGTGGGTGACTATATTGGCTCTGTATTGGCTGTGCAGGGACAACATTCTGATCTGGGGTTGATCTAAGGATAGGTGATTTCTTGGTGTCTCTAGAGTCTAGGGTGTGTTAATTTGTCTTTTCTCTCTCTGTTATGAAGAAAGGCCAGACACTGGAGGTAGTTGGGAATTCATCTTTGTCGTCATCATGCTGTGCCACAGGAAGAGTTCTCTAACTAGCTCAGCCAGAAGGTCCCTTTCCTCAGCTCCACCTCAGAGAGCCCTTTAGAAGAGCTTTATTCCCGCTGATGGAATGTGAGTGACTGCTTTTCTTGGGACTGAAAGGCCTAGTGCTGTGAGGAAGTAGGGAGCCAGCATGCACTGGTGTCTCTTTAAGTCCCCTATCATATTTCATCTAATCTCCTGCACAGCACTAAGAAAGGAAACATGGTGCCAGTGAACCAGGCACACTTTCCACCAAGGTATGTCCTGATCATGTGAAATAGGTGCATCTTAGAAGTAATGTGACACAGCATCTTAGTATGTCTCACAAGGTGCTCGTGATGGTGAATGTGTCCTCCACATTTTTGCAGATTAAGAAACAAGTGTTAGAGGAGATTAAATAATTTCCTTAATGCTTTGTAACTGGTGTGACAGGGCTGAAGATTCAGCCTAAGATGTTTAATGCTAAAACCCTAACCTGTTGGCAACCTCCATCCCTGCCTTCCCCTGGAGCCGTGAGGCCCCCACCCCCATTTTCCACACTGCTATTGTGGAGCCAGAATGTGAATGTGACCTTGGCATTACCCTGCCTCAGAAGTACCTTTAGAGAAATGTCTGAACTCCTTACTGCTGCTTGCTGAGCCCTGGTCATCTTTGTCTCCTCTTTTGTCTCACACTCTATACCTGCACTCTGCGCTGCAGCAGCACATTAGCCTATTTCTTGATTCTGTGCTGTGTATCCCCTCAGCATGAAATTCCTCTCCCTCACCCAATCTTCTGGCTAACTCCAATTCAGTTATTATTTCTGCAAGAAGCCCCAGGCCGAGTCTGGTGGCTTTCTACTTGTGAAGTGTCCCTCAGTGAACATCTTACTAGGGAGTTTGTATGATTATGTATCTTTACATTCCCATTGCTTAGCCTAATGCCTGGCCCATAGTAGAAATCTGCAAAGACTAAGGGAGACAACATGCAGTCAATGCTGTGAGTGGGCATGATCTAAAGCGCATGGGCTCTAATTGATACTTGGGCAGCTGAGCCCTCAGGATGGCCTTGCTCACCCTGTGTGTACTCTTGGATAGTTGGGGGGCCTGTGACTTGCAGGTAAGGGTTTCTGATGTGCTTCTTGAAGGGACTGATATCATACAACGTCTCACAGACACATGGAACTGGAAAGTACTCCAAGGGGAGGGGAATGTTCCACCCTGATTGCCTATCAAGACTGAGGCTGTCATCTAGAACATTTTTTGTCAAAATGACAAATGCCCAGCTTAAGCAGAAAAGCAAATGAATTGGCATTTTGGGTCATCTCTTATATGACAAACCCCTAAATTTGCTGTCTTGAAACAATAACAACTTTATTATTTGCTCATAATTCTGTAGCTTGTCGGGACATAGCAGATCCAGCTCATCTTGGCTCTGTGGAATCTGCTGGGATGGCTCAAATAGCTTGGGGATAGAACACCTCACCAGGCCTATGTCTGGGGCCTTGATTCTCACTTGTGTGGGCTTTTCGATGCTCTATGTATAGCCAGCTTGGGCCTCTTCAAAACATGGTGGTCTCAGGGTATTTGGGCTTCTCACATGGCAACTAGATTTCTCCAGAGAGCAAAAGTTGAACTGCTAGACTCTTTAGGCTTATGCCTAGAACTGGAGCAACACTGCTTTTGTCATTTCCCTTTGGTTAAAATGGATCCCAGGTGTTTCAGATAAGGGATACTCAACCTATACTACATAATGACTAGTAAGAAGGAAAGTTTATTTTCTCTCAAGTTCATGGTTGATTTGACTGCATGATTGTGGCTCTCCACAGCTGGCTGCTGCCTGGGTCCCATGCTGGGCATTGCCTTTTGGGCACCAGCATTTGATTTTCAACACTTGCATGGGAGCCCTAGTAGGTCTTCACAATTCTCAGGCAGCCACTGCCTGCCCACACACCCCTGACCCTGGTGCTTGCTGAGTGATTCTAGAGCTGGTGACTCTGGTTCTGTGTCCACATTGCCTCCTCTTGGGTGACAGAAACAGAACATGTTCAATTAAGAGATCTTGGCAACAAGCCCATTGTCCATATCAGCAATTGTTGATGCTCAGTTTATTGTCATGCATCTCCTTTGTCACTGAACAAATACTACTGTGCTATCATGCACTGGGCACTGTGCTAGAGGCTGAAGGTGTGGTGATGAACTTAACAGCAACTGACATGCCACTTGTAGCACCTGTACCTTTGGCCTAGAAGCAGGAAGCTGGACAAATGCCCACCAGGCATGATTCCCTTCTGTGGTCTACTGGGTTGCAAGCTCCTACAGTGCTTTTGCCAGTCCGATCCACCCAGACAGACAGACAGCTAGTTCAGGGGCTCCTACTGCAAGCCTAGGCCCATACTGGGCCCTTTGGGGCTTCTCAGAATTGATAGCCACAGTCCTATCTCCTGGAGGAATTGGACAGCTAATTTAACATAGAGTACAAGCTGTGAAGGAGGTTCAGCCACAGGAGATGCTGAGATGGCAGGCTTTATGTGAACTTCACACCACAAACATAAAAGAGGGCTGTCTGGAAGTAGAAGTATGACAAGTCAAGCAGTGCTCCTTGGTTGCAGCTAGCTGTGGTCCTGCTCAGCTGTCAGCCAGCCAGTTGGAAAAGACAAATAGTGCTCCTTCTGTCCAGGCTGCCAGTCAAGTACAGATCTGTACAATAGGGAGATGTCTGGAGTTATAGCTGTGCTCTTTTTTCACTAAGTACCTGTGACTCAGAACTTTAATTATGAACAGCTCTAGCCTTTACAAACACAAATCCCTGCAAGATGGCAGACAAATGCCCAGGCATCCTGTGGGCTCAGCCATTCTCAGTGATGGAATGCTTTCTCTCACTATTGGACTTTCGGCTGTCTAGTGTTTGGAGAATCTTCTAGCAGTTTAGACTTTAACTGAATCCTTTAGAGCACCCAACCCTTACTCACAGGTAATAAATTTATGTATAGTCTCTTATTTTGTCCTACATGTAGAAATTAGAGATATTGCTTAGATAACCAACATTTTAAAATTTTGACTTTGATACACTTCAGTGAATAAAAGCTAATTTAGGTATTGTATGGGTTTTTTTTGTTTGTTTGTTTCCAGGCAAGCCAATTTTTTCAGTTGATATTCACCCTGACGGGACCAAGTTTGCAACTGGAGGACAAGGTATGTTTATGGAATAAAGAAAGGGAAAGCTTAACAGCCATGACACCTCACTCTTCTCCTGCTCTCCGTTTAGCTGTAGAGGAAATACTTGCTATTTTTTCAGTATGGATGTGATGCTATTTAAAATGTACAGTTACGTACATTTTAAATAGCATCACATCCATACTGAAAATCCTTTTATGGCTTTAGTGTGTTCTCTGTAAATATTTTGGCAGCAGGTTTATCATTGTAATTTCTATTTATTGAGTTAATACTAAAATCAGTTTGTGTCTCCAAGCGTATTGAGCATGGAGAGTGGGCAGTGGTCCAGTGGGCAGAACCCAGCCTCAGAGGCAAGGGCTTTGTCAGCATTTTTCTCTTCTGAAAAAAGGGAAGGGGGGGTGGGGGGTGAGGATGGGGTTGGGGGAGGGTTTTAAGCTTCTAAAGCAATCATATAATTATTAGGCCCATTTTCTGATCAAAGGAATTCAGCTGTGTTAAAGGGAGAGTATACCGTGGACAAGTAAGAAAGCCCATACCATTTGAAAATGTTATTTCTAGTATTGCCCTTGTGCTTCAGCCAGCATCTTTTGCAATGTTGCATGGTTCTGTTTGGAAAGATAAGAGCTGTCCTTCATGCCAGGATACCAAGATGTATATATAGTAACACAATGTAGCATTCCACAGAGCCCAGCCCCCTGGCATCTTTACCCCAGAGCAGGGCCTCCCTCCAAACAGGCCTCCCCAGGCAACACTTAGAGAGTACCTTTGTGAGCTCTAGGTCCTCGGGCCAGTTGCTGCAGGGTGAGTTTCCAGCAGATGCTTCTACCCAGAGTCAAGGATCTGGAAGGGAGTACAGGGAAGCTGTGGACAGGGAAGCCTTTTTCTCCTTCTTGCATGCTGTGGACTGTACTGGAGAGGAGGAGGTACAGCACATGAGAGAGAACACATGGACTTAGCTGGAGGAATCCGAGGGTTTGTGCCTGTTCCCAGAAGACACACATTTTACCACTTTGGTTTAGGAAATATTTTTACAAATTGGCCAAGAGGCAGTTTCAAACATGCTTCATGGTAATTTGGGCATGTTCATTGGATTTGGCCCCATTATAATAGAAAATTAACCGAGGGGCTAAACTTTGTTAGATATCCGTGATGGAAAGCTTAGAAATCCTTACTAAGGCCAGGCGCAGTGGCTTGCGCCTGTAATCCCAACACTTTGGGAGGCCAAGGCAGGTAGATACCTGAGGTCAGAAGTTTGAGATCAGCCTGGCCAACATGGCAAAACCCCGCCTCTACTAAAAATACAGAAATTAGCTGGGTGTTGTGGTATGCATCTGTAATCCCAGCTACTTGGGAGGCTGAGGAAAATCACTTAAACCTGGGAGGTGGAGGTTGCAGTGAGCTGAGATTGTGCCACTACACTCCAGCCTTGGAGACAGAGCGAGACTCCATCTCAAAAAAAAGAAATCATTACTAAAAGGCATGGGTGTATTTTTCAGCTGAGCGATACATCAACTCATGACCACAGGAGCCCTACCCTCTTTTGGTTGGTCTCTTGTCTGTAGGTAACTGCAAAGAGTAGATAACAAGATAATGAGCCCTTTTTCCTGTGCTCAGGGTACATTTAGGTCTCAAAACAGTCAGCTCTGGAATAGCCTGGATTCCAGGCAGCACCTGGAAGGGGAGGGAAGCCCCACTAGGGTATGCTTTTCTATTTGCTTTTTAGAGTATACACAGATTGGAAAAGGTCCTGCGACACTGACTTTCTCTTCTCCTCATTTAACAGATGAGGAGTCAAGGAGTCAGAGTCTAGGTGCTAGGAAGGGATGAAGACCTAGGGACCCTTGGTAGATCCTTGTTAGAGGCCAGACCAGAGCTTCCCTCCTCATTGCTAGGTCAGAGTTCTTTTCATAAAGTCAGGTTGACTTCTGCTGATTGCTAAGTCTACTTTGTTTGGTCCCCATGAGTACTTACATCTTTTCTGTAACTTAAATTAGTAATTTAAATTCAGTCTCCTTAGATCTAGTTAATTATGATTTATGGAAGCTAAGTGAGGACTTCTCCTATAATATTTAATTTGACATTAAATATTAATTTCAAATTTCTACTCCTTGCACATTCAGCCATTTCTGCTCCTTCGTTCCAGGGCAGGATTCTGGGAAGGTTGTGATCTGGAATATGTCTCCAGTCCTCCAGGAGGATGATGAGAAGGATGAAAATATTCCCAAGATGCTTTGCCAGATGGACAATCACTTAGGTATTACAGAGTGGCCCTTTGCAGGCTTTGCTTGTTGGCAGAGTGCCCAAGGTTAGCACATGTGTTTGTAATTAGAAAGATAAGGCCCCGTGCGGCGGTAACTCCCCTCGGCCTGCTGTCTGAAGGCACAGATGTTGGCTGCACACCTGGGTGAGTTATTCGGCAGAAGACTCGGCCCGCCCACAGAACCATCTTTGGACAGTCTGCAGGTACCTCTGGTGATTTCCTGCTCATGAGTCGTTACTGCCTGATTCCATGGGGCTTTGGGGCCAGCGACCTGGACACAGTAGGGTTCTGGGGAAGGGTGTATAAGAGACAACTTGCCAAAACATCTCAGGTTGGCACTTTTTCACTCTGAGGCTCTCTGCCAGGACCCTTTTGGCCATCAGACAGTGTCATGGTTTCCTTTCCTGCTATAGTGCCTTAGTTTCCCACTCCTGAGATGCTCAGTGAACAGTCACTGTCCTTTGGACGTCAGCTTCTTCCTTTGCTCTGTGTGTTCTTGTCCTCTCAACATGCTTCTCAGTGTCTTCAGACCTGGAGAATAAGTTACTCACAAGCCATGTAGTGGCTACAACTTTGATAGCCATCTTTCAGGTATCCCAAAGGCCAAGCTGTGAGTGCTCTTGGAGGCTCTGGCCCATTAGGGTC
Organism: Saimiri boliviensis; assembly: GCF_048565385.1. Classification (NCBI taxonomy): domain Eukaryota; kingdom Metazoa; phylum Chordata; class Mammalia; order Primates; family Cebidae; genus Saimiri; species Saimiri boliviensis. The sequence goes on from NC_133469.1 coordinate 23,889,593, forward strand.
CTGGGGGAATTTCTGCTGATCTTAGCTTATAAGCACAGAGTCAATCAATCTGCAGTGCTGGCAAGTTTGGAAAACCCGAATGTGAAAGGGCTGGCTCTTGGCAGATGAGATGAAGTCAGAGTTTTATACTCTAACAGACTGCTCACCTGAAAATTCTAGAAAAAACGTCTGACCCCTTTTAGCACATACTCTGTTTTTGAGAATAATCTCTACTCAGAAATATGTCTCATCAATAGATGGCCCTTTTGAAATAATGAGATTTGGTTATCATTTTTTATTTTCCTGGAAACAAGCCTTCTATTGACTATGTCATTCAGCACTAATGATTCTCAGATAGTGTGTATTTTCCCCCTCCAGACTGTTCTAGTAATTTGTTTTTATAGCACAAGTAGGTTAGTGCTTAAACTGAATTGTTTTTCTGGGGCTCTCACACAGTAGATGCCTTAAATAGATTAGATAGATTAGATTTTATAAACCCTTTACATCTTGCCAAACTCTACATAAAGCAAATGGGCATGACTATTGGATTTTCATCACCCTATTTTTTTTTTCTTCCCAGCATGTGTGAACTGTGTGCGGTGGTCAAACAGTGGGATGTATTTAGCTTCTGGGGGAGATGACAAACTGATTATGGTGTGGAAGCGGGCTACGTAAGCATCATTTTCCTTTCTTCACATTTTATTTTTAGAAGCTTCTTTGCTGGTCTTTATTAAAGTCGCCTTTCCCCACCCTGTCACTGAAGTTCCCATAGTCCTAACCTCATGAGTAGCAAGAAGTGCATGTAGGTCAGGAGCAGGTGGAGCCTGACCTGCCTGGTCAGGAGACCATGGACCTGCCTGGTGACCTAGTCAGCTGTCCCCTCACAGGACTCCAGGCTCCCACATGAAAAGGAAAGGCTAATCTCTTCTAGCGCTGATGTGGGTGACTTCGTTGGTTTTGTTTTTTCTTTTTTTTTTTTGAGACGGAGTTTCGCTCTTGTTACCCAGGCTGGAGTGCAATGGCGCGATCTCAGCTCACCGCAACCTCCGCCTCCTGGGTTCAGGCAATTCTCCTGCCTCAGCCTCCTGAGTAGCTGGGATTACAGGCACGCGCCACCACGCCCAGCTAGTTTTTTGTATTTTTAGTAGAGACGGGGTTTCACCATGTTGACCAGGATGGTCTCGATCTCTCGACCTCGTGATCCACCCGCCTCGGCCTCCCAAAGTGCTGGGATTACAGGCTTGAGCCACCGCGCCCGGCCTGGTTTTGTTTTTTCAAATGAAATTTCACATGGAAGCCCAATATACAAAATGATTAAAAGTCAGGGTGTTCTGGTGGTATCTGGGGCAGGGAATCCAGAGTCTAACCTTTTTGCCATTACTTTATTCTCTCTCGGCCTCCATCTGGGGCAGCCCCTGGTCTCCTCTCAAAATGAGGTAACCATCACCTGGAAGGCTATTGCTCCCAGGTCTCTGGGCCAGTTAGGCTGGGGCAGTAGACCCTGGACCATTGCTCACCAAGAGTGGCCCTGGGGCTGTGGCTTCCAGAGCAGAGGCAGAGACTGTGTCTTCAGCGTACTTGGCTGCCTCAGCACACACTCTTTCTGTGGATTTGTGAGGAACTCTGCAAGAGCAAAGGGTGTTAACAGACACTGTGAGCATCGGTGTGTCAGCATTGCCTCCATGAGGCTCCAGGTGACTGATGTTCCTCTGACTCCTTCAATGGGGGCTGTAGATCATGTGGTTTCTCTGCCTCAGATGTCAAAGCCATTTGATACATTGAGAGATGCTTAAAAATAAAATACTGTTGATTTTGTTTCTTTAAATAACCAGCATAAATAACATTTAGTATACAATTTAGAAAACTAAAAATACAAAAGAAAAAATATCCCTCATTATCATACCACCTAAAGAAAGCTACAGTTGGCCTAGTGTGGTGGCTGACGCCTGTAATCTTAGCACTTTGGGAGGCTGAGGTGGGTGGATCACAAGGTCAGGAGTTCAAGACCAGCCTGACCAATGTAGTGAAACCCCATCTCTACTAAAAAAAAAAAAAAGTACAAAAAAATTACCTGGGCCTAGTAATGCACGCCTGTAATCCCAGCTACTCAGGAGGCTGAGACAGGAGAATTGCCTGAACCTCGGAGGTGGAGGTTGCAGTGAGCCGAGATCGTGCCACAGCACTCCAGCCTGGGCAACAGAGTGAGACTGTCTCAAAAAGCTACAGTTAATATTTTGTCATTTTGGGATGTGTGTCCTTCTGATCCGTTTTCCATGTGCAGATGCTATCCATATCATATGGTTTTTTTCCTTTACATAAGTGGTATAATATTGTATGTGATGTCCTGTGGCCTGCTTCTTTCACTTATTGTGAACATTTTCCCATGCAAGATTTGTAATGGCTATGTAGTATTTCATCAAGTGCATAGATCATAATTTACCTAATCAGCTCCTTTTATTCAACAACTCATTGCTTTCCAGTTTTTGTTTTGTTCTGTCTGCCCTGATAAGCTGGCTGCAGGGAACATTTCTGTGCAGTGCCCAGAGAACTCCATGAGTGCCTTTTTGGCCCCTTTTCCACACAGGTACATCGGCCCCAGCACCGTGTTCGGCTCCAGTGGTAAGCTTGCCAATGTGGAGCAGTGGCGGTGTGTCTCCATCCTCCGGAATCATTCAGGCGGTGAGTTGGGCTGCCTGTTGGGGTGGGTGGGCCCCTGATACCTGGGTCAGATCCGAAGCACTGCCAGGTCCCCTGGGGGACTGTTTGGTCCTTAAAGCAGCCCTGTGTCTGGGCTGTCTCTCCCCATCACAGTCAGTCACACCCTGCCTGTTCCTTAAGATCTGTGCAGTCACTGGCTCCACTACCTGTCTCCAGCTGCATTCAGTCTCCCCACTCGTGCCTTCATGGGGTATATGTTTATATCTTTAATGTAGAACTTCCCACGTTCTGCTGTTTGTCCTGCTGAACAGAATCAATACCTTCATCAGTGGATCATTAAGTCCGTAAGCACGCTTTGTTTATTCCCCAGGAATCACCTCACAGATGCCCGTTGAAAAGTTTCTCAGCTTGACCTTGAGTATGTTTGCAATGTGTTTTAAGTAAACTTGGTATGGAAAGAAGCACATCTTATAAATTTAGAGGGGGAAGGTTGCCCATGCACTACACACTCAGGTGTCAAGTATATCAGGTTGAGTGCAATTTAGGCTTGACTCAGGAGACTGTGATCCAGTCCAGGAATGGACCAAAGGATTTTCCAGGCAGGAGGTACCACATAAGTGAGAAAGTCTTGTTGTGAATGGGGATTTGGAGGCATTTTACTATGGCTGGATCTTTATAGATAAGGCAGGGAGCAGCATAAGATAAGGCTGGTCAGGCGTGCCAGGGTTGGATCATGGAAAGGTTGTGCTCCTTGTTACTGAGGGTGTACCTTATCATGGAAGAGATAGGCACCCATGAAAAGCTTTGAAGCACAACAGAGAGGTCATTGTGACAGCTCAGTGAAGTGGAGGTTCTTCCAGTGGTTCAGATGGACACTGTCAGGGCCCGAGCTAGGCCTGTGATAATTGAGGTAGAGAAGAGGAGATTGATTTGGGAATACTTAGGATAGGACTCAGGGAGGTAAGAGATAGATTCCTGGCTGGGTGCCTAGATAGTCAGAGGTATCCTCTGCTGAGACCCTAAGGATAGAAGGCTTATGGGGACGTATACCAGTTCAGAAAGGGGTGCCCCTGGCTTGAGGGGTAGGGGTGAAAATGTCAAGAAACCTTGGAATTGAGCCTGGAGCTCTGGGAGAAGACAGGGCAGGAGTGAGAGGTGTGGGAGTTGGCATCAGCTGTAATCCATTGGCAGTGTATGCTTAGCAGTTTCTCTGTAGATGATTTAAAGGAGAACAAACCCATCTTGGTGGCCACTGATTGAGTCCACATTTGTGGAAGCTGATACGGTACCATTGTGTTATTGCTTGGTAATACAATTGTGTACTTTGCCCTTATTTGTGTCACAATACTAACAGTGAAGTCTAATTGGGCTTCTCTGGAACTTGGTGCACATGTCTATAAGGGTGCCCAAGCATGGGGTGGGCCTCAAGTAAGGACTTTTACAAAGCTCTAACCTGAGCCTCAGGCCCAGCCAGAGCCTTGCCTTCTCTCTCCTGCCCCACACTCCAGTGGGGCTCCTTGTCCAGACAGGTAGGGTTGACCACCTTACTCACTGGTCCTAGTAGCAGGTGTGGGCAGACCCATACAAGAAGAAAAATCAGCGAAAAGCAGAAGTAAATGAATAAGAAAGAACTGGCTCTTTGAAAAGCAAAGTGTGAGAAATACATACTTGGTATATTTACTTGGGAGTTGGGAAGAAAAAAAACCTGGACAAAATTAGAGGTTAAAGATCTTGAAAAATATTTAACTCAGGCAGAAAAAAATCAAACAGTACAATATGACGTTTGTACTATTGAGCTAAAAATATATATATATATATATATATATATATTTTTTTTAAAGTTCAGCTTTTTATTGAACACATTTTAAAAGAGGTTTAGTCAAAAAGACCAAAGCCCATATCATCATCGGACTCCTCGGATTCTTCTTTCTTTGCTTCCACTTTCTTCTCCTCAGCTGGAGCAGCAGCAGTGGAGGGGGCAGGACCTCCTGCTGGTGCAGCACCAGCTGCTGGAGCAGGCCCACCAGCCCCTACATTGCAGATGAGGCTCCCAATGTTGACGTTGGCCAGGGCCTTTGCAAACAAGCCAGGCCAAAAAGGTTCAACATTTACACCGGCTGCTTTAATGAGGGCATTGATCTTATCCTCCGTGACGGTCACCTCATCGTCGTGCAGAATGAGGGCCGAGTAGATGCAGGCGAGCTCGGAGACGGAGGCCATGGTGCGGGTGAGTGCGGGGCTAGCGCTGCCGGACGCGGTGCTAGTCGCCGGATGAAGTGAGGGCCTCACCCCAGCGCGGCCTTAGCTTCCTCGGAAGGACCGAGCACCTTGGCGGCAGCTGAGGAAAGGGGCGAGCTAAAAAATTAAATAAAATACTAAAAAATAATTTTCTAGAAAATATAAACTTTCATAATTGATACTGTAAGGTTAGGAAAAACTGAACAGAATACTAACCAATGAAGAAATGGAAGGCTGTATTCAGAAATGCTTCTTGGTGCTAAATTATTTGTGGATGCATTTTTTTTTTTGAGCTTTTAAGAAAAATTATACAGAACATACCAATATTTATTCTTGAAAGGAAGATATAAGCCAGGGTTATATTTGGAAAATACCTAAGAAAGCTGACTGGGAGTGGTGGCTCACGCCTGAAATCCTAGCACTTTTGGGAGGCCAAGGCGGGTGGATCACAAGGTCAAGAGATCGAGACCATCCTGGCCAACATGCTGTACTAAAAAATGCAAAAATTAGCTGGGCGTGGTGGCGCGTGCCTGTAGTCCCAGCTACTCGGGAGGCTGAGGCAGGAGAATTACTTGAACCTGGGTGGTGGACGTAGCAGTGAGCCGAGACTACGCCACTGCACTCCAGGCGCCTGGGACAGAGCGAGATTCTATCTCAAGAAAAAAAAAGAAAACCTAAGAAAAGTAGCAGTGTAACAAAGCCTAGAATAATACGAATAAAGATAGAAAAGTCAGAACAAAGCTTAGAAAAATACGAATAAAGATAGAAAAGTCAAAAACAATACTAGTAAATACAGCATTTGAAAACAGTAATTCATTATGATTAAATATGACTTATAATAAAAGTGCAGTACAAGGGAATCTATCAATATAACTTTACATACTAGGAAGTTAGATAGGAAAGGCCACAGTCATCTTAGGTATTTAGAAAGGAACATTAGATAGTTCAACACCAGTTCCTAATAAAAATGCTTTTGAAAAAATGCCCATAGAAAGATATTTCTTTCTTTTTCCTTTTTTTTTTTTTTTTTTTTTTTTTTTTGAGACCGTGTCTCACTGTGTCACCCAGGCAGAGTGCAGTGGTGCAATCACAGCTCACTGCAGCCTTGAACTCCTGGACTCAGGCGAACTTCTTGCCACAGCCTCCCGAGTAGCTGGGACTGCAGGTGTGCATCACAATACCTGGCTGATTTTTTTTATTTTTTTGTAAAGATGGAGTTTCACTATGTTGCCCAGGCTGGTCTTTGAACTCTTAGGCTCAAGCGATCTTCCCATCTGCACCTTCCAAAGGGCTGGGATTACAGGTGCAAGCCACCACAGCTGGCCTAAAACTATTTCCTTAACATGGTAGAGTTCTTAGTCTTTTTCAAACCAGTGGCAAATATTACAGTTCACATTTAATTCTGGTTGCTGTTTATATCAAGAAAAGACAATGATGTGTGCTGTCATTTAATTTGTTGCTCTGGAATTTCTGCAACACAGTTAAATAGAAACTGGAAAACAAGGCAAAAATGAAGTGAAGGTGACATTTCATATTAAGAAAAACCATAGGATAATAAAGCTCTTAGAACAAATAAAGCACTGAAAAATACTTAGAACTAATAAAAGGAATCTTTATATTGGCCTCATAACAGAATAATTTTAAATTATTTATCTTTTGCTAGTAATAGCCAGTTAGAATATCTAATGATAAAAGGAGAATTATACATAGTGGGATCAAAAGTTATCAATATCCAGAAATAAGTAATCTCACCAAGAAATGAATTAGATTCCTAAGATTTAAATCATAAATGTTTTAAGATATAAAATGACATTGAGAGAGAAAATGACTTCACAAATTGAAAGGCTAAATGAAATACATTTTTTCCCACATTAATATTTACTCATCCACATAGCAAACATTTATTGAGTGCCTGACATGTTCCAGGCACTGTTCTTTTTTTTTTTTTTTTTGAGACGGGGTTTCGCTCTTGTTACCCAGGCTGAAGTGCAATGGCGTGATCTCGGCTCACCGCAACCTCCGCCTCCTGGGTTCAGGCAATTCTCCTGCCTCAGCCTCCTGAGTAGCTGGGATTACAGGCACGCGCCACCATGCCCAGCTAATTTTTTGTATTTTTAGTAGAGACGGGGTTTCACCATGTTGACCAGGACGGTCTCGATCTCTTGACCTCGTGATCCACCCGCCTCGGCCTCCCAAAGTGCTGGGATTACAGGCTTGAGCCACTGCGCCCAGTCCGGCACTGTTCTTCTCTCAAGGAGTCTTGTTCTTGTAAAAGAGACTGATGAGTGAGTAGTATAGGAGATCTGAAGATGAGCCCAGAGGGCAGAGTCCTGTGAGGAGTTGGAAGGTGAATGCTGGGGTTTCAGTGAGGAGATGACATTTGAGAGAAGACTGGACGGTGGTGAGGGGACAGCCAGTGTGAAGGCCCGGGAACATGGACATGCGCTCAGTGTGCCCAGTGAATCTGGGAGCTGGAGGGGGCAGGAGGGAGTGTGCCTGCAAGACCGTGATGAAGGCTCCTCTCTGAGCAAGAACAGGAAGGTTCAGCAGGAGTTGAGACCTGTGGCTGCAGTATGGAGTCTACTATGGGGGCGCTCAGGGCTGCACTGGGGAAACCAGTAAAGGAGCTGCTCCGACAAAGTAGGGAGAGATGATGGTGGTTTAGACCTGGGTCGTAACACAGAAGTGGTGAGAAGTGAAAAGAGGCAGACTACTTGATGCATTGACTATGGGATGTGAGATAATCAGAGGAGTCAGGATGGCTTCTTGGACTGTGGTCTAAACAGTGGGAAGGATGCAGTGGCTGTAACCTGAAGCAGGAAGTCTGCAGGTTGGACAAAAATGTTTGTTAAAGGAAATGTTTCGGAGTTTGGTTTTGGGCATGTTAAGTTTGCCAGTGTAAGTGGTACTGTGTAGACATTTGGAAATACGAATCTTGGAAATACGAGGTTCTGGGTAGGAGTAGAGTCCAAGGATGAGCCTTGGACTCATCCTTCCAGCAGAAGAAGCTGGAAAGAGAGGCCAGTTAAGACAGTGAAAAGAAACCAGGCATGGTGGCTCACGCCTGTAATCCCAGCACTTTGGGAAGCTGAGGCAGGAGGATCACTTGAGGCCAGTAGCTCAAGAACAGCCTGGGCAACATAGTAAGACCCTGTCTCAACAACAACAAAATAGACAATAAAGAGTGTTTGAAGGAGAAGGGAACAGGTAGCATGTTGCATACTGCTGAGAGGCAAAATGAGGACCAAGGATGGACTGCTAGGCCTGATAGTATGGAGGCTGCTGGGGGCCTAGGCAAGTACAATATTCATGTGGTGTCGTTGGGCCAAAGGTGTCATTGGAGGGTACTCAGAAAACACTAGGGGAGGATAGAACTGGATTGAACCAAGCTGAGCTTTGTCAGGCACTTGGGAAGATGGAAGAGAAGAAAAGGGGGAGTGGTGGTGGGCTCTCAGCTAGAGGAGAGAGGTGAGGACTGGGGAGTGGGAAGTGGTGGGAGGACAGCAGCATCAGTGGATCGGAGCTCCTGGTGGTGTGAAAGTGCTGTTGGAGCCGAGGGTGAGCTAGGAGCATGGGGCTGATGGTTGGCCTGTGGGAAGGTTGGAATTGAGACAGATTGCAGTGATTTGTCATGGAAGGTCTCTGGACATGACCATGGGGTAAAAGTAGTGGAAGCCAAGGTCATCAGAAGGAAAGGAGGAATTTAACGAACGAAGAGCCTTGGGTGATAGAAGAATCATCTTCTTGAAATCACCAAGAATGATGGTGAGAATGATGGCCAGAAATGTAAATCTTCAAGTGAGGGGAGGGTCTCCAGTGTGTGTAGACGCATAACAAAAAGGAGGTGCTATATAGACTGAAGACAGAAACTCCAAACTGAGAGTTTAGCAGAAAATTATGTCATGTATGTGGATTTACTCAGCAGTGTTTCTGAAGGACATCTGGAAGGATAAGAATGTTATAGATGAAAACATTCAAAGTTCCAGTGATAGAAACATCATGGGTTTGAGGGTAAACTTTTTTTTTTTTTTTTTTTTGAGACGGAGTTTCACTCTTGTTACCCAGGCTGGAGTGCAATGGCGCGATCTCGGCTCACCGCAACCTCCGCCTCCTGGGCTCAGGCAATTGTCCTGTCTCAGCCTCCTGAGTAGCTGGGATTACAGGCATGCACACCATGCTCAGCTAATTTTTTGTATTTTTAGTAGAGACGGGGTTTCACCATGTTGACCAGGATGGTCTCGATCTCTTGACCTCGTGATCCACCCGCCTCAGCCTCCCAAAGTGCTGGGATTACAGGCTTGAGCCACCGTGCCCGGCGAGGGTAAACTTATAATACTGAAAGAGGCTACAGTGTACCTCAGAAGCTGGTGTGTTGTGAGAGGAGGCATCGCTTAACAAAATGTATTCTTCCTCACGTGTGGTGTAGTAACTATTAAGCAGTTAGTGAGGAGAAATTAATTTTGATCCTCACTGAATACAGCACACACCAAAATAAATCCAGATAGTAAAGAGATAAACATTTTAAATAACTACAAAAGGTAAAAATGGAATTGAAAAAAAAATAGAATTGAACCAGACCTCTATGAGAGAGAATATTTTTCAAGGTTAACAAGGCAACAGAAAAAATAAAAAGGAGAATAATAGACTTTATCTGTAAAACTCCTATAGTATAAAAAGGTAAAGAGGTGAAATTTGCAGTTAATATCTACATTATATGTGTCTGGAGATTGCTAAGAAAATCCCGTCTCCTTTCTGGGCTCCCACCTGACCACATCTTCTCTCTCCTAGGATGTGGGCACTCCCCTGCTGTCCTGGTGTTTGCATGTCTGCCCCTCCAGGACTCTCAGTTCCTAGAGAAAGTTGTTGTTTTGTTTATTTTTGTGGGTACTGTATTTATGTTGTTAGACCCACTGCCCAAAAGACTCCCCAGTAAACAGTCACAATAAGTGAGCAATTAGTCCAAAAAGACATTAGGTAAGAGACAAACATGAAAAATCTTTACTTTCAGTAATAATCTAATAAAAAATTTAAAAATATAAAAATATACTTAATAAGTCAGAAGGGGGAAAAGTCATCATCAAAATTAATTTCTCCTCACTAACTGCTTAATAGTTACTATACCACATGTGAGGAAGAATACATTTTGCTAAAAAGGGAGTTTTAAAGCAAACAATATTCATGTAGAAATGCAAAACCACAGAGAACTTGGAAAAGCAGTCTACAGTTTTATGAGACTCCAGACCTATGAGGATACTCAAATATTCTGCCCAGGATTCCTACTCTGGGGTATGCATCTCTAATCTGGAGTGTAGAGAGTGACACACACACACACACACGGGCCCAAAAATCTGTAATCCAGCTAACCTTCAGTGCTAAATTAGATGGGTTAATAGTGAATGCGTCAACCGCATAGAATGCAGGGCAAAAAAGGAAAGAAGCTGTGAAGATCACATAGGTATTTAGAATACAATATGTGAACCACAGCATGTGAGACAATGTGAAAAAACCTGTTAAGCTGTCACTATAGATTTTTTAAAACTAGAAAAAATACAACAGAAATTTGGAATATTTTGCTAAAACCTCTTGTACAAAGAAAGGACTTGATAGCTATTACCTTGCTGCTATGTTTGTTTCTTCAGCTCACCAATCATTCTTCTGTATACCTAGCACTGCACCAGGCGCTGAGGCTAGAGAAATAATTAAGACTGTGCCCTTCACCCCTGATGGCAGTATAGGCAAGGTTGGCACCATCGTCACAGCAGACCCTCATCGATGCCTTGGTGTGCCTGGCATGGTGTTGCAGCAGTTTCTCACATATAATCCTTATAGTGACCCTATGAGGATAGGTTTTGGGGGTTTTTGTTTGGTTTGTTTGTATTTTGAGACAGGGTCTTACTCTGTCGCCCAGCCTGGAGTGCAGTGGCACAATCATGGCTAACTGTAGCCTTGACCTCCCTAGGCTCAAGTGATCCTCCCACCTCAGCCTCTGGTGTAGCTGGGGATACAGGCATGTGCTACCATGCCCAGACAATTTTTTTTTTTTTGTAGAGATGGGGTTTTGCCATGTTGCTTAGGCTAGTATTGTGCTTCTGGGCTCAAGTGATCTGCCCACTTCAGCCTCCTAAAATGCTGGGATTACATGCATGAGCCACTACACCTGGCCTAGAGTTTTGTTGTTGTTGTTGTTGCTGTTGTTTTTGTTTGTTTTTGTTTTTTGAGACAGAGTCTCACTCTGTCACCAGGTGCCAGGCTGGAGTGCAGTGGCGCAACCTCAGCTCACTGCAACCTCTGCCTCCCAGGTTCAAGCAATTCTCCTGCCTCAGCCTCCCCAGTAGCTGGGACTACAGGTGCGTGCCACCACGCCCAGCTAATTTTTTTGTATTCTTAGTAGAGACGGGGTTTCACCATGTTGGCCAGGATGGTCTCGATCTCTTGACCTCATGATCCGCCCGCCTCAGCCTCCCAAAGTGCTCGGATTACAGGCATGAGCCACTGCTCATGGCCGATTTTATTTTTTAATCTGCACTTGACAAACAATAAAACAGAGTCACAAAGAAGTGAATGTGATTAATTCTGTTTGGAGGCTCTGTGGCGAAGAGATGTTCCTGTCAGAGTCTGGGAGATGAGACCCTGTCCATGAAACAGACAAGGACCTCAAGATGACCTGCATTAGGTGTCAGCAGCCCTGGAGCTCTGACTGTGCCAGGCATTCTGCCAGGTGCTTTACCCACTGTGTGTCATGCTCAAAAAGCTCTCAGAGGAAGGCCCCATCCCTGGCAAAGCAAGTCAGCAGGACTGAGGAGCATGCTCCAGGCCACAGACCCATAAAGTAGCAGGCTCTCATGCATGGGTGAGGTGCCATATGGTGCCCAAGCTCTGAACCGTGCCCTCAGTTGCTTCATTTGTAAAAGGACTGGGGCACTGGGGTCAGTTAGATGCTTTAAATTTGTGCCCAATTGAAAAATTTCGGGGGGAATTTTTTCAGGTTGGTTAAAAAATACCAGACTGCTTATGATGGTCCCAGGTCCCAGGGGCACTGGCCCAGCTAATAGACAAGAACATTTCCAGGTAAGAGATCTCACCAGAACCCTCTGTCTTCTTTCAGATGTGATGGATGTAGCATGGTCTCCCCATGATGCCTGGCTAGCCTCGTGCAGTGTGGATAACACTGTCGTCATCTGGAATGCTGTAAAGTTTCCAGGTCTGGGACCTCCTCTGACTGGTTAATCGCGAGCAGTACTGCCTGTTGGTGTCTGGAGCAGGGGTTGGGCTGTCTCCTTAGTCTTGGTGGCAGTGGATGTATCACAGTGGCCTAGGATTTATGTGTCTTGTCAGTTTTTCTTTATCAGTTACATTTGTTTAAGCTTTAAAAAGAGATTAATCCTTAAGAAAAATAGTAACTGAGTGCTGGCATGGCATGCCACAGATCATGAGGGTAGTGAATAGGCAGCTGTTGTTGGGGACTCTGGTGCTCCTGTATATGCTGTGTCCACCCCCACCACTGGGCTCTGGGCTCAGCTCAGTCACCATCTCCTCTGTGAAACCCTTGAGCAGATGTGGGCTAACAAAAATGCAGTTTTGCAAAAGGTTGATTTTTCTTATTTATTGTGTTTAAAGTCACAACAGATGGCATAACCTGGCACAGTGCTGTAGTTTATAACTAGTAAAATTCTCATATTTCTGCTCTGTATTTGAAGAATGCTTTCCTCATTGATCTGGGTCATTTTTTTTTTTTTGAGACGGAGTTTCGCTCTTGTTACCCAGGCTGGAGTGCAATGGCACGATCTCGGCTCACCGCAACCTCCGCCTCCTGGGTTCAGGCAATTCTCCTGCCTCAGTCTCCTGAGTAGCTGGGATTACAGGCACGAACCACCATGCCCAGCTAATTTTTTGTATTTTTAGTAGAGACGGGGTTTCACCACGTTGACCAGGATGGTCTCGATCTCTTGACCTTGTGATCCACCCGCCTCAGCCTCCCAAAGTGCTGGGATTACAGGCTTTAGCCACCGCGCCCGGCTGATCTGGGTCATTTTAACCCTTTGAAAACCATCAGCATGTGTGGAGATACTCAGTCTGGCCATGGAGAGGGCAACTTTAGAGTCTGGAGTAGCATTTGGATTACAGATCTGTATGGGGTGCCATCGTACACACCTTTGTCTTCAGCCATAATTTACAAAAGACTCAGCCACTGTCTGCCCCTTTGAGCTAGTAGGCCTCCTCCTTATCAGGGAGCTGTTAGGGAGCTGCCAGGGAGGCTAACGTCAGAAGTGCTGGTGTCACAGCTCAGGAAGGGCAGCCACGGGCAGGGCTGCTAGCTACAGACAAGACCTGGATTAGAACTGGCTTTTTGGTGCCTACTTTCTTAATGCAGTCATTTCTTCAGTTGGCTTTTGCCTTGGTGGAGATCAAATGAGGAGGCACTTCTGCTTCTGCCTGGCGTGGGGCTGGTCAGGGCAGACTGCTGGGTCTGCTCTCTTGGATATCTATCCCATGGCTCGTGGATTGCAGGTTATGTTTTCCCCAGATGACGCCTCTCCACATTCCTTTTTTCTTCACAGAAATTCTAGCTACTCTGAGAGGTCATTCTGGCTTGGTCAAAGGGTTGACGTGGGACCCTGTTGGTAAATACATAGCCTCTCAAGCTGATGACCGCAGCCTAAAAGTGTGGAGGACACTGGATTGGCAGCTGGAGACCAGCATCACCAAGCCTTTTGATGAAGTAAGTGGGAACAGCTCAGGGAGCTGAGCCCTAGCAGCTGCCCCAGCCCCTTCCTGACTTCTTTGTGCAGAGAGGGAGCTGGCCATGGGCCAGGCCACATGAAGAATGCCAGAGTCCGGGGGTCTGAGCAGATTCACTGAGGCTCTCTTGGGTGGTACTCTGGCCCTAAGAGTCAGATAATACAAAATCCTTCATTTCTGAGATGCCATTTAATTTCCAGCTTTGAAATGAAAGGATTTATAGTTTTTTTGTTTTGTTTTGTTTTGTTTTGTTTTATATGGAGTTTCTCTCTTGTTACCCAGGCTGGAGTTCAATGGCACAATCTCAGCTCACTGCAATCTCCACCTCCCAGGTTCAAACGATTCTCCTGTCTCAACCTCCCGAGTAGCTGGGACTACAGGCGCCCGCCACTATGCCCAGCTAATTTTTGTATTTTTAGTAGAGATGGGGTTTCACCATGTTGGCCAGGCTGGTCTCTTAACTTTTGACCTCAGGTGATCTGCTCGCCTCAGCATCCCAAAGTGCTGGAATTACAGGCATCAGCCACTGTGCCTGGCTCGGATTTATAGTTTTAAAGTTGAAGTGAGCCATAGAGATGTCTCTACATCATTCTGCACCCAACTCACTGCCACAGACCTGGATAAAACTGCTTCTTAGACTGTGGAGTTTACACTGAGCCTCCTGCAGAGCAGCTTGTTGGAGGCCGGGGCAGGATGGAAGAGTCTCTCGGGCCATCCCTGACTGTGCTGCGTTGTTGATATGCACCCTGCAGTTCAGGGGCCTTCTTTCCTGGCTGGAGTTAGCAGTACAGTTTGCACATGTTTGGAGATCAGACTGCAATAGCGTCTGTAGTATTTTACTGTCTCTTCCTTTGAGTTCTGATTTCAAATGGAATGAGAGTTCAAGATCACTATTGCTCATTAGACATTTTTTTTTTTTTTTTTTTTTTTTTTGAGACGGAGTTTCGCTCTCATTACCCAGGCTGGAATGCAATGGCATGATCTCGGCTCACTGCAACCTCCGCCTCCTGGGTTCAGGCAATTCTCCTGCCTCAGCCTCCTGAGTAGCTGGGATTACAGGCAGCGCCACCATGCCCAGCTAATTTTTTGTATTTTTAGTAGAGACAGGGTTTCACCATGTTGACCAGGATGGTCTCGATCTCTTGACCTCGTGATCCACCCACCTCGGCCTCCCAAAGTGCTGGGATTACAGGCTTGAGCCACTGCGCCCGGCCTCATTAGACATTTATTAAGTGTCTACTATGTAAAAAGCAATACTGGACACAGGGAAATAAAAGTAGATTGAGATGGAGTCTCTCCTCTTGAAGCTTAAAGCCCTGAGGAAAGACAGGCATTCCCATCAGTTGTATGATGATGGAGTTGTCCAGAGTGCAGAAACAGCCCAGGAGGGGTGAGTGCATCAGGGAAGACTTCACAGAACAAGGGACACATAAGTGAAAGTTTGCAGGAAGAGCAGACATTTGTCCACTGGTCAGGATGGCTGTAAAAGTAATGTGATAGTCATATGTTCACTTCTCCCCGCATGACACCAGCTCCTGGGCTAGGTATATACTGGTTTTTACCTTACTTAGTCTTGCCCTAAGGAACTTTTGCTCCTTCTGGAGTTCCTCAGGGCTGACTGCCAGGCAGTAGGGTCCCATGAGCTGGACTCCTAGGGACGGCTTTAGGAGTGTCTTGAGTACCAGCAGGAACTGGCAGTAATCTTCAGCCTCTGCTGGGTAGGCCCATCTTTCAAGGTAGGGGATGGATCTATGGCCTAAGGCTGGGAGCTGAGGTGGTGATTTCACTACACTCAGGCCCTGCTTTGTCCTGTCCTGCTCTAGAGCTGTGAGGTCATGATATTAACCCTTAAGTCTTTAGAACTGCCCTGGGCCCACCTTGAGCTTCAGGAAGCTGGCTCTAGACCCATGTCATCTCATTTTGCAGGAGGAACAATGTGAAAGGATGCCCTGCCTCAGCCCACAGTCCAGGCTGGGGGAACAGTGCCTTTCTACTGTTCCTTGTACAGTTTATAAGGACATTACAAACCTTTTTTCCCTTGTGGGTGTCCTCACTACCCTTTGGGTGAAGCAACAGGCTAAAGATAATAGGTAGTGTCTCAGTCATCAGCTACATTACAGTCACAGGCTTCTGCCAGGCTCCTGAGTTAAAAGGGCTTTTTCTTCACCACAGCATACCTTGAGGATGCTGTGTAGATGCCATATGGTAGGTTAACAGGTGCTGTACAGAAGAACTGGGTTAGTGACCAGAGAGATTTGGCCTACACAGAGGCTATGGTTCAAACAGGTAGCCTTCTTGCAGAGCTCCTCAGGGCCTACACTTCTGAACTATATTTCTTTGTTCAGCTGCTCCGGGGGAGATGTAGGATGCTGCAGTTTCCAAATTCATTTCACAGAGCCCTTTTTGGTTGGGCCATCTGGAGAGACGGAAACTGTCAGTGTAGCCAGAAGCTTTGGGTGAATGCTCCACCATCACGCATTTATAAATTGAAGTTGGACTTTATCCTTGAGGCCAGAGTTTTGGTCACAAACGTGGCCTTGAGCTCCTTTCAAGTGCAGATGCTTTTTTCAGTGTGGAGGAACGACACATGTGTTGCGGCTCAGCTGGTCACCTGATGGGCATTACCTGGTATCTGCCCATGCCATGAACAACTCAGGCCCCACTGCCCAGATCATTGAACGGGAGGGATGGAAGACCAACATGGACTTTGTAGGGCACCGGAAAGCTGTGACTGTCGTGGTGAGTTCCCAGGGAACTGAGGGGGATGGGCTCCAAGATTCAGCACATATTAATTCTTGATTTATTTTAAGTAGTTATGCTTAAATATTTTAAAACTAATTTCAGATAATAGAGTATGTACTTGGTTGATTTATTGGCAAACTATAACATGGTATGAACATCAAGAAAATCAGTCTTGGGTTAGGAACATTGTAGCTCCTCATCAGCCTTTTACATACTCAGGTATGCTCATGGGTGCCCAAGCACAGTGTCCCCCTCACCTGGCTCCAGTGAATACAGTTGTGATTCTGGTGCACCCACCAAGCACTGTGCTTGTCCCTACACCTGGCAACATCAACCAAAGGTGCAAGGCTGTGCCATGGATCACTAAGTTAGGAGCTGCTGCCAGATCTTGCTGCGGCAGGTGAAGAGCTCAGAGGCGTGACCTGCTGTGGATCCTTAGGCAGGAGAGGTGTCTGGACACTCCTCTTATGCTTCTCCATGAATTTAATTAAAGAGCATTCTGATAGAGCCCCAGGCAAGCCGTTAAGTAGTTGCAAATAATCTGTGAGAACCAGGATTTTCTCAACACTGGGTAGCCAAATAAAATAAACAGATTGGTGGGCTAACGTTGATAAAAGTGTAGGATCATGTAAGACTCTGATGAAAACGGCCTGTGTTTAAACAGATAATAAGCATCATATAGTGTACCTTAAAACATAAATTTTGTATGAATAAAGTATTACTTATTTAATTTTTTTGTTTTGGAGTCCATGTGGGGTTTTGTTTGAACCAGAATTTTGTTGCTAAAGTCTTTGGAAATCACTGCTTCATGGTTAGTGCTCTGCATGATTATCCCATGCAGTCCTCACAACCACTTTAGAGCTGTTTTGGGAGATCATGACGCCTGCCTTTGGCTCACAGAGCTTGAAAGACCCTGCAACCTCCTGGTGCTAGACTATAATCCTGGGGACATGCTTCTGGGTTCCATCTTCTCCAGTCTCTGTGCACCCCTGGTCATTCTTGCCTGCCCTCTGGAATTAAAATATCTCTAGACTACCTGACTCCAGGCTTTCCAGAACCCTCTTTCCTCTGCCCTCAGTTTCCCTAGCTTGGGGATTCCTAGAGCACCCATCCCCTTTAAATCCAGGAAGGTGTCTGGGAGCTCAGTGTATACTTCCATCCTTTCCAAAAACAAAGAGAAGTTACTCTGGAGGTAGCTCCCTGGTCTAAGCAGCCAATGAAGCACCTTTGTGTCGTGTAGTCTTGGTCTCTGGCCCAGGGAGATCACAAATTACTCTGACTGAGTGGATCTCTGCTAGACAGTTATGACCAAACAACAAATGCAGTGAGTCAAGAAGGAATTCAGAGGTTCACACCCTTCCTGTGCATTCTCTTGGCCTCTCTTAGGAAATAGGGAATGAGCAGGTCTTTGTTTCTGAAGCCCCCTTGGAGGCTCACCTTTTCCACGGGTCCTAGGGATGGCCCTGCCAGGCCAGAGGGAGTTGAGAAGGCTAGTTTCAATAGTTATCCATCCCCTCTACTTGACAGGCTGCAGAAATGGGGAGAGTTTGGTATTGCTGGTTTTATATCTGCATTTCCCAGCTTACTCATTTGATGCCTCTGCACATACTTTCTGACCTCCCTAAGCCTCCTTTCCATCATCAGCCAGATACCTCATTGTTGGTCAGGAAGATGAGAAATAATGCATGCTCAGTGCCTGGGCTCAGAGAATGTCTGTGGGAGACTCCCTTCAGTGGGCTGGGACTTGGGCACCGGGGACATGCCTGATGCTTGATCAATTATTTTTAACATTTGTTATTTGGCTTTAGAAATTCAACCCAAAAATCTTCAAAAAGAAGCAGAAGAATGGGAGTTCTACGAAGCCCAGCTGCCCATACTGCTGCTGCGCTGTTGGCAGCAAGGACCGCTCGCTTTCTGTCTGGGTGAGCCTGCTACCCTAAGCTTTTGTTGCAGGACGTGAGGTATAGGTTGGGGCAGTAGTGAGTGGTGGAAAGAGAGACCTGCTTTGGGTAATGCTCAGAGTGTACCTTCTACTCTGCACCTGGGGTCAGCCCCTCCTTGGAAGTTCACAGGCTCTCCTGCTCTCCCAGAAGGAAGTGCTAAAGACTGAGTCTGAGCTCAGCCAGGAGAGGGCACCTTGACCCCCAGCGAGACTATTGTGTCTGGACTCAGGCAGCACCCTCAGTGGTCAATGCCATGGGCAGCATGTTGGGCTTGCTTCCTATTAGAAAAAATCTTTATATAAAATGTATTCGCCTGAAAGGTACAGCTTTGTGAGTTGTCATACATGTTTACACACCAGCGTCATTACTGCCTAGAGCACTCCTTTTTGTCCCTTTGTCCCTCCCGAGTCAAGACCTCCCTCACCACCAAAGCAACCACTCTAACGGCAGATACTGATAGTATAACAGTATACTGACAGTATAACAGATACTAATGATTTTTGCCTGCTCTTGAACTTTATACAAATGCAGTTGTGTGATGCCTGCTTCTTTGTGTCTTCATTTCTTTTGCTTGACATAGTGTTTTTGAGATTCCTGTATGTTGCTACACTTAACAGTATTTTATTAAAATTTCTGTGTATGAATGCACCACAGTTTGTTTATACAGTCTCCTATTGATGGACATTAAGATTGTTCCAGTTTTGAGATAGTATGACTAAAACTGATATGAATATTCTGTATAAGTCTTTATGTGGACATAGGTTTTCATTTATTTGTGAGTACATACCTAGGAGTAGTATGCTAACGTTAAAAAAAAAGATAGAACCAAGTGTTTGCAAGGACATGATAAGCTGGAAGTGATATATTACTGACAGGTGTTTATGCTGGCGTGAGCACTTGGGAAGAGTGTTTGGCAGTTTCTGCCACAGCTAAGCATATGACCTAGAGCACTTTCACTCCTAGGCATATAACCAAGCCAGATGAGTGCTTATGTCCCACCAAAAAAAGACACACAGACAGCTGATACCTCCATTTATTGGTCCATTTCACCCCTGGGCGATGCTGTGACGGGTAAGGTTGTGAGCCTGGTAGTCCTTACTTGCAGGAGCCCCTGAGATGATGCAATGTGTGTCTTCACCTTCTTTGTTTTTTTTCTTTTGAGATGGAGTCTCCCTCTATTGCCCAGCAGGCTGGATGGAGTGCAGTGGCGCTGGGATTGCAGACCACTACACCCAGCTAATTTTTTTGTAAGTTTAGTAGAGATGGGGTTTCACCATGTTGGCCAGGCTGGTCACAAACTCCTGACCTCAGGTGATGCGCCACCTTAGCCTACCAAAGTGCTGGGATTACAGATATCAGCCCCCGCACTCAGCCCGATGTGTCTTCAGCTTCATTGTTCCCCTCACCTTCCTAACTCAGTACCCTCCACAGAACAGGTTCTCAGCAGAGTTATTCAAGGGTAGTTGGTGAGTGAGAACCCAAGGGTAAGTATTGTGGCGGTTTCTAAGTCAGGGCTCCTGAAGGGTTAAGTTTCTCACTGCCAGGATCTGGCGTGCTGTGACCTGACTGTGTGGTGAGAGACACCTCCGCATGCAGTGCAGGAAGCAGCCTTGCTGCTGAGCGTCGAGGTGCCAATGTATTTAAAGTTTGATAAAGCAAAGTGCACACACACTAATTTTTTTTTTTTCACTTTGTAAAAAAGTGTCCCTATAAGCTGAGCAAGTTTGAAGTTCTGGTTTTGAAGGTTATCCTCTGGCTGCATTTATTACAGTTTGTCGTACAGAAATCTATTACTGTGTGTGTTGTGATTTTTTTTTTTAAGCCCAGTATTCACTTAACACCCATTCTGGAACCTCAACCACTGTACCACAGAGAGCCGTTCAGGGCACCTTCCCTGTCTCCTCCCAGCCTGAGGCCCTGTTTGTGGTGCTGCAACCAAAACATCACTGACTGTGGTACCCATATTTCTTAGAATGCTCAGGTCAGGCAGTCACACAGCCTACAGATTTCTGAGGGTCTGAAGGCACATTTATGGGAGGAGGTACAAGGCAGCTTTTTCTAGAAGTGGAATTAGGGTGGAAGCAAGCTTCTTTTTTTTTTTTTTTTTTTTTGAGACGGAGTTAAGCTCTCATTACCCAGGCTGGAGTGCAATGGCACAATCTCGGCTCACCGCAACCTCCGCCTCCTGGGTTCAGGCAATTCTCCTGCCTCAGCCTCCTGAGTAGCTGGGATTACAGGCACGCGCCGCCATGCCCAGCTAATTTTTTGTATTTTTAGTAGAGACGGGGTTTCACCATGTTGACCAGGATGGTCTCGATCTCTTGACCTCGTGATCCACCCGCCTCGGCCTCCCAAAGTGCTAGGATTACAGGCTTGAGCCACCGCGCCCGGCCAAAAGCAAGATTCTTAATGTGGGTTCCAGATAGCTCAGACTCTAGACCCCTCTCCAGCACTAGAGTGGACACAGCGTCTCCTTCCCCACATGGCACTCTCAGGCTGCATTGGGACACTCAGCAGCACAGCCTCCCAGAAGCTGCAGCAGCACCTAAGGGAGCCCACCATCCCGTGAGGAAGTGTGTTTTTTCCCTGCCCACCATCCTGCAGCTCAGGGCCAGCCAGCAGGGTAGCCAGGCACTTGTGCATGAGAGGAAGAGCCTACCGTAGTTGCGGGAACATGGAGTCAGCGTGCATGCCAGCAATTGGGTGACTTGATAGAGAATATGCACACAGTGCATGTTACGCAGTCATCCAAAAGAGACTTTTATCGCTATTTAATGACATACTTACTGTGTGTTAAATGAAAAAGCAGCCACAACCATATGCCTTATTTTGAAAAATAAAATAAATATTTGCACAAAATAGAAGGAAATAATTCATCAAAGTGTTAATAGTAGATAACTGTGCCTAGATTAAGGGCCCAAGTGTATATTTCTGTATTACCTGCACATAGTGTAGAATGAGCCTTGGCTAAATGTGTACCAGAGTCCCTTGGGCCCAGGGAAGATGTGTTGTGTTCTCTCTCAGGGTGCCTCACCCCCTATCTAGGCTTAGGCATCCTGTTTCCTGTTCCATAGACCCTCTCAGAGGGCCACACTGGGACTGTCCCTCTGCTCAGACCATAGCCCTTCAAAAACCAACTCCCACTCTGCCCTCTCCGTTGCTGCTTGTCTGTGTCTAAAGCTGTCTCTCTGTCAGACCACAGAAAGCCCTGGAGGCAGGGTCCATTCTAGGTAGGATGTACTTTTTTGGCAGGCTGTGGTTCCTGTAGTTTGGGATCTCCACAGCAACAGTTTGAAATAGAGTTGAAGATGCCTTAAATATCAGCAGCCATTCTGACCAAGGCTTCTAGGCTGGTTATGTTAACTGAGCTGAATGCAAAAGTGGATTTGAGTAATTTCATTAACCTTGGCTGTGTCTTTCTTTCCAGCTCACATGTCTGAAACGGCCGCTGGTGGTCATCCATGAACTATTTGACAAATCCATCATGGACATTTCCTGGTAAGGTGGATTCTATTTATGGGAATAGGTTAGAAAGAAAGGAGAAGCCACACATTGGAACATGAGGCCTCCTGGATGTGACTAGGGTCAGGTGGCCGGCCAGTGGCCCATCCCCAGGTATCACAGTGGCACAGACTAAGAGCGGTATTTGCCTGTGATTTGGGAACTGGCAATGGTTTGCCTGCTGCTGTGAGAATGTTCTGCCAGTGTACAATTTGCTACTGGAAACTGCCTTCTCAGGATTTGTATAAGACAAAGTGAATCATGTGATCCTAGTAGGCTCCACTTTACTCTGTCATTTCATGAAACAAAGTGAGAAGCACACCTTCTGCTGCTCAGTGACCTGATTTGTATGGATATTTTGTCAAGTTGTGTTTTTTTTCTTAATGGTTTCAAAAGTAAGAGAAATAAAATTGAAAATTCTTACAGAACACATGGTAAGGGATACTTTGATACCTGCTTAGAACTAAAGAACACCAGGGCCCTATGGGACACAGTTGTCACCCTTCCCCCTACCACCCTCAGGCCACAGAAGGAAACTAGGAGTTGCCAGCATCTCCCTAGAAACATGGTCCACCATCCTCACAGGCCAGCTCCTTCGATGTGTGTCTGCCTGGGGCTCTTGCTACTAGGCTGCTGATGACTGTGTCTTTCAGGACTCTGAATGGGCTTGGCATCTTGGTGTGCTCCATGGATGGCTCTGTGGCATTCCTTGACTTCTCCCAGGATGAGCTTGGAGATCCCCTAAGCGAGGAGGAGAAGGTAGGCTGATAGCCCTTGTGCTGCTGGGTGCTTTGGGGCCATAGCTACAGTAGCTCTGAGAGACCCCTACTACACCCTCTTCTTGTGGGATACATAGAAGCGTCATTTCTTAATGTGTAATGGGATATTCGACTTTTATAGGTTATAAT
This sequence comes from Saimiri boliviensis, assembly GCF_048565385.1. Taxonomy (NCBI): domain Eukaryota; kingdom Metazoa; phylum Chordata; class Mammalia; order Primates; family Cebidae; genus Saimiri; species Saimiri boliviensis. The sequence continues at coordinate 23,912,301 of NC_133469.1, forward strand.
CCTTCTTTACAGCATAGATTAATTTAAAAACGAGTCTCTGTTCATTTTAGAAATAAGTCCTGGAGTTAAGAGTAGAACTATTTTGGGCATCTCTTCTTGAGCTGATAATAGGCCATCTACTGGGAAGTTTTTGCCCTGAGAAAGAGCTGAAGTGACTCCTCAAAGGCCTCTGCCAACATCACTTTCCCCTTCATGGTAGTAATACTGGTCATTTCTTAGCACATATTGTATGCCAGGCTCTGAGAATGTGTTTTGCAACTACAATTTCATTTAAATTGCCCAAAACCCTTCAAGGCAGAGCTCATCCATTTTGTGGATATGGAAACTAAGCCTCAGAAAATAGCATGGCCCTTTGCCCAGTCTGTACGTGAGCCTTAGGTTAGAAGAGTGAACCAGGCCTATTGCCTCTGGGCCAGGCCACCTCCCCTCTGTACTCTGCGGGGTGATGGGGTCTCCGTGCCCTTCTGCTAAGCTTTGCGAAAAGCCCTGCTTCACCTACCATAGGCTTAGAAACCTGCTGCAACTTGATGGGATATGTGTATGTGTCTGAAGGGAGTTCTGTGAAAGCCTAGAGCAGGCTGGCAGCTCTCCCGTATGACCTTATTTGCTAGTGGAAGCTTCCTCTTAACCTACAATGTGACCTCTTCACTAAAATGTGAACCCCTTTCGGGCAGAGGTCTGCCTTGCTGACTGCATTTACATTTTTCAAGTCACAGACTGGGACCCTATGTTTCAGGAACACTAGGGAAGCCCTGGCAAACATTGAATTCTGCCTCGAGATTGCAGGAGATAGACTCAGGAGAGAATGGCAGGAGCCAAGATGGCAAGGGAAGGAGTTTCCTGGACACATCAAGTCCTGCAGGAGTGAGTCCCAAGGCACCTCTCTTGGAACGCTGCCTTTCAACCCATGCTCTGGTGTAAAGCAGATATCCTGTGAACCAAGAACAGTCCCTGTTCTTGGGCAGAATCCCACGTTGGACATTTGCACATCCCATGGAAGTCTGTTCCTCATGCACAGCAGTCACTACAGTGTACTGGGGACACCATCTCTGCTCTCATGGGGCTCCTGCCTAGCTTGTTAGGGCCCAAGACTGCAAGTGCCTAGGAGGAGGGAAGATGATGACATATTAGGAGGGATTGGGGTAAAGGAGGCTCCCCAGCTCTGCTATTCCAGGCCTTCCCATACTCCTAGAGACACTGTAAGCAGGCCCATGGGGGCCTCCATCCACAGGACTGATGGCTGCAGATGAGCTGTGAAAGTAGACTCTTGTTCTAGGATCTGATTCCCAAATGCATTTGGGTCCTAGGAGTGATTTAAGAGCCTTAAGTTAGCAACTTGAATATCTTCCTTTCCATTGAAGCACTGTGGACACTGTGGATTGTCATTTCTTCTGCACCAGACTGTGGGGCAGGTGTTGTTTTCTTGGCTGTCTCATTTACTGTCATCCCAGCTACAGATACAAGGGAGGCCATAAACATCAAGGGAGGGCATGAGACATCAACAGAGCTGTCAAATGAGGGACAAGCAGAATAGGGTGGGAGGCGATGGGAAGCTGGCCTTGGGTCCCTTCTCCGCTCAGAGCCAGGAGAGCTGTGCTCTAGTTTCCCCACTTGTGGGTGGCATTGGCCATGCTGGTGCTTACACCGGCATGTTGTGCCTCTCCTTACGTCCCCAGAGCCGCATTCACCAGTCCACCTATGGCAAGAGCCTGGCCATCATGACTGAGGCCCAGCTCTCCACAGCTGTTATTGAGAACCCTGAGATGCTCAAATACCAGCGGAGGCAGCAGCAGCAGCAGCTGGACCAGAAAAGTGCCTCGACCAGGGAGACAGGCTCAGCCACCTCAGTTGCAGGCGTCGTCAACGGGGAGAGTCTTGAAGATATTAGGAAGGTGAGAGCCCTGCCTGGTGGTACTGAAGACATAGACACATGACCAGGGGACGGGGTGAGGGGCAGACACCAGTGGTGGTAAAGAGGGTGTCTGCTTAGTGTGGCAGACGTGGGATTTGTGAGTCAGCCAGCCTTGGGCTTGTTGGCTCCTTGCCCACTGCTGCATGACATAGTAATGGGGCCTGGATCCCCTTTGTCAAAGGCCACTATATATCCAGGAGCCCAGAGGAGGTCATCTCTTGTAAGAACTTACAAACTTTAGCCTGCCTGCCTTTCTAGGAAATCCTAGATGCTAAGAATAGTGGATTTCAGGCTCTGCCCTTAGGAGACTTCTGTGGGCTCCCCTTGTTCATCTGGAAGCCATGTTTCATGAAAAGGGATTGGAAAAGGGTAAGGAACAGTATTGCCTGGGGTGTATAAACCATCTCCAGGACCATACGTAGGCTGACAAAACTCCGGGCAATTCAGATATAGAGTATGAGAGAAAACCCCTAGTTATGAGCTTTCTGTGGAAGAAAGGATTCTATTTTGAAAGTCAGTTTGAAAATCGCTATCTCAGGCCAGGCACGGTGACTTACACCTGTAATCCCAGCATTTTGGGAGGCTGAGGCAGATGGATCACTTGATGTCAGGAGTTCCAAACCAGCCCGACCAACATGGTGAAACCCTGTCTCTACTTAAAAAAAAAAAAAAAAAAAAAATTAGCCAAGCATGGTGGCTCAGTCCTGTAGTCCCAGCTACATGGGGTGCTGAGCAGGAGAATTGCTTAAACCGGGGAGGCGCAGGTTGCAGTGAGCTGAGATTGCGCCACTGCACTCAGCGTGGGCGACAGAATGAGATTCCATCTCAAAAAAAAAAAAAGAAAGAAAGATAAAGAAAATCCTTAGCTCAGTGACAGACATGTGGCTTATGGGCACAGGGCTCAGTCCTTTAGCCCCTTCACTGGCCCCATGGCTGTTGTGCAGGGCGGCCAATGCAGCATGTGCCCACGGCTTGTTCTTTGCTTAGGTGGCTAGTTTAGTTGTACCAAAAGGGCTTAGAAGGGGAATTTAGAATATATTTCCTTAGAAGCCTTATTATTTTTAAACCTACCGTGTTGAGTTATAATTGACATATAAAAAGTTACACATACTTAATGTGTACAAAGTAATGATAATCCAGATACAGAAAGACAAGTACTGCATAATATTCATCTTATATGAGGAATCTAAAATATTCAAACTCACAGAGGCAGATAATAGAATGGTGAATACTGGGGTCAGAGGAAAATGGGAGTTATTAGCCAAAGAGTATAACATTTAAGGTATAGAAGATGACTAAGTCCTAGAGATCTCGCCTACAGCATAGTGCCTATAGTTCACAATACAACACTGTGCACTTAAAACCTCGTTAATGGGATAGATCTTATGCTAAGTGTTGTTATCACCAGGAAAAAAAGAGACTTTATTTTTTATTTGGAAATAGTCAGCAAAAACTTTGTATTTATGTAACTCTGCTTTGCCAGAATCTTTTGAAGAAGCAAGTTGAGACTCGGACGGCAGATGGTCGGAGAAGAATCACACCTCTCTGCATAGCACAGCTGGACACTGGGTACTGGTTCATTCACCTTTTATGATTTTATCTAGTGAGGTCTTCCTGTCTTCTTTTAGCAGTTAATGCTTTCTCAGTGAGGATCTTCACAGGCCCTTCACAACCTGACTGGTAGAATGTGGAAGCGAGGAAGTTGAGCCCACACTCCTCTTGGAGCCCTTGTGCACACCTGAATCATGTGGTGGGTGGGAGGGCTAGGCACGACTGCTGCACTTCACTGTTGGCTAGGGCACCAGAGGGCACACAGGGAAAACAATCAGGCTGATTTTTTTTGTCTTTCATAATTTTTTTTTTTTATGAAACGTATGTTTACACATGTTAAATTTAGAAAATAGTAAAAGCCCAAAGGAAAAAAAAAATTCATAATCCAGTCTCTCCAGTATAGTCACTGCATTTGATATCTCTATTTCCAGTCTTTTTTTCCTCACTTGTTAACTGTTTCTTGCCCATTCATCCATTTTAATAACTTGTCCTCTGAAGCATTTGCTATCTGATTATCCAGGTTCCTGTCCTAGGATTTTCTTAGCCAGCTCATTGTGGACTTGTATTTGTGTCCAGTTTCTCGTGATTGTAAATGAGTCTTTGAGCTCACCTGTGGTCGTTCTCTCAGATAACTTGTAGAAGTGGAATTATTGGGCAGAAGGTAGGGCTCTGAAACACATTTCCCTTTAAGAGACAGAGATGGGGAAGAAACTCATTCACTACTTGCTGTTGTCTGAGTATATCAGTGCAGGTTGTTTTTGAATGGTTATTGTCCCCAAAATGATGTGTGTTGATTCCAAAAAAAAAAAAAAAAAAAAAAGAAAGAAAAAAGAAAGAAAAATGATAAGGCCCTGGGTGAAAAAAATAGACCCCCACTGTCAAGGCAGTTCACTCTGGGTTTTATTTTCATACCGCTGATCTGCTCAGGGCGTAAGTAAGCCCTTCATGGAAACCACACACATTCAGGCTTCTGCGTTTAGCAGTTGTCTATTCATGAGCTATTCCAAATCTTCCTGAAGAAACCTTCACTTGTACAGTGTACAGATCCATCTTCTCATCTTAGATGTGCAGGCTCTGAGGTCCCTGCGAGTAGAGCCAGAACCAGGTCTACTGACTCCCCCAGAGCAGTCATTTTCTTTTGACTATGTCTTTTTCCTATTGTGACCCTATAGGAGATAATGCCCCTGCCTACCTTTTACTAGGACCAAATGAGACCCGCTGTGGGGCTGAGCTCTGAACACACTGGGTCTGAGGTACAGGGAAGTGGTGATGGTGACACTTTGTACTGTGGATCCTTCCAGGCCTTAACTGGTGAGAGAGAAGGTGTAGGTGGCTTTCTAGCTGGTCTGGGGCCAACTTTCTGACATGGGATGCATATTTCTGGCACCACGACTGGATCCCTTTGGTGTTAAAAGCTTTTTGGCCTCCTGATTCCCACGTTCTAACAAGTAGCAACAGAATAGGTCCTTATTAGCTGAGCTAATCAAGAAAGAAAAGAAAAGCTTAAATATGCAAAGCAGGTGTAAGTGAGAAATAATAGCAGACAAAAAAGTTGAGAAACTTCTTTGCTGAACTACGTAAAGTGGATGGTTTTTAAAGAAAATAAAATTAATGAAAGTAAAAAATTATTGTAGAAGAGATAAGGACAGTGTCACAGAGTTAACCCCACCAAAGTCACCAGAGTTAGACTGCTTCACAGGGAAACCTCAGGAACTTTTAAGGAACAGGTAACTGTTAATACCATTTTAAATATTCTAGTTCATGGAGAAGAAATTTGCAGATTTTTATTTTGAAATGAACTTAGTATTTACATCAAAATCTAACAAGGATAAAACATCATAAATCCCAGATCAGTCTCATTTCTGAATGTCAATGCAAAACCTAAGTAAAATAGTAACAAACAGAACCTTACTGCATGTTAAAAGGTTAATATACCATGATCAAGTGAGGTTTGTTTCTGGAAAGTAAGGAGGTTCAAATTTTAGGTAACTATTTAATTCTACATATCAGTAGATCAAAAGAAAAAAAAATTATATGATCTCTTTTATCGATGCTTAAGAGGCATTTTGGTAAAATTCAACGCCATTTTGTTTTAAAACTCAGTTAAATGGGAGTAGGTGGATATTTCCTTAACTCGATAAATTATTTCAAATTAAGTTCAAAAACTAAGTAAGTGCCTACTCTTGGAATTATAATTTAACATTGTTCTGTAGGTTCTAGCCTGGATAGTTAGTCAAGGGAAAGAGCAAATTAGAAAGGATAATTATTTAAGGATGATAATTTGTAAGAGAATTAACTAGAAAAACTGCCAGAGGCAATGAAAGAAGACAGTCAGGTGGCTGGATACAATCAACATGACGTCAGGTAGCACCAACTACCCTCAGAGCCCATAAAGAAATGTCATATTCACAAATAAAACTTAGGATGCAACCAGAGATGCAGATCTTAATGGAGAAAAATTTTAAAACCCTACTGAGAGGCCTCAAGGAAAACTGAAAAGAAATAACTAGAAATTCATGCCATTGATTAGCTAGGATGGCGTCATAAAGATGTGAGCTGTCCTGTAGCTGATAGATTTAACCTGTACAAATAACCATAGGAATTTTTGGAATCAGACAAGGTAACTCTATAAAGTTATGTGGAAAAATCCACCAGGCACAGTGACTCATGTCTGTATTCCTAGCACTTAGGGAGGCCAAGGTGGGCAGATCACCTGAGATCGGGAGTTTGAGACCAGCCTGGCCAACATGGTGAAACCCCATCTCTACTAAAAATATAAAAAGTAGCTGGGAATGGTGGTGTGTGCCTGTAGTCTCAGCTACTTGGAGGCTGAGGCAGGAGAATTGCTTCAGCCTGGAAGGTTGCAATGAGCCAAGATCGTGCCACTGCACTCCAGCCTGGGTGACAGAGTGAGACTTCATATCAGTCAATCAATAAAATAAAGTTATGTGGAAAAACAAATAGGAATGGCTGAAATATTTCTGAAAAAGAAGATTAATCAGGGTAGACTAGCCCCACCAGAACTTAAAGGCTATCATACTCAAAACAGTGAGATACTGACACATGAGTAGATAATGCAATGGAATATGATAGAATATCAGGAAATAGGCCCAAATAGTTGTGGGAATATTAAAGGTAGCATTTCACATCACTGATAAAACTTTAGCTACTTCAGTAAATGAAAGTCATTACTACCTGGTACCCTCTAGAAACAATGTTGGGTCCCAACCTCACAATTTACCATTACGTACATTCTAAACAGCCCAGAGTTAATTTGTGTATGTTTTTTTTTTTTAATATTGACTTTTTTGTTGTGTAAAATATTTTTATTTAAAACTTTAGAAGATTCCCTGGAAGAATATTTTTGTAATCTCAGATCAAAAAAGTATTTTCTGCAAATGATGATTTAGACTACACAAAAATTTAAAAATTTTAGTGGATTTAAAAGACAGGCTGGCCGGGCATGGTGGTTCATGCTTGAACCTGGGAACGGAGATTGTAGTGAGCCGAGATTGCGCCACTGCACTCCAGCTTGGTGACAGAGTGAGACTCCATCTCGACAACAAAAAAAATAAAAGGCCATAAAGAGTTGAAACACAGCATCCCAGGGAAAATATTTATGAACAAGCAGTTCACACACCAAAAAAGGAAAACAAATATATATATATATGTATATATATATAATTTTTTTTTTTTTTAATTAAGGCGTGATCGTGGCTCACTGCAACCTCCGCCTCCCAGGTTCACGAGATTCTCCTGCTTTAGCCTCCCAAGTAGCTGGGATTACAGGCGCCCACCACCATGCCTGGATAACTTTTGTATTTTTAGTGGAGACGGGGTTTCACCGTGTTGGCCAGGCTGGTCTCGAACTGCTGACCTCAAGTGATCCACCTGCCTCGACTTCCCAGAGTGGTAGGATTACAGGCGTGAGCCCCTGCGCCTGGCTGGAAATCAAGTATTTCTATTTGAAAAAATGTCAACATCACTCATATCAAAGTTAAAGTAAGATACCATTTTTCATCTTTCAGATTGTTAAGTGTCAAGAAATTTGATAAAAGCGTTACGAAGCGCCTATGTGGGGAAATAGGCACTGTCATACATGCCTTGTAATTTAAACCTCTAAGGAGGGCACTTTAGAAATATTTATTCCAAATCATCAATGAACATTCCATTTGCTGCTATAATTCCACTTCCAGGAATTTATCCCATGTATTATGTGAATCTTAGGTGTAATGACAATTATTAGAATTTCATAATTCTTTGAGCACCCAATATGTGTTCTAAGAGTGTCCTACAGTAACTACGTTAGTCCTGATAGCAACCCCATGGGGAGAGTCCTGACACTTTGTATTTTGCAGACAAGAGGAGTTAGAGCTGGCTGATTTGTCCCAGAATCTTTAGTTTTGACACTGCAATACCTTACATCCTGATACAGTGGCTCCTACGACATGTGTTTGCATAGTTTAACATCTCTGAGATTAGGGTGTGTTGTACAATCAATGGCATCTGACAAGTGGCAGCATTGTTTTCTTTCTTAGTAGTACATATAGAACCTGTAAATCCTAGATTCAATTAAATAGAGTATATTATTAAATGGGTTTAAGTTTCTTTTTACTTTTCTGTAACTTTGCGAATTTTCTATCATGAAAACATTGCCTTTGGACCTAGAAAGAAAGTTATTTGAATGTATAAATTACTGGATGTGGCACCTGACTTTCAAAGCTGACTTTTGTTCTTACTTGATGACAGGGACTTCTCCACGGCATTCTTTAACAGCATCCCCCTCTCGGGCTCCCTGGCGGGCACCATGCTCTCTTCTCATAGCAGTCCACAGCTACTGCCACTGGACTCCAGTACCCCTAACTCCTTCGGCGCCTCGAAGCCTTGTACAGAGCCTGTGGTGGCTGCCAGTGCCAGACCTGCGGGCGATTCTGTCAATAAGGACAGGTTAGTGGGTGCCAAGGCTTGTTCCCATCCCTGGGGAAAGTTCAGGTTTGCACATAATTTTGGGGATAGAGAATTTTACTCTGCACTTTGTGGCCCCTTCAATGAATAAAGGAAGAAAAAACTGTGTGGTGTGATATGAAATGGGGACTTCTCAGAGGGGAGGACTTGCTTAGTGAGTCTCTGATGCACAGGACCATGAGGAATTCACAAAGAGCTTATCAAGGCTGACTGAGGGTCAGGCTGCTATAGGTGGGAACTACCTGTGAAGTGCTATGTGCAGCAGCGTCAGTCCCACCTTCTGGCAGCTCTACACTAGAAGTACTTGAGATTTCTGGGGGCCTCAGAATCCACTTCACTCTGCTGGGCACATCACACAGCATTCATCCCAGATAGGGCGCTCCTGTGGAAGGTCATAGACTCCCCTCATACTCTCAGAATTATATTCACTCAGAGAGCCTGAGTCATCACCTCTCTTTACTTGGAAACAAAATTAGAAATCAGAAAAAAAACAGGCAAGCACAAATGAGAGCCAGGAGTGAACATTTGCCTAGCACTTCTTTTGGGTTACATGCTGTGGTAGGCCCCAGGCATTGCAGGGGCTTAATTGGTGGGTCCTCGTCCTCGGAGTGTGTAGGCTGGTTGGGGAGAGGCAGCCACTGGGTTGCAGGTGGCCCCCCAGATCCCCTGGGTAGAAATGGCTAGCCATCTGAAGAGGGCCTGGTATCTCAGGGATCAGGGAAGTGCCTCAGAGGGTGCCCTGTGCACGGCTCATACAGGCCCGCCAGGGGATGTAGCATGGGGATTAGGGATAGCAGCTCCCCAATCCCCTGAGGAAGGCCAAAAAGGGGGAGAAGGCCTAGGTGTCTTTTCTGGACCAAGTAGTCTGGGCTTTGCGCCAGAGTGGAGACATAGAAGGCTTTGAGACCTGTACTTTATGGAGGCATTAATGTCCCAAATTAGCCACTCCCTGGCACATACAGCTGATTCCATCAGAGTGATTCTTTATTGGTGTAATGAAGTCTTGTGTTACTGCAGCCTTCTACTTCTGGGTGCTAGCCCCATGGCTGTGGAGGCATGCTCAAACATTAGGTCACTGCCCTGAGGGAACCCTCAGAGGGTAGGAAGAGAAGACTGAGCAGCAAGACCAGTGAGGAAGCAGAGCATCCTGTGAGGAAGGGGGCCTGGGAAGGACAGACCATGACATATCTGAGAACTGCTTTGGGGATGGCCTATTCTAGTGGCCACAGGTCATGGAGGAGGAGAAAGGGGGTGTCCAGGGTGACTGCCAGGCATGTGGTGTAGGGTCTGGGCAGATGTGAGTGGAAGGTGTTAGCCTGGGTGTGCACAGGAGGAGGCCCAGTGGCCTTGGTCCCAGCATGTGGTGTGGGCTTGGCCATGGAGTATGGACCAGGCAGGCTCCTGCCTGGCCTCTCCTTTATCTGTGGAATAGAAGATGAAAGCTGTGTGATAAGTACTTGGAGCATAATGCTAAGTATGTGACACTGTCACAGGGAGAGGATGCCTGGCTGAGGGTAAAGGCCAGGAGCAGACCATGGTTTCAGGACCCCAGGTGCAGGCTTATCTCATGAGACTCATTTCCTAAGTGGGAAATGTGAGTGGTTGGAGTGGTTTGGAGTAGAGATGCTATATTCAAGTTGTGGAGATAGGGTAGTATGACTAGAGAAAAGGGTTGTAAGAACCATGTTCTAGGCCTCATGCTACCCCCAAAAGCTGTCAAAACAATGCAAAGGGGGAGATGCGAATGCATTTGCTCAAAACTTTCTAGGTGTCCAGAATTTTAACACATGAACATTTTAAAGAAATGGGAATAGTAGATTGTATCTTGAAATTTTTTGTGTTTATGAAAGTTTGATATTTGTGCCTTTTTTAGTAGTCTCCAAATAATGCAAATACTAGACCTCCAGATCCTTTTAGGATTGTGCTTGACATGCCTCCCCTCTTCTTCACCCCAGTATGAATGCTACCTCTACTCCTGCTGCACTGTCACCTTCTGTGTTAACGACCCCGTCCAAGATTGAACCCATGAAAGCATTTGACTCCCGGTTCACAGAGCGGTCCAAAGCCACGCCAGGTGCTCCTGCCCTGACCAGCGTGACCCCAACAGCCATGGAAAGGTAGGTGGTAGCTGCAGGACCCTGAAGGGCCAGGGAGGGTGCAGGCATGGGTCAGCAGCACAGTGCCAGTGTTCCTATCAAGCAGCCTGACTTCCTGTTGGGGAAAAGACTCTAGCCACTCAATGCATGGGAGCAAGACTGCAGAGACCTTAATGAGCTGCCAGCTCCGAGGAGAAAGGGGTGGCTTCTTCAAGCGGGAAGGTGGCTGGAAGCCGTGGGGGAAGACACAGCACAAGAACCACAAAGGCAAAGACACAAGAATTGGTTAGTGCAGAGGCTGGACTGAGAATAATGGTATTTGGATGGAGCCCAGAGTTTGCCCGGAAGAGGGCAAGAGATTAGTTGGAGAGGTGGAAGGCTCTGATGTTGGTACACCTTGGAAATGATGGCCTTCCACTCAGAAACTGACCAGAGGTAGAGAGCTGCAATAAAAATTATGTAGGTGAGGTCTTTGTCAAGTCATATTGGTTTCTGAGCTCTTGTGGACGCTATGCTGCTTGTCCATTCCCTGGGCCTCCCCTCAAACACAGCTGTGACATCATGCACACTGTAGTTCTTTATTTCTTGGAGTTTGCGGTAGTGCATCCTCCTGAGGTGGCCTGCGTGAATCTTTACAGCCTCTGCCATTGGCACTGAAGTTCTCTGCCTCCTGAGAGGGCCTCTTCCTCCAAGCCTGCCACGACAAGGAGCTCAGTTCATATCCCAGTGAGTCAGACCCTAGGAGAAGAGAGGTAGATTTAGGCTGGCCTCTTGGGGCTTAAGAGCAGTCCCTTAAGGGTTGCATCCCAGTGCAAGGTTCACAGGGCTCGGCAGCCCTGGGCAGACATACCCTAGCCTGTGCTACCGTCAGGCAAGTACAAGGTCACTGGTCAGAAACTTGCAGTAGCCACACAGCCAGCAGGTGCCCAATAAAAGGAGCATTTGCATTTGATTGTTTTTGCAGTAGATGGTGATTTGGAGCTAAAGCTATAGCATGTTGTCTCTGGGGCTTTGCTTATGAAAAGCCCTGTCCAAAGCTACATGTCTGGACAGGATTTATTCTCCTTGGAAAACAGTTCCTGGAAGCTACCATGGGAGGACCCTTTCTGAAAGTTTGATGCTGTATCTATAAACTTGGTGTGGAAACTTGTAGTCTACTCTGTTGTGATCTAATCATGCTTGTTTGGTAATTAAAAGTTTAGTGCAGGCCATGTGTGGTAGCTCATGCCTATAATCCCAGTGCTTTGGAACACCAGGTCAGGAGGATCACTTGAGGCAAGGAGTTTGAGACCAGCCTTTGCAACATAGTAAGACCCCTATCTCTACCAGAAAAATTATCCAGGTGTCGTGGGACATGCCTATAGTCCTAGCTAGTCTACTCACTGCAACCTTTGCCTCCCAGGTTCTATCAAGTCTCCTGCCTCAGCCTCCCAAGTAGCTGAGATTACAGGTAGCCACCACTATACCTGGCTAATCATTTTGTATTTTTAATAGAAACAGGTTTCACCAAGTTGCCCAGGCTGGTCTCAAAGTCCTGACCTCAGGTGATCCACCCGCCTCAGCTTCCCTGCTTCTAAAATACTTTGAAGTACTGGATTAAATGCAATTCTTGTCCCTAAAATGAATGGCTAGTTCACAAGAAAGGGCAGTCCCCAGAATCTAAAATCTAAGAAAGAACAAAAAAGCCAGAGTAGCAGGCAGGACTGCCCCATGGGTGCAAAGCTAGGGATCTTGACTGAGGACCTTGCATTTTAATGTCTCATACCGAGTTGAGACAACGCTTCGGGTCTAAGGGGTTGGAATTAAGTCACCAGCATAAAGTCAAGCTGCTTAAAAAAGGACTGAGGCAGACACTAGGAAAACCCAGCTGGCAGCTCAAGAGAAATTGGAATGTCTTAGCCTGTTTTGGGGTTGGGAGAACAGTCTTCCCTTGAGGCTGTGTAACCACAGGCCTGCCTTCATGTGAATTCAGGACCAGTTTAACACTGCCTGTGTTGTCTAGAAATCACCAAGCTGAGAAATGAAACAAAGGAGACCCTGGTCTACCTGACATCCAGAGGCACTTGGCAGAGATGCGTATCCACCCAGCAGGGACATTCCCTGGCCCAGGGTGTACAGCATTACCACTGATAAAGCACTGCTTAGATGAACATAAAATCCAAAATCACAGGAAGAAATAGTCTACCGTACACAAATGTCAGGAGATGTACTCACTGAGAGACTTAGGTTCCTGTAAACCTGTTATCACAGAATTGTCAGAGGGTGCTATAAAGTATGCTTAAGTCTTCAAAGACATGAAAGCTAAAACGAAATGTGAGGAAAGATTAAATATTCTATTCTATAAACAAAAATTAAAAGGATCAAAGGACTAAATGTCAGAGCATAACTATAAAACTCTTATAAGAAAATATAGATAGAAATCTGTGTGACATTGGATTAGGCAACAGTTTCTTAGATATGACACCTAATGCATAAGCAACTAAAGGAAAGAATCAATAAAGTGGACTTCATCAAAATTTAAAACTTTTGACTGGATACAATGACTCATGCTTATAATCCTAGCACTTCGGGAGGTTGAGACAGAAAGGCCAAGAATTCAAGACCAGCCTGAGCAGCATGGCAAGACCTTATCTCTACAAAACATTTTAAAAATTAAAAGCTTGGCCAGGCACGGTGGCTCATGCCTGTAATTCTAAAACTTTAGGAGGCCAAGGTGGGCGGATCATCTGAGGTCAGGAGTTGGAGACCAGCCTAGTCAACGTGATAAAACCCCATCTCTACTAAAAATACGAAAATTAGCCAGGTGTGGTAGCGAGCGCCTGTAATCCCATCTACTTGGTAGGCCGAAGCAGGAGAATCGCTTGAACTCAGGGGGCAGAGGTTGCAGTGAGCAGAGATCACGCCACTTCACTCCAACCTGGGCAAAAGAGAAAAACTTTATCTCAAGTCCAGAATTCAAATTATATAAAGAACTTCTATAGTTCAACAATAAAAAGACTAATAACAGTTTTAAAATGAGCAAAAGATCTGAATAGAAATTTCTGCAGAGAATTTATACAAATCACAAGCACATAAAAAGACAATCAACATCACTAGCCATCAGGGAAATACAAAGCAAAACTAATACTTAATACCCATTTGGAGATCTGTGATTAAAAGATCAGACAGTCAGATAATAAGAAGTGTTGGTGAGGATAGGGAGAAATTTGAACACTCATAGACTGCTGATGGTAATGTAAAGTCTTTCAGCACCTTTGGAAAACAGTCTGGAAATTCCTCAAATGGTGAAATACAGAGTTATCATCTCACCCAGCAGTTCCTACACCTAGATACATACCCAAGAGAATTGAAAACATATATCCATCCAATAACTCATACATAAGTGTTCATATCTGTACATAGTAACCAAAAAGTGTAAACAGCCCAAAGGTCCTGAATAGATAAACAAAATATGGTCTATCCATACAATAGAATATTATTCAGCAATAAGAGGAAGGGAATGTTTACACGTGCTACAATAACAATAAACCTTAAAGACATTATGCTAAGAGGAAGAAGCCAGTCACAAAGGATCATAGGTTCTATGATTCCATTGACAGGAAATATCCAGAATGGGAAATCCATAGAGAAAGAAAGTGGAATAATAGGGGCTGAGGGAGGGAGGATAAGGAGTGATTATCAATGGATACAGAGTTTCTTTTTGGAATTATGAAAATGTTCTGGCATTAGACAGTGGTGATGGTTTTATAACCTTATGAATATACTAAAGGCTAATAAATTCTATAAAGTGGTGAAGTTTATGATATATGTATTATATCTCACTAAAAATTAAAAGAATAATAAATCATTAAAAACCAGATTTGGAAATGAACCAAGAAAAAATACTTTTAGAAAAGTAAAATAATCATTTCAGTTTAAAAGTCAGGAAGCATTTTAGGGAGCAGATCAGAGCCAGCCGAAAAGAACATTCCATCTACAGAATTGGCCAAAGTGCCACAGAGATGAGGAGATACAGCTGAAGGCGAGGCAAGAGGGAGGAGTTCCCCCAAAAGGATATGCTGCAGGGCAGTGGTCAAGAGGGAGTTAACAGGCTTACCAGAAGGTGAAAAAAATCTCATATTTGGAAATGGAGCAAGTTCTGAGCAGAATAAATAAAACGAATTCTCCACTTGAGAGAAACTACAGTGCGCCACAGACAGAAAGTCCTGCTTATTAAGGAAGACACTCATGTTTGCTTTGTGGCTTTTCGTGGCCTTTATGTCTCAGGTAGTGCATACCCTGAATGAGAAGCCTGGAGGATAGCCCTTGGATTGGCTTCTGGAGGCAAAATCTTGACTCCACATCCTGGGTCCTGCTGCCACAAGGGTTGGTCCTTTAGCAGCTGTGTCCCCAGGGTCTCACAAGACCATCCAGCCATAAATACAGCGCTAGCAAGATCTGTATAATAAGGGGCCATCACATTTGTCATTCTCAACTTCTCACTTGAAAGTGGCAGCGAGTGAACATTCACTTGGGGCTGAGCTTCCTGCTTTCCAGACAGAATGAGTGTAGTGAGCTTCCAGGATTCTGGTGCTGAATTTTCAGAGGAGGTTGGGTTGGATCCTCATATGAGGAAAATGAGATAAAACAAGTTCCAGTGTCTTTAACAAAGGCCTTACAGAAAATGCAAGTACTTTCTTGATACGGCCATTTTCTTGTATTGATTCTCAGTGAAAGCCAGGAGGAGCCCTTTAAAACACCCATCAGTGGAGGGCTGGCACAGTGGCTTATACCTGTAATCAGTCCTAACACTCTGGGAGGCTGAGGCGGGCAGATCACCTGAGGCCAGGAGTTTGAGACCATCCTGGTCCTGGTCAGCATGGTGGAACCCCATCTCTGCTGAAAATATAAAAATTAGCTGGGGGCCGGGCGCGGTGGCTCAAGCCTGTAATCCCAGCACTTTGGGAGGCCGAGGCGGGTGGATCACGAGGTCAAGAGATCGAGACCATCCTGGTCAACATGGTGAAACCCCGTCTCTACTAAAAATACAAAAAAATTAGCCGGGCATGGTGGCACATGCCTGTAATCCCAGCTACTCAGGAGGCTGAGGCAGAAGAATTGCTTGAACCCAGGAGGCGGAGGTTGCAGTGAGCCGAGATGGCGCCATTCCACTCCAGCCTGGGTAACAAGAGCGAAACTCCGTCTCCAAAAAAAAAAAAAAAAATTAGCTGGGTGTGGTGGTAGTACATGTAGTCCCAGCTACTCGGGAAGCTGAGACAGCATAATAATTCCTTGAACTCAGGAGGTGGAGGTTCCAGTGAGCAGAGATCACGCCACTGCAGCCTGGGCAAGAGTGAGAATCTGTCTCAAAAACAAAACAGACTGGGTGCAGTGGCTCATGCCTGTCATCCTAGCACTTTGGGAGACTGAAGCGGGAGGATCACCTGAGGTCAGGAGTTGAAGACTAACCTGGCCAACATGGTGAAACCATCTCTACCATAAAAATACAAAAATTAGCCAAGCATGGTGGCGACAAGCTGAGGCAGGAGAATTGCTTGAACCTGGGAGGCGGAGGTTGCAGTGAGCTGAGATTGTGCCATTGCACTCCAGCCTGAGCAACTGAACAAGACTTGTCTCAAAAAACAAAACACGCACCAGTGGAGATTTTTTTTCTTTGTTGTTCTTTTTTTTTTTTTTTTTGAGATGGAGTCTCACTCTGTCACCTAGGCTAGAGTGCAGTGGTGTGATCTTGGCTCACTGCAACCTCCGCCTCCTAGGCTCAAGCAATTCTCCTGCCTCAGCCTACCTAGTAGCTGGGATTACAGGTGTATGCCACCACACCAGGCTAATTTTTGTATTTTTAATAGAGACAGGGTTTCAACACGTTGGCCAGGCTGGTCTTGAACTCCTGACTTCAAGTGATCTGTCCACCTCAACCTCTGAAAGTGCTGGGATTACAAGCGTGAGCCACCACATCCAGCCTTCAGTGGAGATTTTTCTTTGAGGCACAGTGTCATGCAGTGGTTGGGAGTGGTGCACAAAGTAATACACCATGCAGGTTAGGCCCGGGTCCCCATTTCCTCAAAGAGGTAGTGGGGATGGTCTGGAGACACGTAGTCTTTCTGAGTCCATCTCCTTTCAGGCAGAATGGACCTCCCAGGAGAACCCTCGTAGGAGGTATCCCTTAAGCATTAGGCCTGTAAGTGTATCTTTGTCCTTGTCTCATGGAGCAGCACATGTCAGCTCCTGCTGTTCCTTCATTGTATGTCACAGTAGTTGGGCAGTGAGACCCCTGCAACCTGACTGGCACTTCCTAGCCAAGAGCCTCAGGTGGGTTGGGAGCCAAATGCTAGCCTGTCAGGTACAGGGTAGCTGTCCTATGTCAACCTGTGGGTCTTCTGCTCCACCCTGCCCTAGGGTCAGGTGTTAGGTAGAAGCACATAGGGACTTGAGGTAAGTGACTGACTACAGGGCAAGCAGGCCTGCAGAGACAGAACCTAGGATGGAGCCTGTTTGTAAATGGGGAAGCTCTGGTCAGCTATGCTCTTCCTTCACATATGTCTGGACCCATTGGGCAGCTGCTATAAATCCATTTACCTGGTGCTCCCAGGGATACTGTAACAACTGGTACAAGCCCACATGAAGGCTGGGGAGGTGCAGTTCCCAGTGGGCCACTGGCCCCAGGGTCCCTGAATGGGGTATCTGGCAGAGGCAGGTGGGGAGACTCCTAAGGGCTCTCAGGGGTCCTGGAGCAGCTGGAGCTTGGCAGTGCCAAGCAAGCAAACGTCATGGGCCAGTGCTGCAGTGAGCTCAAGAAGCCACTGCGCTCCCTAGACACTTAGATGATAGTTGGGCATTGCTGTGACATTTTTACTGTATTTCACAAAACAATAGTTACGTGAAAGTCTGACTTTTTGCCCATGTTTCACAATAGGATTCTTCCATTTTAATACATGAAACCCTTTCAGATCAGTCTGAACCAGGAAAATTCATGTTAGAAAAAATTAGAACAAGCTAATATTCTATTTCCATTTTCAGAATGTCTGAGAGAAAGCATTTTTGATTGTTAACAAAAGTTTATTCAACAAAAAATTTAATATGAAAATGTACATGACCTGATTTTTACATCATAGTAAAACAAGCTCTTCGGAGAGGCAAATGTCTGACAGTTAAAAAAATAATAATTAAAAAGGATTTTGAGGAGCACTGACTCACGGCTTCAGAACATTTAACTACACCCACAGGTGGACGATTTGCCCTGTTATGGGACATTAGAAGAAAGAACAGGCTCTTCGGTTTCACAGAGCAGTGTCAAGGACACAGACAAAAATTCTTATTTTTGCAGGTTTTCACATGGATACAAATGAAAAGAATCCAGGATTCTACACGCTGCTGTACCTGCCCACATTTCTGTGACCTGGGGTGACTAGCAGGGAAAACAGCTGAAGACAGTATCCAGAGGAGGGGCTAACAGGCCAGAGGCTGGTTAGCAGGGGGAAGGCAGGCAGAGAGGAGGGCTCTTGCGTGCTAGACAGGAGGATGATTCATGTGAACTTCTTGAGGAAATAAGACCAGTGATAGCACCTGTATTCTAGGGAGTTCGTCACATTTAGAGATGTTTAACACAGCATTGTGAGAAAACATTTACCCAACTTCTTCAAAAGAGAGGTGTTGAGGAAGTAAGCTATTCATTATGTAGCCTCTCTTTAATGTTTATAAAGACTAATGTACAGTTGCCTCTCTGTATCCATGGGTTCCAGATCCATGGATTCAACCAACTATGGATCAAAAATATTTGGGAAAAAAAAATTCCACGAAGTTTCAAAAAGCAAAAACTGAATTTGCTACATGCCAAATACTACATTGAATCCATGCAAATGAAGTTATTTTTAGGCATTGTACTATGGATTGTAAGTGATCTGGAAATTATTTAAAGTATATAGGAGGCTAGCCGGGCTCAGTGGCTCACGCCTGTAATCCCAGCACTTTAGGAGGCTGAGGCAGGCAGATCACCCGAGGTCAGGAATTCAAGACCAGCCTGGCCAACATGGCGAAATCCCGTCTCTACTAAAAATACAAAAATTAGCTGGGTGTGGTGGTGCATGCCTATAATCCCAGCTACTTGGGAGGCTGAGGCAGGAGAACCACTTGAACCTGGGAGGCAAAGGTTGCAGTGATTCAAGCTCACACCGCTGCATTCCAGCCTGGGCAACAAAGTGAGACTCTGTCTCAAAAAAAAAAAAAAAAAAAAAAAAGATAGGCTGGGCATGGTGGCTCACACCTATAATCCGGGTACTTTGGGAGGCTGAGGCAGGAGACCAACCTAGCCAACATGGTGAAACCTTGTCTCTACTAATACAAAAATTAGCCGGTTGTGGTGGCATGCATCTGGTAATCTCAGCTACTCAGGAGGCTGAGGCAGGAGTATCGCTTGAACCCAAGAGGCAAAGGTTGCAGTGAGCCAAGATCACGCCATTGTAGTCCAGTCTGGGCAACAAGAATGAAACTTTATCTCAAAAAAAATCAAGCATATACAAGGCTTTGCCTATGTTATATGCAAATACTACATCATTTTATGTAAGAGACTTGAGCATCCTTGGATTTTGATATCTACTGGAGGTCCTGGAACCAATCCCCCTGCAGATACCAAAGGATGATTGTACTGTGGAAAATAGTTTAGATGGAACGTTACTTGAAAAAAGCAGGACATACAGTTAAAGTATGATTAGTGTATAAATAAATATGATTGTATTTATTTGAAATGAAAATGGGGCATTACTACCAACCTTACAAAGAAGATTTCAATGGCATGATGTTTCAGTGTATGCCAGTAAAGGCCATGTGTGGTGGCTCACATCTGTAGTCTGAGTACTTTGGGAGGCCAAGGCAGGTGGATCACCTGAGGTCAGGAGTTTGAGACCAACCTGGCCAACATGGTAAAACCCTGTCTTTATTAAAAATACAATAAATTAGCCAGTTGTTGTGGTGTACGCCTGTATTCCTAGCTACTCGGGAGGCTGAGGCATGAGAATCCCTTGAGCCCAGGAGGTGGAGGTTGCAGTGAGCTGAGATTTCGCCACTGTACTCCAGCCTGAGCCACAGAATGAGAACCTGTCTCAAAAAATATGTATGGAATTTAAAAATAAACAAATCTCTTATTATTTCAACAATGTGCACAGCATCTTTACCAGGAGATTCCATCTTAAGAAACTACTTTCTTCGCACATCTCTAACAACTCCTCATTTGTTCCAGTTTTTTATGAGATTGCAGCAATTCAGTCCCATCTTCAGGCTTTATTTCTAATTTTAATTCGTTTACTGTTTATACCACATCTGTAATGACTTTCTCTACTGAAGTCTTGAACCTCTCAAAGTCATCCATGAGGGTTGGAATCTGCTTCTTCCAAACTTTTGTTAATGTTGGTATTTTGACATTCCATGAATCACAGATGTTCTTAATGACATCTAGAATGGTGAATCCTTTCCAGTAGGTTTTCAACTTACTTTGCCTGGATCCACCAGAGGAATCTGCTATAGCTTTACAAAATGTATTTTTTTTAATTATTATTTAATTTATTTAAGAGATAGGGTCTTGCTATGTTGCCCAGGTTGGAGTGCAGTATTATTCACTGGCACAGTACTACTACTAATCAACACAAGAGTTCTGACATTCTCTGTTTCCAACCTGGACAGTTTACCTCTCCTTAGGCAACCTAGTGGTCTCCTGCTCTCAGAAGGTCACTATACTGATGCTAAACTTAGTGTAGACACCCGATTGGCATAGCACACTATAGCTCAAAACTTATGGACTTAAGCAATTCTTCTGCCTCAAGTCTCCAGGTAGCTGGGACTACAGGCAAAAATGTACCTCTTAAGTAATGAAAATTGAAAGATGAAAATGCTCCTTGTTCATGAGCTGCAGAATGTGTGTTGTGTTAGTTGATATGAAAACAACATTCATATCTGTCAGAGCTCTTGGGTGACCAAGTGCATCGCCAGTGAGCAGGAATTTTTTGGAAGGAATCTTTTTTTCTGAGCAGTAGGTATCAACGGTGGGCTTAAAATATCCAGTAAACCATCCTCTAAACAGATGTGCTGTTATCTAGGCTTTCTTGTTGCATTTGTAGAGCACAGGCAGAGAAGATTTAGCATAATTCCTAAGGACCCTAGGATTTTTGGAATAGTTAATGAGTATTGACATCCACTTAAAATCACTAGCTGCATTTACCCCTAATAAGATAATTAGTCAGTCCGCTGAAACTTTGAAGCCAGACTTTGACTTCCCTTCTCTAGCTAGAAAAGTACTAAATGACATCTTCTGATAGAAGGCTGTTTTACCTACATTGACAATCTGTTGTTTAGTGTTACTACCTTCATCCATGGTCTTAGCTAGATGATCTAATTGCTGCAACTTTTACATTGGCACTTGCTGCTTCACCTTGTAGTTTTGTGTTGTAGAGACAGCTTCTTAAACCTCATGAGCCAACCTTTGCTAGCTTGAGATTTTCTTCGGCAGCTTCCTCACCTCTCTCAGCCTTCATAGAATTGAAAAGAGTTAGAGCCTTGCTCTGGCTTAGGCTGTGGCTTAAGGAAATGTTGTGGCTGGTTTGATGTTCTCTCCAGAGCACTAGAACTTTCTCTATACTAGCAATAAGGCTGTTTCACTTTCTTTTCAAACATGTGTTCACTGGAGTAGCACTTTTAACTTCCTTTAAGAACTTTTCCTTTGCATTCACAACTTGGCTAACTGGTGCAAGAGGTGTAGCTTTTGGTCTGTCTCTGCTTTCAACCTGTCTTCCTCATGAAGCTTAATCATTTCTAGCTTTTGGTTTAAAGTAGGAGCCTTGCAACTCTTCCTTCACTTGAACACTTACTTAGAGAGCATTGTGGGATTATTGATTGGCCTAATTTCAATATTGTTGTATGTCAGATAATAGGGAGGCCTGGGGAGAGGAAGGGAGGCAAGGGAACAACCAGTTGGTGTAGCAGTCAGAACATAAACACCTTTTATTGATTAAGTTCACCATCTTAAATGGGTGTGGTTTGCAGTGCCCCAAAACAATTACAGTACTAACATGAAAGACCGCTAATGGCAGATCACCAAAACAGATATAATATAATAAGAATGAAAATGTTTGAAATATTATGAGAATTATCAGAATGTAACAGAGACATGAAGTGAGCACATGCCATCAGGGAAATGGCGCTGATAGACTTGCTTTATGCAGGGTTGCCACAAACCTTCAACTTGTAAAAAACGTAGTATCACAGTGAGGTAAAGCACAATTACACAAGGTATGCCTGTGTACTTATTGATGATTCTGTCTTCTTGAAAAATTGACTCCTTCATCTTTATCACTGTATATATCCTTCTTTATCCTTGATAACTTTACTGGCTCTGATGCCTGCTTTGCTTATGTAACTACTCCAGCTTTTTTTGATTAGTGTTACCATGGCTTTATCTTTCTCCATTCCTTGCTGTTTAAAAAAAAAAAAAAGACTTTGTTAGAGCAGTTTTTGTTCTCAGCAAACTTAAACAGGAAATACAAGGAGTTCCCATATGCTCCCTGCCCCAACACACAGCATCCCCCACTGTCAGCATCCCCACCAGAGTGGGGCACATCATCACCCAAAGTCCATAGTTTACATTAGGGTTCACTCTTAATGTTGTACATTTTATAGGTTTTAACCAATATATAATAACATATATTCACCATTATATCTTACAGAATTGTTTTTTGTTTTTTGGTTTTATTTTTTAGACAGAGTCTTGCTCTATTGCCCAGGCTGGAGTACAGTGGTATAGTTGCATCTTGGCTCACGGCAACCTCTGCCTCCTGGGTTCAAGTGATTCTCCTGCCTCAGCCTCCCGAGTAGCTGGGATTATAGGTGTGTGCCACCACACTTGGCTAATTTTTGTATTTTCAGTAGAGACAGGCTTTCACCGTGTTGGCCAGGCCAACCTCAAACTCCTGATCTCAAGTGATCTGCCCACCTTGGCATCCCAAAATGCTGGGATTACAGGCATGAGCTACCACACCCAGCCATAATAGTTTCAATGCCTTAAAAATTCTCTGTGCTTCATTTATTTACTCTCCTTCCCCTCAACCCATGGAAACCACTAATCTTTTTATTGTCTCCGTAGTTTTGCCTTTTACAGGTTGTCACATAGTTAGAATCATCACTTTTCTTCTATTTATTTGTTTACTTATTTTTTATTCTTAGAGATGGGGTCTCATCATTTTGCCCAGGCTGCTCTCAAACCCCTGGGTTCAGGCAATCCTTCTGCCTTAGCCTCCCAAGTAGCAGGGACTACAGGCATGAGCCACTGTGTCCATCTACTGTTAATCTGTCTTTGTCTTTTGTAGTTAAAATTAAAATTTTGAAAACATAAACTCTTTTTTTTTTTTTTTTTTTTTTGAGACGGAGTCTTGCTCTGTCACCAGGCTGGCATGCAGTGGCTTGATCTCAGCTCGCTGCAACCTCCATCTCCTGGGTTCAAGTGATTCCCCTGCCTCAGCCTTCTGAGTAGCTGGACTACAGGTGCATGCCACCACACCTAGCTAATTTTTTTTTTTTTTTTGTACTTTAGTAGAGATGGGGTTTCACCACATTGGCCAGGATGGTCTCAATCTCCTGACCTCATTATCCATCCGCCTCAGCCTCCCAAAGTGCTGGGATTACAGGCGTGAGTGACTGCACCCGGCCACATAAACCCATTTCTTAAAAACATTTTCCTTTTTTATCTATTTTGTCAGTCTGTGTCTTTAATTGGCATATATATTTAGAGCTTTCACATTTAAAGTTGACTGATGTAGTTGTATTAATATCTGCCATATTTTAGCACTTACTCTTTTTTCTTTTCTTTCTTTCTGAGACAGATTCTCACTCTGTGGCCCAGGCTGGAGTGCAGTGGTACCACCTCGGCTCACTGCAACCTCTACCTCCTTAGTTCAAGTGATTTTCCTGCCTCAGTCTCCCCAAGCAGCTGGGATTAAAGGCGCCTGCCACCATGTCCAGTTAATTTTTGTATTTTTAGTAGAGACGGGGTTTCACCGTGTTGGCCAGGCTGGTTTTGAACTCCTGACCTCAGGTGATTCACCTGCCTCAGCCTCCCAAAGTGCTGGGATTTCAGATGTGAGCTACCACACCCGGCCTTATTCTTTTTTTTTTTTTTTTTTAATCTTTTTATCTTTTTTTGCCTTCTCCGGTTTTGAGTATTTTATATGATTAAATTTTCTCAGCTGAGCACAGTGGTTTATGCCTATACTCCCAGCACTTGGGAGGCTGAAGTGAGTGGATCAGCTGAGGTCAGGAGTTTGAGACCAGCCTGGCCAACATAGTGAAATCCTGTCTCTACTAAAAATACAAAATTAGCTGGGCATGTTGGTGGGCACCTGTAATCCCAGGTCCTTGGGAGGCTGAGGCAAGAGGTGGATGTTGCAGGGAGCCAAGATCATGCAGTTGCACTCCAGCCTGGGCGACGAGTGAAAATCCATCTCCAATAACAAATAACAATAAAATAAAAATAGATGTTCTGTCCTCTCAGCATTATTAATTATGCTTTTTAAAAATGTTTTAGTGATTGCTCTAGAGTTTACAGTGAAGATTTATAACCTAAATCTACTTTCAAATAATATTATATCACTTCATGGGTAGTAGAGAGAGTTCCCCACTCTTTCCTTCTGTGCACTATGACATCAATACCACTTATTTCACTCATTCATAATCTATAGTCATTCAAGACATGGCAGCTATTATTTGCTTGAACAGAAAGTTGTCTCTCAGATCAGTTGGGAATAGGAAACATAAAAGATTCTATTTTATGTTCATTTTTTTCTCTCTCAACAGTCGTCCTTTCTTCATGCAGATGTGAGTTTTATCATTTATCTTCTGTCTGAAAGACTTTTAACATTTCTTGCAAGGCAGGTCTTTTGGCAACAGATTCTGGTGTCTGTTTGTTTATTTTTGTCTGAGAAAGTCATTATTTCTCCTTCGCTGTTGAGGCATAATTTCACTGGACGCAGAATTCTAGGTTGGCAGGAGGTTTGTTTAAACACTTTAATTTCACTTCACTCTTTCTTGCATGAATGATTTCTGAAGGGAAGTGTGATGTAATGTTTTTGTGCAGGTTAAAAGAGCAGAACCTTGTGAAAGAGCTGAGGCCACGAGACCTCCTGGAGAGCAGCAGTGACAGTGATGAGAAGGTCCCTTTGACTAAGCCTTCCTCACTGTCCAAGCGAAAACTTGAGCTTGAGGTAGAGACGGTAGAGAAGAAGAAGAAAGGGCGGCCTCGGAAGGACTCTCGTCTCATGCCCGTGTCTCTGTCTGTCCAGGTGAGGCCAGTGGGCCCATCCTGCCTTCTTTAGCCTACCTTTCTGCAATTAGAGCTTGAAGGCCCTGGGTGCATGGTGAACCTCAGCTGGGTGGGGCACCTTGAGAGCCAGCTGGCTTAGACATGCAGCCCCTGACCACATTCCCCTTCAGACCTACCCTTGACCCACCCAGAGCCCTTGAGCAGGTTCCCTGGCATCAACTGGCTTATCTGTAAGGTAAGGATCCTTGTAGCATTCCCCTCTGCTTCCTCCCTCCCAAGGTAGAAATGCCCTGGCCATAGGCCCAGTCTCACTTCTGGGTGACTTGCCTTTACCCCGTAGTATTAGAGCAAGGCTCAGGAACTTTTCTGGCTCTTCCAGTCTCCAGCTACCCTAACCGCAGAAAAGGAGGCCATGTGTCTTTCTGCACCAGCACTTGCACTGAAGCTGCCAATTCCAGGCCCCCAGAGAGCATTCACCCTCCAGGTAAGTGCTGGGACCCTGTCAGTTCTCCCTCAGGCACATCCAGAGATTCTCTGTCGCCTATCCCATATAAATCCTCTCTTGTCACATCCTTGGAGACTGGTTTCCAGTGGCTCTCTGTCACCTTCTGGGGGAAGTCACAGCTGATCAGGGTACCCACCAACTCTAAGCAAAATTGCCAGCCTCCACTCTCACCCATCCATAGCCTCTGTCTGGTTTTGCACTTGGGGTCCCAGCTGCTTGGGCTGCCATTACCACCACATGTTCTGGTGCTCTTCAGGACTCCTCTCAGGTTTCCCTGCTGGAAGCCGCCTCCGTCTCCACACACAGCCCTGGGTAGCCTCAGGCTTGGTGTCAGTGGGACTCTGTGGTCATGATCTATCTCCCAACCATCCTGCTAGCTTTATCTCCTCAGTGTCCAGCACAGTTGTCCTCAGAGTTGTTTGGGCTCTTGGAATGGAAGCTTGTAAGCATGTGGTTATCCAAAACACATTTCTGGAGCAAATAATCCTTTATACCCAGAGCCCTCTGGTCATTTGGCCCAGCACAGTACCTAGGCCTCTCCCGCTGTGGTACCGTTACACACACTGCTGCTTCTCTGCATACCCTTTGTACCTCAGCTCAGGTGCACGTCTTGGAGCAGCCTTCTTGGACCCTGTGTGCAGGTCACTTCCCACTGGCTGCACAGTGCTCTGAGCCCCAGCTGGTCCTCACAGGGCACCAGAGAGCTGGCGTCAGCCCTTCCCACCATAGGTCCTTCTGGGCCACAGTACTGAGGAATGAAGCAGGGAAGCCGAAGGGTAGGGACCCACAGGTTTTGTTCTTATTGCTGGTGTGAGGGGAGGCAGGGGTGCCTCCAGTGGTCAGCAGCGCTTGGATGTGCTCTTGCACTCACAGGTGTTCTGACGCAGGTTCCCTCCTGGGTGCCAAACTCCTCTAGCCCTTTCCCTAGGCTTCTTCCCTGCCAAGCGCTGCTTGGGACATGGCAGTTGGCCCTCAGCCCAACTCACCCACTTTTGTGGCCACACGAGCACAGACTGTTTAGTGGTTCTGCCTATTTTTCCAAAGGAAAAAATCTATTGGTTAGACACGTATGCGGCTGAGCCCATTTGGTGCCAGACACTAAACTAGTTGCTTCTCATACATGCTGTGCCAGAAACACTTCTGCCAGTTGAGTCTTAGTCGAGCAGACCAAGTCTCACTGCCACAGGAACTGGAGACCCTCTTTGGGGTTTTCTAGATGTTCCCTCCAAGCACTGACATGGGTTCTGTTCTTGCCAAACACTGCCATCTTTGAAGCTCCTTCAAGTAGGAGGCTAGAATTTCAAGTCTCACTCCCAGCTTGATCCTTTGCAGTGTGCTTTTGGGCATGTCACTCCTTTGTGAGATGAGGTGGCGGGGTTGGAGACTTTGGGGTAGTTAGCCCTGGCACTGCTTCTCTTCGCTGGCTGTTCAACTACACGGATGACAGGGTAGAAACCAGTTCCCAGCATTCTCCTTGCCCTGGGGGCCACATGTCTGGCCCTCCGGGCCTCCCACTCAGCCCTTTTGCCCTGCCTGCCCTTTCCCTCCTCTGTTGGCCAGTGAGTCTGCCTCTCTGTCATGCTGCTGCCTTGGGACCCTGGGCTACAGAGCCTTGGAGCATGTCACCTGGGCTGCAGCCCTTGTCTGAGCAGACCCGTGTGTTTACTTCATCCAGGTCAGCTCCGATCCCTCCATGTACATTGAGGTGGAGAATGAAGTGACAGTGGTGGGGGGCGTGAAGCTGAGCCGCCTGAAGTGCAACCGGGAAGGGAAGGAGTGGGAGACGGTGCTCACCAGCCGGATCCTCACTGCTGCGGGCAGCTGGTAAGGGCGGGCAGGTCCTCAGACGGCCCAGGTGACACAGGCACACATGCCATCATTCTGGTCCTGGGCCTGTCTAGGGGAGGTACATGGCCCTGGGAGCTCCAGCTCCCACAGAGGTTCACATCAGGCTTCACTACAGGCCAGGCATATGCGCTTGTCATCTCAGTCCCTGCAGCACCCAGCAAGGTCAGCATCGGTATCCCCATGTTACAGATGTGGAAACAGCCCTTGAGGGTTACCCAAGCCAGGCTTTGAACCTGATGGTCTGATTTCCTTGTCCAGCCAGATCCCCAAAGTCTCGAGTTCCACACTGAGGTGTGCCTGGCTCACTTCGACTTGGGCTTGTTCCTTTTCTGGATCCCAGATTTCCATCCAAATTGGTCAGGATAGGTTTCTGACTGTCCCTGAAGTCCCCATCCCAGTCCTTTCCAGATTCTGCACTGTGGGGTGGACCTTGATTCAGTGATTGGTCACCCAGTGTCTTCCCCTGGGCTCCTGGAACTGTACATGAGCCCTCTACCTGACTGTGTTCAGTTTGGAAGGGGAACCAGTGTTTCTCCTCAGGTTCCTGCCTGGCGTAGCGTCCCAGTCAGGACTACATGGGAGACATTCAGCAGAGGTTTACAGACACGACCACTTAGGTACAGTCATCGTAATTATACCCTTAATCATCTGCCATGAGGTCCCGTGTAGATACTTTTACTTGTGTCAAAGCACATGGCCTTAGGTCTTAGACCACAATTCTTGTGAGCCCTGAGTGAGTTTTGTGTTGTTAGGCCTAGGGAACCCTACTGATTATTCTGTTCCTCCCTCGAATCCCCCCTCGGGATGAGCCAGCTAAACTCCCAATCCCAGGCACCCATGTGTCAGATGCTGCCGTGGGCTCCTACTCTCTGTCCCTTGCCCCAAGATAGGTGGCTTGCCCAGCTGAGTGCTAAGGGATGTCAGCACAACCTTTCCCACAGTGACACAGCAGCTGTGGGGCAAGCCTGCTGGGCCACCTGAGACCTCCCCTCCTGCTCAGTCCTGCCGAGTCCAGGCCCAGCCTACAGACCTGCTCCCCAGTGCTGCAGCCCAAAAATGATGGCTTTCTTTGCAGCGGGCTGGCTTGAGGTAGGCTCTGACTACCAGAGACGAGCAGATAGAATTCAGTCACAGCATCAGCAGGGCCAACATAGGGAAACCCCATCTCTACCAAAAATACAAAAATTAGCGTGGTGGCATGTGCCTGTAATCCCAGGTACTTGAGAGGATGAAGCAGGAAATTGCTTGAACTGGGGAGGCAGAGGTTGCAGATAGCCAAGATTGCGCCACCACACTCCAGCCTGGGTGACAGAGCAAGAACTCTGTCTCACACACACAAAAAAGAATTCAGTCCCAGCCTACAGAGAGCTCCCTGCTGCCCATGCTGCGTAGAGTGTTCTCTGATTCATACTCTCCAAGTAAACATTTGTAAACAGAAGCATCTCACTTGCCTCTCCGTGTTTGGAGCCAGTAGCAACAGTGTCTCATTAGGAAAGCAGTTGGTGGAGCTCCTTCCTTAGCTGACCTCCTTGAGCCTGCTGGGGTCACTGGCTCAGCAGGATAGAAGTGACACAAAGCAGGGCTCTAAGTGGCCTGTTGTGGCCAGGATCTCACTGTACTGGCTGCACATCTGCTACCACTGCCTGGGGTCTGAGCTCCAGCCTTACCCTGGGCCTGTGGCTGAGCATTACGGGACTCTCTCTGGAAAGGCAACAGCCTGCTTTTGCAGGGCCCACCTGGGGCCCTGGTGGTCACTCAGGACAGAAACTGGACAGTGTCCAGACTATTCTGTAAGGCACTCCTTGTTTGGGAGCGACATATATCTCCTACGCCAGCCAGCCAGCCAGCCAGCCTCCTGGACACAGAGATGCATGCCATCATCCCCACACTTTTCCCAGGCTGCCTTGATAGAGACCTTCTCAGAACTGGTCTGGCTAGTTGCAGCCAGAAGACTGTCCTGTGGGACGGGGCCAACATAGTGAAACTATGTTGCTTTATCGCATGTGGCTACTATGTGGGTACTATGTGGCTTTATCCAATGAGCAAGACATGCTTCCTGGGTGATCATCAGGTGCATTGGCTCTTCAAAGCCCCCACACCTCTTGGTCAGCATCAGCATGAGCTCAGGAAAGCACAGGCAGCCTGTGGGCAAGAGGACAGAAGTCTTTTTTATCCAAGATCTCAGGGAGGCTCCAACAGCCCCACCAGCCCCACCCTGGCCCAATCCACCTCCCCCTCTGGCTGTACCTGCCCAGGGGAGGGCCTTATTGGGCCCAGGCAGAGGAAAGGCTCTGTACCTTCCAGAGCTGCTGTCTTGGCTACAGCGCCCAACCCCCATAACACCTTCCCCCACCTCTGCCTTCCCAGTGACGTGGTGTGTGTCGCCTGTGAAAAAAGGATGCTGTCAGTGTTCTCCACCTGTGGTCGCCGTCTCCTTTCTCCTATCCTCCTGCCATCCCCGATCTCTACTTTGCATTGCACAGGCTCCTACGTCATGGCGCTCACCGCTGCAGCCACACTGTCCGTCTGGTGAGAGGCAGGCACAGGGTGGGGTGGGCTCCAAGCAGGGCAGGAGAGGGCTGTGCAGGCCCTACCTCACTGCAGGGGCAGGGAAGGCAATAGAGAAGGCTGGCCATCAGGCCCCAGAGGAGGCCCTAAGCAGTCAGTGATAGTGCTTGTGTTGGGTGCCTCGGGTAGGCTGAGGGCTGTGGGATGGTATGCAAGGGGAATAGAGGCAGCTGGAGTGGCCCATGCAACCAGTTGCACTGTCAGGGTCCTAGGTGGGGTTCATCAGAAATGGAGTCTTGGCTGGCAGATTGTGACCATGTTCCTGATGTGGCTGCTGTGGCCTGGCTTCCCCCAAAGTGGTATGGGTGCTGAGGGTTCCCCATGGCTCTGTTGCCTGGGCTCTGTGCTGCAACCTTAGGCACAGGGAGTGTAGGGGCACATGGGGAACAGAAGCTACTTATAGCCCAGAGCCCTCTCACTAGGAAAGGCCAGGTTAGAGACGCATGCAGTAGGGACCAGGGTGTCTGAGTGACTGAGGCACAGTCTGATGTGTTTACCTAGATTGGTGAGTAAACTGTTCCCTGTCTCCCTCCTAGGGATGTTCATAGACAGGTGGTTGTGGTGAAAGAAGAGTCTCTACACTCCATCTTGGCAGGTAATCCAGGCAGCAGGCTGCCCCTACTCTCCTGGGGGCCCAAGTTCCTGTCTGATGCTACAGAAGGGCCCCACTCAGAGAGCCAGGCTCTGGCCACAGCCCAAGGCTCTCAGTGAGGCAGGAGGTGCGGCTGTGCTTCAGGAGACACACAGTTTCTGGGGACATGTTTGAATGGGTCCCCAAGAGGTAACAAGAGCCTGGTGTGTGGCAGTGAGAATGGCTTGCCCTCCCTATTTGCCAAGGCAGTGTTAACATATTTGCTGCTAAGACTGTGGAAGCTAGAGTTCAGATTTCTCCCTTGGTGTGTTTGCAAACACTTGCTGATCAGAATACACCTAGAACTCATTCTTGTGCTTTTCCCCCAGGAAGTGATATGACGGTATCACAGATCTTGCTGACGCAGCATGGAATCCCAGTAATGAACTTGTCCGATGGGAAGGCGTACTGCTTTAATCCGTCACTTTCTACATGGTAAGCAAGCTAACCCCCAGCCCTATTCCCTAGAAGAGTGTCTGTCTGCTTTGGACAGTGGAGCAAAGGGTCATGGCCAACAGGGCTGCCTAGCCCTGCTTTTCCTGAGAGTCAGGCCCTGGAATGTAGGCTGCAGTGACTATCCATGCATGCTCCCCTGTCCTAGCAGGACTCTACAGCCTGTGACCTCTCCCTTAGAGCATATGTGCAGGAGCACTGTCCTCTTGCATTATTTTCAGGAGCCACTTTTTGAAAAAGGACAAAAATTTGTATGGTTCTTGCTGTGGCCACCTTAGCCACCATGAGCATAGGTGAGTCAGATGTACAGGAGCCTTACCAGCACTAGTCAATTTTTGTGAGTTTAGTGAGCACTTCAGACTTCCTCAGTGAATTCGTAAGATGCTCATCCACTTATCCACGTATGATGGTCTGTACCTTTCCTCTGTCCGCTGTGGAATTTGAAGCTCCTTTCTGTACTTGCAAAATAATTTATGCAACACAACTCTTAACCCAGCCACATGAAATATGTATGTTGTGTTCTAGCCACTCCAAGTTCTTTTCTTCTATCTCCACCTTTGATCCTTAAGAACCAAAGCTTGCTACCTCCTAGCCCCTTTTCTGTTAAGAACTGCCATGCAGAAGTTTATATTCACAAAGAGACTTGTTTCTTGAATTTGGAAAAAAAAAAATCTGCTGGGTACGATGACTCACACTTGTAATCCCAGCACTGTGCAAAGCTGAAAGGACTGCTTTATCCCAGGAGTTTGAGACAGCATGGGCAACGTAGTAAGACTGTCTCTACAAAAAAAATTTTTTTTTAGATAAGCCAGGTGCAGTGGCACACACCTGAAGTCACACCTCCTTAGGAAACTGAAGCCCAGGAGGTCAAGGCTGCAGTGAGCCATGATCGTACTACTGCATTCCAGCCTGGGCAACAGAGTGCGACCCTGTCTCAAAAGAAAAAAATCTCCACTGCCCGCTTCTCCAAATTGCAAAATGTTGTCTATTAAATCTGATTGCTGTAATAATGGAAATAAACTGACTATTTAAGAAGAGAAGTATTGACAAGAGGCATATTTGTATTTTGGACACATTTACAAAGACACCTAGCTGTTCTAAAAGTGTGTGAAGAGTGTTTTCTTCACAAGAATGAGAAGGGTCCCAAGAAGGCGGAAGGACTGCCAGTCTTGGGTAGTTGTAGAAGTACAAGCAGGTAGAGGCCTAGCATTGCTTGCCAGCTACAGGGCCCAGGCCACATGGGTCCCTGGGCAGACCATAGCTGTGTTTGAGCTAAGCATCAGAGCTCACAGCATATAGAGGCCTGCAGTCATCATGAACCAACATATGGAGCTGAAATGTTCACAGCAAGGGCCCTATCCACAGACTTCGCTTCATTCATTGTTTTCTGGAACAATAATCTGTCAGGCCCATTATGTAACCTGTCACTGATAGGCACCTGTGCCAAAGTGCAGGCACGCTCAGTCTCTGCCAGCTTTCCTCCCCATGTGTCAGCAGGGGCTGCTTCTCTGTGACCTCCTTGCCAGCCTCCTCTGGTAGATCTCTTGGTTTTCCTGAGCTCTGTTCCTGCCTTTGCCTCCCCAGGAACCTGGTTTCTGACAAGCAGGACTCACTGGCTCAGTGTGCGGACTTTAGGAGCAGCCTGCCATCCCAGGACGCCATGCTGTGCTCAGGACCGTTAGCCATAATCCAGGGCCGCACCTCCAAGTACGTGACCTGAATGCCATGGCCACTGTTCTTAGTCCTGTCCTGGGGAAGTGACTGGGTCAGTGCACGCTTAGTCCCACCCAGTCCTGGTCTTTACCTACCCCTCCCCTGTACCCCAGGTGCTGGTCAGCATAGGCACGCCGGGCAGGACGGACTAGGGGTGCTGAGGGTAGTGGGCCTGCATCAGGTAATTTCTTGTGGTTGGGGGTAGCAGTCACTGGCCCTATCACTTCAGGGGCCCAGATGGCAGGTGCTATTGAGATACCCCAATGGTGCCAGGAGGTACATGGCTGGGATGTGGGGATGGGCAGACAACAAGGATTCTGACATTTGCCTACAGACTGGCTGGTGGATGGGAAGCCTAGACAGCCCTAGTGCCTGCCTCCCCTGCCAGCTCCTTGCCTGAGGCACATGGGGGCAGTTCCTGACTCTGCTTAGTGCCTGCTTCCTCATCATGGAAACTCTCCTGGTCTCTGCAGCTCGGGAAGGCAGGCTGCCCGGCTCTTCTCCGTGCCTCATGTGGTGCAGCAAGAAACCACCCTGGCCTACCTAGAGAACCAGGTGGCAGCAGCACTCACCCTGCAGTCCAGCCACGAGTACCGCCATTGGCTCCTCCTCTACGCACGGTACCTTGTAAATGAAGGTGAGGTTCCTAACAGCTCTGAACAACCTTCTCCTTCTGCCCCTTCATCTTCCCAGGCCTGGCTTAGTCCCTGTGAAATCAGGGAAAAGGTGTGCTGGCCCAGATCCCAGCCTACTGCTCTCACATCAACAAGGTGGGCCCCACAGCCTCTACCTCCCAGCCTGAGCTGCAATCAAGGCAGCTCAGCAGGCACCCAGCCCCTTATAGGCTCTGAGGCTCTGGGTAGAGTGGCCCTGAGGGTGTTCCCACAGAGGAGCAGCAGGACAGGCAGCAGGAGGGAGGGATAGACGCCTGAGTGGAGAGACATGGCCTGAAGGAGCAGATTCTACATTCTGGCTCTTGCCCTGCACCACACCGTGACAGTGCTGCTAATCTGTGAGGGCATCTTGTGACAGTGTTTCTCTTTCTCTCTCTTCCTCCTCCCAGCCTCTCCTGCCTTGGACAGGCTTGCCTGCTGTCCTGGACTTCCTGAGGCCCTCTGTTCCTTGCATTCCCTGCCAGAGCTCTCACCCCTCTGCAGCCTCCCCTGCAGAAAGTCAGGTGTGCTGGAAGAGGTGGCTGCACTGTCCTCAACAGTGACTCCAATAGCCTTACCAGCTTTTCCTCCCACTTGACTGCAGCCTCCAGGGTACGGCATGGGGCAGGCCCTCCCAGAGCTCTCCCTATACAGCTTCCTGGCCTTTTTGCTTTATTTTTGTCATTACCCTCCCCATTTTGATTATAACTTGGAAAACATTTAAGTACAGAAAAGACAGAGAAAATCATATCAAACCCTCACAAATATAATTCCTAGAACTAACATGTCACATGTGCCTCTGGCTGTGTAAATATGAGTGTGCGTGTCTGTACACTTGTAAACGACAGCAAATATTACTGATCAGCTTGAAGCCTCGCTTCCCTCCCTGCAAGCTGCAATGATGAATTTGATGTTTACCCTTTTCCAATAGGTCTGTGTGGTTGCCATTATGTGTGTTCCCGGCTTTTCTGAATACTCAGCCTTCCCAGGCCCTCATACCTCTTCTGTGGTGCTGTAGTCGCATCTTCCCTGGGAGCCCCTCCTCTCACTCCACTCTGGTTTGCTTCATCCTGGGTGTTGACTGGGACTTGTCCTGATGCCCTGCCTCAAGTCCCCACCCCCTCTTGACCCTGGCATCCATCTCGGGATCACTTCTGCTGCTTGCTTCTCTTTCTCTGTCTTCCACATGACTGTTTCAGTGTCCATACACCAGTCACCCACCTTCCTTCCTGTCCCTTGTTTCCTTGGCTATGAAAGGAGGAATCTAGTATAAAAGTGGACCCCATTCACTTCCAAAATTCCTCAGATTCCAGTTTCATCTCTCTTATTCTCCACCCTTTTCTTTGGATAATTGAATCCATTCCCTATTGCTTTAGCTGCCCCAAGTGCTGACAGTCCCCCATGCTCTGCCTCCAGTCTTTCTGGCAGCGCTACTGGGTGGTGCCCATAATTCTTGAGTTGATGAGCCTATGCCTTCTTCACTTAGTTACCCCTCTTCAGTTGTGCCTTTACCATCTCTACCTCCTGCGGGCTGGC
Organism: Saimiri boliviensis; assembly: GCF_048565385.1. Classification (NCBI taxonomy): domain Eukaryota; kingdom Metazoa; phylum Chordata; class Mammalia; order Primates; family Cebidae; genus Saimiri; species Saimiri boliviensis. Next base: position 23,947,028 of record NC_133469.1, read on the forward strand.
CTCCCCACCCTTCCGACCTCCTTTCAACACCAGCTGCCACCCCATCTTCTCAAAGACAGATCTCACCAGCCCACAATTTCCCATATTTTCCCATCACCTTAAGGAGTTTATCACAGAACTGGCCACGTCTCATTTTTCCTCTGGGCCCAGTACACAGAGGAGGTACGACAGATGTTGTCAGGGGAGTGAGCAAGTAAGTGAAAATCTGTGATTATGGATCTCAGTGCCCCATACTGAGAGACAGGCAGGGGTGTTTTGCCCATAGTAGGCAATAAAATACACGTGTATTTATTCTGATTTGATAGACACAACAACATAGCATATTCTTGATTTTTATTTCTTTTTGTAATGTGTTCCTATTTCTGTTTTGTTTTGTTTTTTTTTTGTTTGTTTTGTTTTGTTTTTTTGTTTTTCTATAATTAGGGTTTGAATACCGACTTCGAGAAATATGCAAGGACTTACTGGGTCCGGTTCACTACTCCACTGGAAGCCAGTGGGAGTCAACAGTAGTGGTAGGTGCTTCTTTCATTGTTGCTGCAAGAATTCTTTCTTGAAACATGAAGGTGAAGATTTTTTAAATAAGCCAAAGTGCTTTGAAATTCTGTCCCATTAGACTTCTCTAGCACCCAGCCTCAGGTCCCAGCATCAGGAGCCATGGAGTGCTCCACCACATGCCTGTGCTGAGGGAGGCTGCCTGCAGGGCTCTGGGTTTGGTTGTGAAGATGTAAAGTACTTCCCTGCCTTCATGGAGCTCAGTCTGTAGGGATGCACACATAAGCAAGGAGGCAGTTCGATCAGCAGGATACTTTCAGACTAGATCCAGAGTAAGAAGGAAGTAATAAGCAGGGTCTTCAGATGAGAGTGCCTGGGAAGGAGTGACCAGGGAAGGCCTCATAAGAGGATACTGCAGATGAAACCCAAGGATAATAGTGAGATGGCCATACAGAGACCTGGGGAAAGCGTTTCCTAGTAGAGGTGAGTGCTTGATCTCTCTGAAGCCACTGTGACTGGCACATAGAAGGCAAAAGAAGAGAGTGGTGTGAGAGGAGGCAAAAGGTAGACTACAGAGCCTTGCAAGGAGCTAGCGTTTTCTTCTTAGCAGAGTTGGTGCAGAGGTGTCACTAACTAAAATAAACAGTCAGGGAGTGCCTTCTATAACAGTCCCAGGAAGAGATGAAGGTGGCTTGGATCAGTGTGGTAGCCATGGAGAGGGGAAAGGAGACAGATTCAAGATGTATTTTGGAGGCAGAACCAATAAGATTTGATGGGTGGTTGGATGTGGAAAGAAAGAGCATAATGAACATGTGACACCACCAGTTGTTTTCAGCTGCAAAAAAAAAAAAAAAGGATGCTGGAACCATTGATTAAATCAAGAAAGGAACATGTTGGTGGGGGATGGGAGAAGGTATGGATCTAAGAGTTAGCTCACAGCTTCATTTAGTCATTGAGTAGTTACTGATGGGGAGCTTCCCCTGGCCAGGCGTGTTATAGGCATGGGGCAGGCAGCAGTGAATAATGCAGACCGAGTCTCTGCATTCGTGGATCTGCTTTCTTATGGAGAGAGATAGACTAAGCACATGAGAAGCGGTATCTGTAGTGTCTTGAGTGGTGATGGAACTCAGTCTGTAGGGATGCACACATAAGCAAGGAGGCAGTTTGGTCAACAAGATACTTTCAGACTAGATTCAGACTAAAAAGGAAAAAAAAATTAAAAGGGTAGGGGGCTAGGTGCGGTGGCTCACGCCTATAATTCCAGCACTTTGGGAGGCTGAGGTGGGCAGATTGCCTGAGCTCAGGAGTTCAAGACCAGTCTGGGCAACACGGTGAAACCCCATCTCTACTAAAATACAGAAAATTAGCTGGGTGTGGTGGTATACACCTGTAGTCCCAGCTACTTGCAGAAGAATTGCAAGAACCCAGGAGGCGGATGTTGCAGTGAGCCAAGATCACGCACTGCACTCCAGCCTGGACAACAGAGCAAGACTCCGTCTCAAAAAAAAAGGTCGGGGGACAGGGGGTTACAGAATACTGGCAGGATGCTATTTCATGTTAGGCAATTAAGAAAGGCCAAACTGGCTGGGCGTGGTGGCTCACGCCTATAATCCCAGCACTTTGGGAGGCCGAGACAGGTGGATCACGAGGTCAAGAGATCGAGACCATCCTGGTCAACATGGTGAAACCCTGTCTCTACTAAAAATACAAAAATTAGCTGGGCATGGTGGTGCACTCCTTTAGTCCCAGCTACTCGGGAGGCTGAGGCAGGAGAATTGCTTGAACCCAGGAGACAGAGGTTGCAGTGAGCCGAGATCACGCCATTGCACTCCAGCCTGGGTAACAAGAGCGAAACTCCTGATTCTCAAAAAAAAAAAAAGAAAGAAAGAAAGGCCAAACTAATAGAAAAGCAGAAACCAGAAAAGGATGAAGCCATCCATTTACTTTGGAGAAGAACATCCAGGCAGAGGGAAAGTACAAAGGCCTGAGGTAGGAGAGCTTGGAGTTTAAAAGGAGCAGCCCAATGGAATGGTAATGGAAGGGCGAAAGGAGTTGACATCAAAAAGGCTGGAGGGTCAGCCCTCACAGGTCTTGGTGTGTACAGAGGCCTAATTTTTTATTCCATTTTAAAATTTGACTGTTGGTATTCCTTAATTGGCTTGGGTAATAGAATCCTAGATTCAAAGTCAAATCCCCTTAGGTCGCTGAGGCATTGTTCCATAGAATTTGCGGCTAGTGTTATTGCTAAAAAAAAAAAAAAATCTATTGGAAATCTAATTTCCATTGCTTTGTAAGTACTTTGGGATTCTAGCTCGGTGTTTTAAAGATTCAGAAAGCTCATTCATTCTGTGGAAATAGAGAAAGAAACCAGTGATTTTCTTTTTCGATTGTTTCTTCCCTTTCATTTTCCCCATCATCTCAGAGAAGTAATATCCTCCCTTTTTAAAATCAGCTGTATCAACGGGTGCAGTGGCTCATGCCTGTAATCCCAGCACTTTGGGAGACCAAGGCAAGTGGATCACCTGAGGTCAGGAGTTCAAGACTAGCCTGGCCAACATGCTGAAATCCCGTCTGCACTAAAAATATAAAAATTAGCCAGCCATGTTGGTACACGCTTATAATCCCAGCTACTGGGGGAGGCTGAGGCAGGAGAATCATTTGAACCTGAGAGGCAGAGGCTGCAGTGAGCCAAGATCACACCACTACACTCCAGCCTGGGAGACAGAGTGAGGCTTCGTCTCAAGGAAAGGAAAAATAAATAAAATCAGCTGTATCAGGCCAGGAATGGTGGCTCATGCCTATAATCCCAGCACTTTGAGAGGCCAAGGCAGGTGCATCACCTGAGGTCAGGAGTTCGAGACGAATCCCGCCAACTTGGTGAAACCCTGTCTCTACTAAAAAAAATACAAAAATTTCTGGGCGCGGTGGCTCAAGCCTGTAATCCCAGCACTTTGGGAGGCCGAGGTGGGTGGATCACGAGGTCGAGAGATCGAGACCATCCTGGTCAACATGGTGAAACCCCGTCTCTACTAAAAGTGCAAAAAATTAGCTGGGCATGGTGGCACGTGCCTGTAATCCCAGCTACTCAGGAGGCTGAGGCAGGAGAATTGCCTGAGCCCAGGAGGCGGAGGTTGCAGTGAGCTGAGATCGCGCCATTGCACTCCAGCCTGGGTAACAAGGGTGAAACTCTGTCTCAAAAAAAAAAAAAAAAAAAAAAAAAAAAAAAAAAAAATTAGCTGGGCATGGTGACATGCACCTATAATTCCAGCTACCCGGCAACCTAAGGCAGGAGAATCATTTGAACCCAGGAGGCAGAGCTGAGATCACGCCATTGTACTCTAGCCTGGGTGACAAGAGTGAAACTCCATCTCAAAAAAAAAAAAAAAAAAAAATCAGCTGTATTATTTTTTATGTTTTCAGTTCTCTGCCGGATTTTTAATTCAGTCTTTTATCTATTTTAGCATAGTAAGCTTATTTTAAAGTTTTATGTCTGATAATTCTTGTATTGGGAGCCTTTGCAGATCTACTTCCATTGGCTATAAATATTTCTGCTGTTTCTCAAATTCGTGTTGTCTTATCTCCTTATGTACCTGCTTATTTTTTACTGTCTGGTAGACATAATATTTGAAAAATTTACTGTACAAATTGTTTGAGGCCTAAGATGATGTTATCTTCTTCTGCAGAACACTTCCAGTTGCTTCTGCCAGCTTCTTGGCAGTAGTGTAGGGACACCATGATCCAGTTCAGGGACTGAGGTTTTCTAGGCTGCCTGGAACTCAAAGCTGGGCGCTAGCTGGTATAGAGGCTGGTTTACTTCCAGTTTATACTTGCATACCTTTGGAATACTAGGACAAAGGAGGGGTAGGTTAGCCAGGGCCCTAGCCCCCACTTTGGTCATCCTAGGCCTTCAAGTTTTTTTGTTTTTGTTTTTGTTTTTTTTGAGACAGAGACAGAGTTTTGCTCTGTCACCTAGGCTGGAGTACAGTGGCACAATCTCAGCTCACTGTAACGTCTCGGGTTCAAGTGATTCTCCTGCCTCAGCCTCCTGAGTAGCTGGGATTATAGGCATGCACCACTACACCTGGCTAATTTTTGTGTTTTTGGTAGAGGCAGGGTTTTGCCATGTTGGCTAGGCTGGTCTCAAACTCCTGACCACAGGTGATCCACCTGCCTCAGCCTCCCAAAGTGCTGGAATAATGGGTGTAAGCCACTGTGGCCAACACAGGCCCTCAGATTTGATAGAAGTTCTGCTTAGCCTCTTCTTTAGGGGTAAATATTTCCAAAGCAAAGTATCCCTGTTTGGATTTCTGTCTTCTCCACACCATGGTTCAGTCATTTGTCATTAACATGTTTTGCTTCTATTTGTCCGACTTCTTTCTTTGTTGTCAGTGAGGAAGGTTGTTCTGAATTGCATGGTCTGTTAATGGAAGAAAAGACTTGTGATATCTTCTCAGATATTAGCTGCAGATGCTAACATTTTCTGAAATAACTTGTTCCCTGAATTATCTGCCTTTTCTGGGTTCAGTCTTTGATTTGTTCATCATGGTGTTTACTTTAGAACATTTTACCCTATCTGGAAATCTTTGGTTATCAGGTTGTCAGTTATAAGTGAAGGACCCAGACTGGTAGCTGACTAAAGTTTTCTTATCTTTTTCTTTTTTGAGATAGAGTGTTGCTTTTTTGGCCAGGCTGGAGTGCAATGGCACGATCTCGGCCCACTGCAACCTGTCTCTGGGCTCAAGCAATTCTCCTGCCTCAGCCTCCTGAGTAGCTGAGATTACAGGCATGTGTCACCACACCCAGCTAATTTTTGTATTTTTAGTAGACATGAGGTTTTACTATGTTGGCCAGGCTGGTCTTAAACTCCTAACCTTAGGTAATCCACCAGCCTAGGCCTCCCAAAGTTCTGGGATTACAGGCATGAGCCACTGTGCCCTGCCCCAGGTTTCCTTTTGAAAAGTACAGCTGTTTGCTCAGCGTGTCTCACCTCCAGGGCAGGCCATCTACTCGAGTGGGAGGCAGGCAGACTCCTCCTCATGGGTAGGTTGTGAAGCTTCAGTCTGATCCAGCTGTCATTCTGTCAGCCTTAGCCCAAGATGCCATCCAAAGCGCAACATAGTAGTTCTCTTTCTCAGCCTGAAAGTAATCACTCTGGGCTTTGGTGGTACAGACTGAAGGAGCCACAAACAGGCTACCAATTAATGGCTGTGATTTCTTTTTTTCCTCCTCATTCCTTACCAACTCCAAACAGGACACTTTACTGAGGCAGTAAGTGGTAAAGAAGGAGAATTTGTCGTTCCCCACCCAGAGTCACCTGTCAGTGTGTACTTTCCACCCTCTGTAAAGGTCTCCTGGCCATTCCCTCATGGTCCCAAGGTGGCTTCTATGTCCAAGATCAGGGAAGGAGAGAGAAAAGGCGAAATCTGGTAACAGCAACATTCACCCTCTCATCAGGAAAAAAAGTCTCCCAGAAACTAGTCTGTGCCTCATAGGCAACCATTAAATCACTTGGACACCCACCCCTACTGCAAGGAAGGCTGGGAAAATGAGCAGCTTTTCTGCCTGTGTACAAAGAATATGTAGGAGAAGAGGATTTAGAGCAGACATAGACATAGCCAATCCCAGTGTCTGCCAGATCCTCTCCTGATCTCAACACTATTCTGAATTTATTCCTTTTTTTCTGTATTATTACTGTCTTTTCATCTAGATATTGAGGCAGAGGAGATGAGTGAGCGTGAGCCTTCTGTGCTTTTGTTGGGTTTATTTACCAACACTTTTTTTTTTTTTTTTTTTTTTCCTGAGACAGAGTCTCTTTCTGTCACCCAGGCTAGAGTGTGGACTGCAGTGACGTGATCTTGGCTTCTTGGCTCACTGCAGCCTCCACCTCCTGGGTTCAAGCTATTCTCCTGCCTCAGCCTCCCAAGTAGCTGGGATAATAAGCACGCACCACCATGCCCAGCTGATTTTTGTATTTTTAGTGGAGACAGGGTTTCGCTATATTGGCCAGACTGGTCTTGAACTCCTAGCCTCAGATGATCTGCCTGCGTCAGCCTCCCAAAGTGCTGGGATTACAAGCATGAGCCACCGCACCCAGCCGTATTTATCAACACTCTTATGGTGAGAATTGATCATTCAAATGGAACTGATTCTTCAAATAACTGGGAAAATGTAGCTATGGTTGGAGGATGGACTTCCAACCAGCCATGCTGACTCAACAGCCCTCCCAAGAAGACTTGTTAGGAGAGCATCATTTCATATATTAAAGAGCTGCTTGTGTTTCCTTTTCTTTGACCTATCTGTTGAAATACTTGTTGCCATTTGTTTTTCTCACTGGTTTGTAGGGACTTTATGTATATTATAGAAGCTCTCTATATACTCTGATTTGAGCTTCCAGTGCACCACAGGGATGCCAAAGTTTCAGATTTCTTTCAATTTCAAGGATCCTTTGCATAGTTCAGTGTGCACAGGAGGAAAATGGTAAGCAGAAGGTTGGAGCACTAAGCAACCACCATTCAGGTTCCTGAGCTCTGTTCTGACTCCAGCCTCCCCAGCCAGTCCCTGCTGTTAGGAAGCCTCCCTTTGCTGTGGTCTTCAGTGTAAGGCAGGGGTCCCCAACCCCTGGGCCACAGACCAATCAGCACCAACATTAAATTCTCATAGGAACACAAACCCATTGTGAACTGCACATACGAGTGATCTAGGTTGTGTGCTCCTTATGGGAATCTAATACCTGATGATCTGAGGTGGAACAGTTTTATCCTGAAACCGTCTTCCCCTCCCCAGCTGAAATTGTCTGAAAAATTTGTGAAAAAATTGTGTTCCACAAAACCAGTCCAGGGTGCCAAAAAGGTTGGGGACTGCTGCTGTAAGACCTGTGGCCGTGGCCAGAGAGGTGGTGATTAGTTGTGTGTTGCAGACCGTACAGAGCTATACATCACATCCTGAAACAATGGAGAAACCAACCTTTACTAAGAGCCGAGGGGTAAGGAAATATTAATAGTACTTGGTTGCTCTTCGTATTGACTTCAGACCAGAGGGCATGTCCTCTTGTAGCTTCTTCCTAATACCATAGGCAGGCAGAATGTTTGGCTTTGTTTATAGTAGTTTTTTGGTGAATCTTTAGGGTTTTCTGTATATAAGATCATGTCATCTGTGATCAGAGATAATTTTACTACTTTTTTCCCAATTTGGTTGCCTTTTATTTCTTTATCTTGCCTAATTGATTTGTCTAGGACTTTGAATGCTATGTTAAATAGAAGTGCTGGAAGCAAACATCCTTCTCTTGTTCCTGTTATTACAGGACAAGCTTTTAGTCTTTTACCATTAAGTATGATGTTAGCTGTGGGCTTTTTATTTATGGTCTTTATTATGTTTTCTTCCATTCCTAGTTTGTTGAGTGCTTTTATCAAGAAAGGGTGTTGAATTTTCTCAGATGTTTTTCTGTGTCAAGATCATCATGCCATTTTAAAATTTTCTTTTATTTCCTTAAGGTGATATATTACAATGATTGGTTTTCATATATTAAACCATTCTTGCATTTAAGGAACAAATCCAACTTGGTCATGGTGTATAATTCTTTTAATGTGCTATTGATTCTGTGTGTCAACGTTTTGTTAAGGATTTTTGCATCACTGTTTACAAAGGATATTGGTCTAATAGTTTTCTTGTAGAATCTTTGTCTGGCTTTGTCAGGGTAATTCTGTCCTCACAGCATGAAGTAGAAAGTATTTCTACCTATCCAAGTTTTTGGAAGGAGAATTGGTGTTAATTCTAGTTTAAATGTTTGGTAGAATACATCAGAGAAGCTATGTGATCCTAGGCTTTTTTTTTTTTTGAGACAGAGTCTTGCTCTGTCGCCAGGCTGGTGCGATCTTGGCTCACTGCAACCTCCGCCTCTTGGGTTCAAGCAGTTCTCTTGCCTGTTTCCTGAGGCACTGAGACTACAGGCACGCATCACCATGGCCAGCTAATTTTTGTATTTTTAGCCAAGACGGAGTTTCACCGTGTTGGCCAGGATAGTCTTCATCTCTTGACCTCAGGATCCACCTGCCTTGGCTTCCCAAAGTGCTGGGATTACAGGTGTGAGCCACTGCGCCCTGTCAATCCTAGGCTTTTCATTTCATTATGATTCAGTCTTGATAGCTTATTTATTTCCCTTTTATGTAGGTTATCAAATTTATAATCATGTAGTTGTTCATGCTGTTCTAATAATCTTTTTCATTTTTGTGGCATGGATAAAAATGTACCCTCTTTCAATTTTTATTTTCATTATTTGGATCTCCTCTCTTTTTCTTATGTTGTCTAGCTAAATGTTTGTCAATTTTGTTAATCTTTTCAAAGAATCAATTCTTGGTTCCCTTGATTTATCTCTATTATTGTTCTATTATCTATTTTCTTTATCTCTGTATTATCTTTATTATTTCCTTCTGCTAGTTTTGGGTATAGTTCTTTTTCTAGTTCCTTAAGATATAATGTTAGATTATTGATTTGAGGTCAGCTTTCACTGCATACTGTAAGTTTTGGTGTGTTGTATTTTTATTTTCATTTGTCTCACTTTGTTTAATAGTGTGGTTTTTTTTCAGCCAAGCATGGTGGTTCACACCTGTAATCCCAGCACTTTGGGAAGTTGAGGTGGGAAGATCACTTGAGGTCAGGAGTTTGAGACCAGCCTGAACAACATAGCAAGACTGTCACTGTCTGTCTCTGTCTGTCTGTCTGTCTGTCTCTCTCTTTCTCTCTCTCTCTCTCTTTCTTTCTCTCTCTCTCCCTTTCTCACTGTGGCCTCAACCTTCTGGCTCAAACAATCCTCCTACCTCTGCCTCCTGAGTAGCTGGGACTACAGATGTGCACCACCACACCCAACCAATTTTTGTATTTTTTGTTGATATGGGGTTTTGCCCTGTTGTCCAGGCTGGTTTCAAACTCCTCGGCTCAATCAGTCCATCCGTCTCAGGCTCCCAAAGTGCTGAGATTACAGGTGTGAGCCATCATACCCAACCATCTCCATCTCTTTATATAAAAATACATAAAATTTAAAATAACCTGTTTTCCAACTTCCACGATGTTGTAGATTTTTTATTTTTCCTTCTGTTGATTTCTAGTTTCATTGCATTGTAATCAGAAAAGACAATTTATATGATTTCAATCTTTTAAAATGTACTAAGACTTATTTGTGGCCTAACATATAGGCTGTCTTGGAGAATGTTTCATGTGCACTTGAGGAAAATATGTGTGCTTTGGCGGAGTGTATATGTTCATTATGTCCGTTTGGCCTCTAGTGTTCAGGTCCTCTGTTTCCTTATTGATTATCTGTCTAGTCATTCTGTCCCAATATTGAAAGTAGGATATTAAAGTCTCCTATTATTGTAGAGCTACATATTTCTGTCTACATTTTAAACATATGTGGTAAATTGAGACTTTTGGTAAATTGAGCCTTTTATCATTATGTAATATCCTTCTTTGTCTCTTATAACAGTTTTTGATATAACAATCATGTAACAGCCTATTTTGTCTGATGATATATTGCATCCCTGCTCTCTTTTAATTATTATTTGCATGGAATGTCTTTTTCTATTCTTTCACTTTCAACTTGTGCATGTCCTTAGGTCTAGGTGAGCCCTCTGTAAACCTAGCACTGTGGGAGTCTGAGATGGAAGGATCACTTGAGGCCAGGAATTCAAGACCAGCCTGGCCAACATGGTGTGAGACCTTGTCTCTCCAAAAAACTTTTTAAAAAACTTAGCCAGGCATGGTTGGACACGCTTCTGGTCCTTGCTACCCAGGAGGCTGAGGCAGGAGAATTTCTTGAGCTCAAGAGGTCAAGGCTGCTGTGACCTTACGTCCATGGCTGTGTGGCATGATTGTACCCACTGCACTACAACTGAGGCTAAAGAGCAAGACTCTATCTCCTAAATAAATAATTGAGTGAGTCTTTTTTAGATAGCATATAATTTGATCCTATTTTTTAATCCATTCTGCCAATCTATATCTTTTGATTGAAGAGTTTAATCTATTTACAGTTTAGTAATTACTGATAGGTAAAGACTTAGTATTTTATTTTAAAATTATTTTCTGTATATTTTGTAGATTCTTGTCCCATGTTTTATCCCTGTCTGCTTTCCTTTGTGTTTTTTATAGTGACTTGTTTTGATTCCCTTCTCATTTCTTTTTGTGTATATTCTACAGATATTTTCTTTGTTGTTACCACGGAGATTACATAAAACATTTCTAATATTAGAACAGTCTATCTTAAACTGATTTCAGTTGCATACAAGAACTTTACTCCTTTAGCTCCTCTAGTTCCACCCCACCTAAAATATTTTAGGTTATTCATGTAACAAATTATATATATCTTTGTTGTATACCCATTAACAGATTTGCGACCATTTTCATGCTTTTGTCTTTTAGATTTTATGAAATAAAAAATTGAATTACCAACCAAAATTATAACATAGGTTTTTTTTTGTTTGTTTTTTTTTTTGAGACGGAGTTTCGCTCTTGTTACCCAGGCTAGAGTGCAATGGCGTTATCTTGGCTCACCGCAACCTCCGCCTCCTGGGTTCAGGCAATTCTCCTGCCTCAGCCTCCTGAGTAGCTGGGATTACAGGCACGCGCCACCATGCCCAGCTAATTTTTGTATTTTTAGTAGAGACGGGGTTTCACCATGTTGACCAGGATGGTCTCGATCTCTTGACCTCGTGATCCACCCGCCTTGGCCTCCCAAAGTGCTGAGATTACAGGTGTGAGCCACCGCGCCCGACCTATAACATAGGTTTTTAATATTTAATCCATCTATTTGCTGGAGAACTTTATGTACTGTATAGCATTGTTTTGTTTCAGCTTGAAGGATTCCATTTAACACTTTTTGTGGAGCTGGTCTAGTAGCAATGAACTTCTTTTGTTTATCTGGAAATGTCTCAATTTCTCCCTCATTTTTGAAGTATAGTTTTACTGAATATAGTATTCTCAGTTGTCAGGATTTTTTTCTTTCTGTCCTTCCTTTTTTTTTTTTTCTTTTCTTTTTGGAGACACTCTGAGTCTGCCACCCAGGCCAGAGTACATTGGCACAATCTCAGCTCACTTTATCCTCCACCTCCCAGGCTTAAGCTATCTTCCCACTTTAGCCTCCTGAGTCTGAGTGGCTGGGACCACAGATGTGGGCCACCATGCCTGGCTAATTGTGTGTGTGTGTGTGTGTGTGTGTGTGTGTGTGTGTGTGTGTGTGTATTTTTGGTAGAGGTGGGATTTTGCTATGTTGCCCAGGCTGGTCTCAAACTCTGAGCTCAAGCAATATACCCACCTCACCCTCCCAAAGTGTTGGGATTACAAGCATAAGCCAGTGCACCTGGGCTCTTTCTTTTCGTTAAACATATCATCCTACTGACTATGCTGATAATCTTACTGAGTATCCTATTTACACGAGTCACTTATTCTCTTTTTTTTTTTTTTTTTTACATTTTAGTGCACCCATCACCTGAGCAGTGTACACTGTAGCCAATGGATAGTCGTTTATCCCTCACCTCCTCCACCCTTCCCCCTGAGTCCCCAAAGTCCATTATATCATTGTTATGCCTTTGCATCCTCATAGGTTAGCTCCTACTTATAAATGCAAGATCATATAATGTTTGGTTTTCTATTCCTGAGTTGCTTCACTTAGAATAATGGTCTCCAACTCCATCCAGGTTGCTGGGAATGCCATTATTTCATTCCAAGACTGAGTAGTATTCCATGGTGTATATATATACATTTTCTTTATCCACTCATTGGTTGATGGGCATTTAGACTGGTTCTGTATTTTTGCAGTTGCAAATTGTGCTGCTGTAAACATGTGTACAAGTGTATTGTTCATATAATGACTTCTTTTCCTCTGGGTAAATACACAGTAGTGGGATTGCTGGATCAAATGAATTGGTAGTGCTATTTTTAGTTCTTTAAGGAATCTCCATCCAGACACAGTGGCTCATGCCTGTAATCCCAGCATGTTGGGAGGCTGAGGCAGGCAGATCACCTGAGGTCAGGAGTTTGGGATCAGCCCAGCCAACATGGTGAAACCCCATCTTTGCTAAAAATACAAAAAATTAGCCAAGTGTGGTAGTACATTCCTATAGTCCCAGCTACTCAGGAGGCTGAGGCAGGAGAATCACTTGAACCCAGGAGGCAGAGGTTGCAGTGAGCCGAGATCACATCACTGCATTCCAGCCTGTGTGACAGAGTGAGACTCCGTCTCCAAAAGGAGTCTCCATACTGTTTTCCATAGTGATTGTACTAGTTTACATTCCCACGAGCAGTGTAAAAGTGTTCCTTTTCATCACCTCCATGCTAATACTGTTATTTTTTTTATTTTTTAGTTATGGCCATTCTTGCAAGAGTAAAGTGGTATGTCATTATGGTTTTGATTTGCATTTCCCTGATAGTTAGTGATGTTGAGCATTTTTTCATATATTTGTTGGCCATTTGTATATCTTCTTTTGAGAATTGTCTATTCATGTTCTTTGCCCACTTTTTGATGGCGTTGTTTTTCTCTTGCTGATTTGTTTGAGTTCTCGTAGATTCTGGATGTTAGTCCTTTGTCAGATGCATAGTTTGCAAATGTTTTCTCCCACTCTCTGGGTTGTCTGTTTACTCTGCTGATTATTTATTTTACGTGCAGTAGCTTTTTAGTTTAATTAGGTGCCATGTGTTTATCTTTGTTTTTGTTTTTGTTTTTTTTTGAGACGGAGTTTCGCTCTTGTTGCCCAGGCTGGAGTGCAATGGCGCGATCTCGGCTCACCGCAACCTCCGCCTCCTGGGTTCAGGCAATTCTCCTGCCTCAGCCTCCTGAGTAGCTGGGATTACAGGCACGCACCACCATGCCCAGCTAATTTTTTGTATTTTTAGTAGAGACGGGGTTTCACCATGTTGACCAGGATGGTCTCGATCTCTTGACCTCGTGATCCACCCGTCTCAGCCTCCCAAAGTGCTGGGATTACAGGCTTGAGCTACCGCGCCCGGCCCTATCTTTGTTTTTATTGCATTTGCTTTTGGGTTCTTGATCATGAACTATTTGCCTAAGCCAATGTCTAGAAGACTTTTTCCTATGTTATCTTCTAGAATTGTTGTGGTTTCAGGTGTAGATTTAAGTCTTTGATCCATCTTGAGTTGATTTTGAGTTGATTTTTGTATAAGGTGAGAGATAAGGATCCAGCTTCATTCTTCTATATGTGGCTTGCCAATTATCCCAGCACCATTTGTTGAATAGGTTGTTTGTTCCCCTGGAGTGGGAAATATGTCAAGGTAATAAAAGTCATCTGTGACAAACCCACAGTTGACTTTATATTGAACAGGGAAAAGATAAAGATATATTTTTGTTTGCTTTGTTGAAGATCTTTTGGCTGTTATTTGGTTTTATTTCTGGGTTTTCTATTCTGTTTCATTGGTGTGTGTGCCTATTTTTATACCAGTACCATGCTGTTTTGGTGGTAACCGTATCCTTGTAGTATAGTTTGATGGTGGGTAATGTGATACTTCCAGCCTAATCTTGCTTTGGTAACGTGGGCTCTTTTTTGGTTCCACACAATTTTTTTTTCTTTTTTTTTTGAGACAGGGTCTCACTCTGTCACCCAGGTTGGAATGCAATATGGCACAATCTCAGCTCATTGCAACTTCTGCCTCCAAGGCTCAAGTGATCTTGCACCTCAGTCCCCCAAGTAACTGGGACTACAGCACACACCATTGCATCCAGCTAATTGTTGTGTTTTGCAGAGACAGGGTTTTGCCACGTTGCCCAGGCTGGTCTGGAACTCCTGGGCTCAAGTGATCTGCCCACCTTAGCCTCCCAAAGTGCTGGGATTATAGGCATTAGCCACCACACCCTGCCGTTGTTCCATGTGAATTCTAGGGTTGTTTCTTCTCGTTCTGTGAAGAATAATCATGGTATTTTGATGGGAATTACATTGAATCTCTATATTGCTTTTGGCAGTATGGTCATTTTTTATTCTACCCATCTATGAGCATGGGATGTGTTTCCATTTGTTTGCGTTGTCTGTGGTTTCTTTCAGCAAACTGATTTTCAGTTTTTCTTGCAGAGATCTTTCACATCCTTGGTTAGGTATATTCTTAAGTATTTTATTTATTTGCAGCTGTTGTAATAAAGGGTTCTTGATTTGATTCTCAGCTTGGTCGTCGTTGTACAGCAGTGTTACTGATTTGTATACGTTGATTTTATACCTTGAAGCGTTACTGAATTCATTTAGTAGATCTAAGAGCTTTTTGGATGAATCTTTAGGGTTTTCTAGGTATATGTTCATATCACTGGCAAACAGCGATATTTTGACTTTACATACTTTACTCTTTACATATTTGGATGCCCTTTCTTTCTTCTCAGCGGGAATGCTTTTATCTTTTCCCTGTTCAGTATAAAGTCAACTGTGGGTTTGTCACAGATGGCTTTTGTTACCGTGAGGTATTTCCCTTCTATGATGATTTTGCTGAGGGTTTTAATCAAAGGCATACTAGATTTTGTTAGATGCTTTTTCTGCATCTATTGAAATGATAGTATAATTTTTGTTTTTAATTCTGTTTATGTGATTTATGTCATTTATAGACTTGCTTATGTTAAGCCTTTCCTGCATCCCTGGTATGAAATCCACTTGATGATGGTGCATTATCTTTTTGATACACCGTTGAATTTGGTTAGCTAGTATTTTCTTGAGAATTTTTGCATCTACGTTCACCAGGGATATTGGTCTGTAGATTTCTTTTTTTGTTATGTCCTTTTCTGGTTTTGGTATTAGGGTGATAGTGGCTTCATAGAGTGATTTAAGGAGATTCCCTCTTTCTGTATCTTTTGTAATAGCTTCAGTAAGATTGGTACCAATTCGTCTTTGAATGTTCAATAGAATTCACCTGTGAAACCATCTGGTCCTGGACTTTTTTTTATTGTTGACAATTTTTAAATTACTGTTTCAGTCTTGCTACTTGTATTGGTCTACTCAAAGTTTCTGTTTTTTCCTGATTTAATCTAGGAGGGTTATATATTTCCAGGAATTTATCCATTTCCTCTGGATTTTCTAGTTTGTGTGCATAAAGGTGTTTATTGTAGTATTGAATGATCTTTTCTATTTCTGTGGTATCCATTGTAGTATCTTTCATTTTGTTTCTAATTTAGCTTAATTTGACTTTTTTTTTTTTTTTTTTTTTTTTTTTTTAATGAGACGGGCTTTCGCTCTTGTTACCCAGGCTGGAGTGCAATGGCGCGATCTCGGCTCACCACAACCTCCGCCTCCTGGACTCAGGCAATTCTCCTGCCTCAGCCTCCTAAGTAGCTGGGATTACAGGCATGCGCCACCACGCCCAGCTAGTTTTTTGTATTTTTAGTAGAGACGGGGTTTCACCATGTTGACCAGGATGGTCTTGATCTCTCGACCTCGTGATCCACCCGCCTCAGCCTCCCAAAGTGCTGGGATTACAGGCTTGAGCCACCGCGCCTGGCTTTTTTTTTTTTTTTTTTTAAGAAGAAGTCTCACTCTGTCACCGAGGCTGGAGTACAGTGGTGCATCTCAGCTCACTGCAACTTCTGCCTCCTAGGTTCAAGTGATTCTCAGGCCTCAACCTCCCAAGTAGCCGGGTCTACATGTGCGTGTCACCACACCAGCTAATTTTTTGGTATTTTTAGTAGAGACAGGGTTTCAGCACATTGGCCAGGCTTGTCTTGAACTCCTGACCTCAAGTGATCCTCCCGCCTTGGCCTCCAGAAGTGCTGGGATTACAGGTATGAGCCATCATGCTTGGCCCCTTTCAGACTTTTTGATGTAAGTATTTAATGCTGTAAACTTTCCTCTTGGCACCTCTTTTGCTCTGTCCCAGAGGTTTTGATAAGCTGTGTCATTATTATCATTCCATCTTTAATTTCCATCTTGATTTCATTGTTTACCCAAAGATCATTCAGGAGTAGATTATTTAACTTCCATGTATTTGTATAGTTTTAAGGGTTCCTGTTGGAGTTAGTTTCCAATTTTATTCTACTGTGGTCTAACAGGATACTTGATATAATTTCGATTTATATCAAGTTTATTGAGCCTTGTTTTGTGGCCTATCATATGAACTCTCTTGGAGAATGAAAAGAGAGCCTGACCAACATGGCAAAACCCCATCTCTATTAGAAATACAAAAATTAGCCGGGTGTGGTGGTACATGCCTGTAATCCCAGCTACTCAGGAGGCTAAGACACAAGAATCACTTGAACCTGAGAAGTGGAGGTTGCAGTGAGCCGAGATCATGCCACTGCACTCTAGCCTGGGCAACAGAGTGAGACCTTGTCTTAAAAAAAAAAAAAAAAGAAGTTAAAAAGTTCTACCTTTTTAAGCCAAATAATGAAAATGTAGTGTGTAATTATAATATATGTAGAAGTGAAGTGGCACGACAGCAGTATCACAGAGACCAGGAGTGGGGATATGAAAGTGTATCATTAAAAGACTTTTGGCCGAGTATGGTGGCTCACCCCTGTAATCCCACACTTTGGGAAGCCAAGGCAGGTGGATTGCCTGAGCTTAGGAGTTTGAGACCAGCCTGGGCAACACGGTGAAACCCTGTCTTTACTGAAATACAAAAGAAAAAAAAAATTAGCAGGATGTGGTGGCCTACACCTGTGGTCCCAGCTACTTGGGAGGCTGAGGAAGGAGAATTGCTTGAGCCTGGGAGGTGGAGATTGTAGTGAACCAATATCGCGCCACTGCACTCCAGTCTGAACAACAGAGCGAGACTCAGTCTCCACAAATAAATAAATTCATTAAATAAACATTTACACATTATACAAAGTGATAACATAATACTTGAAAACAAACTATGATAAGTAAAGACATATACTATATGTTATATGCCCTAGAGCAACCACCAAGACCAAAAAACAAAACTCATACACATACAAATCCCAAAACAGTAAAAAGAATTATAGTTTAAAAAAAAACAAATGAACAAAATGGAATGATAGAAATAATAAATTCATTCAAAAGGCAAAAAAACAGACATGTAGTCAGGATGATAGAGTTAAACCATGATATGTCATTAATCCTTAAATATAAGTCTAAATTAAAAGGCATAGATTGTCAGATAAGATTTAAAAACAACCAGCTGTATGCTGCTTATGAGAAACCCAGATTACATATAATAACATAATAGCTTAAAAGTAAAAGGACAGCCAGGCACAGTGGCTCCTGTAATTCTAGCACTTTGGGAGGCCAAGGCAGGTGGATCACCTGAAGTCAGGCCTGGCTAATTTTTTTTTTTTTCTTTTGAGACAGTTTTGCTCTTGTTGCCCAGGCTGGAGTGCAGTGCCACAATCTCAGCTCACCTCAACCTCTGCCTCATGGGTTCAAATGATTCTCTTGCCTCAGCCTCACTAGTAGCTGGGATTATAGACATGCGCCATGACGCCTGGCTGATTTGGGATTTTTAGTAGAGATGGGGTTTTGCCATGTTGGCCAGACTGGTCTCAAACTCCTGACCTCAAGAGATCCACCCACGTCAGCCTCCCAAAGTGCTGAGCCACTGCGCCTGGCCTAATTTTTGTATTTTTAGTAGAGATAAGATTCCAACATGTTAGCCAAGCTGGTCTCAAACTCCTGACCTCAAGCAGTCTGCCTGCCTCAGCCTCCCAAAGTGCTGGGATACATGAATGAGCCACCGTGCCTGGCTGACATAAGACTTTAAAATAAATATCTTTAAAAATGCTCAAGGAGAATACAGACAACTAAACAAAATCAGGAAAAATATATATGAACAAAATGCAAAATGAGAGTATCAACAAGGAGATGGAAATTCCAAAAATAGAGCTAAACAGAAATCTGGATATTAAAAATACAACAACTGAATTGAAAAGTTTGCTAGAAGGGTTCAACAGCAGACTCGAGCAGCCAAAAGGAAGAATCAGCAGACTTGAAAACAGATCATATAAAAGTATCGAGTATGAGGAAGAAAAAGAAAATAGAATGAAGAAAAGCAAACAGAGCCTAAGGGACTTAGCAGACACCATCCAAGTTTACCTATGTATCCATAATCGAAGTTCTGGAAGTGTAAGAGAGATAAAGGCGTAGAAAGTTTATTCGAAGAAATGCTGGCTGAAATTTTCCAAATTTGAGGAAAGACATGGATCTGCGAATACAAAGCCTCAATGAACTCTAAGTAGGAAAATCCCAAAAGAACCTGCACTGACTCCCACAGTCAAATTGTGGGAGAGGAAAGACAAAGAGAAAATCTTATCCTTGGAAGTTTCTTAGATGTTAGTTTTAAAATAGTATACCTCACGTTTTCTTTGTGGTAATTAACTCTTTCTATTTCTTTTTGAGATAGTTTTGATAAATTACATTTTTCTAGGAATTTCTCCATTTTCTCTAAATTTTCAAAGTTCTTAGCATAAAGTTGATAGTAATCATATCTTTTTCTTCTATATCTGTAGTTACGTCTTTTTTATTTATTTTATTATTTTATTTTCTTTTCAACCCCACCACCCACCTCTTTTTTATTTATAGTATTATTTCTTTAAGCTCTATCTCTCTTTCTTAATTAATCTTGCTAGAGATTTGTCCTTTAGTCTTTTCAAGAAATGACTTTTGCCAGGCACAGTGGGTCACACTTTTAATCACAGCACTTGGGGAGAACAAGGCAGGAGGATTGCTTGAGCTCAGGAGTTTGAGACCAGCCTGACCAACATGGTGAAAGCCTGTCTCTACTAAAAATATAAAAACTAACCAGGCATGGTGTCACACACCTATAGTCCCAACTACTCAGGTAGCTGAGGAAGGAGGATCCCTTGAGCCTGGGAGGTTGAGGCTGCAGTGAGGTATGATTGCACTACTACACTCCAGCCTGGACACCAGAGCTAGACCCTGTCTCAAAAAAAAAAAAAAAAAAGATTGTTTTTATAAATCTTCTACCATAAATCTTTGTTTTTCAATTTTTATTATCATCTCCTTAAAAAAAATTTTTTTTCTGATGATACCCTTTTTTTCTTTTTTCCCTTTTCCCTGATGCCTTTAGGTTGGAGTCTTGGTTTCTCATTCTTTCATGCTCTTTAATATAGTATAAGCTGTTGTTTCCAACAGCAGCTGTTTGCTCAGTCTCATCAGTTTTGGAGTATTTTGTGTTTTTATTACCATTCTCTTGTAAGTCATTTTTAGTTTCACTTAATTAGAATTAATTTCCCCTTTGACCCATGAGTTTTACTCAATTATTTTAGTCAGAAAACATGATCTGTTTTAGGAGTTGGCAAACTTTTTCTGTAAAGGACCAGATAGTAAACATTTCAGGTTTTGCAAATCCATACAATCTCTATTGTGACTGTGGCACTCTGGTATCAGAGCCTCCCTGTTCAGCATGGGCTGTTCCTCCATCAGACTTGGTCATCACAGTACCCATTCTCCTGCTTATCCCATCTCTAGCATTCTGTGTTACTCAAACCTATATTTACATTTGTTCTTTGTTGTCACTTCTAGTCTTGTTGCAAGTGTGTCTGTCACTGTTAATTCAAGATCTTAGGCCTTCTCTTCCAGTGTTAAGGTTGTCTGGCTGCTAGTTTTCCCTTTGGACCAGCCGTATTGCTCAGGAGTCCGCTCTTTTGGTCTGTTCAGCGGAGACCCCCACCAGGCAATGCTTGTTTCAGACTGTGGTGCCATTGTGCCCTGATGTGGAGGATGTTTGGGCAACTAAATGTAATTTGGACAATGTCCAAACATACACCACATCAGGGATACTGGCACCTCATTTATCTTGGCCACTGGGCCTCAGGTGCATCCTTACCCTGGGGCTTTACCCAAAATCCCAGGCAAATATCAGCATGAGGGAACAGCCCCTCCTGAATGGCCAGCCACCTGACCCTCAGTCTTGATGTTCTACTCTCATCCTGCCCTGGATGCTCAGGCCACTTCCCAGTCACTATAAGATCAGCAGTGACTGTGCCCACAGATGGAGGAGCAGACCCTGCACTGGCCTCATCCTCCTT
The DNA here is from genome assembly GCF_048565385.1 of Saimiri boliviensis. Taxonomy (NCBI): domain Eukaryota; kingdom Metazoa; phylum Chordata; class Mammalia; order Primates; family Cebidae; genus Saimiri; species Saimiri boliviensis. The sequence continues at coordinate 23,967,492 of NC_133469.1, forward strand.
TATCCCCATACTTTGTTGCTTCCACTCTACCTGCCACTTCATCCTGGCATTTGCCCCACAGCTCTCTCACAGTTTCTCATCTGCAGAGGAATTGGTTCTTTCTCTCTTCTGTGGGCAGACACAAGGTTCTCTGCTAGGCCAGGAATGTCCCCACAATCTAGGTGTCCTCACTGACAGTTGCACTCAGCTGTCACTCTGTGTCCACAGGGTCTGCGGAAGAGGGAGCTGCTGAAGGAGCTGCTGCCAGTCATCGGGCAGAACCTCCGATTCCAGCGCCTCTTCACCGAGTGTCAGGAACAGCTCGACATCCTGAGGGACAAGTAGACTGCCCCGGCCTGCCCTGGCTGCAGCACGGGCAGGGCCACACTCTTGTCGCTGATGACACACAGGGCCTCCTCTCACCTGGCCAGGCTGCAGGGGAAGAAGACACTGGCAGGAGATGTGCTGTTCTGTACCAGCGCCAGCCCAGCTCTCTGGGCAGATGTGCCCTGTGTCCTGGGCCTGACGTTGCCTCTGGAGGGGGAAGCTCGTCCCTCCCTCCAGGCCCTCTATGCGGAGCTGGGGCTGGAGCTCTGCCCAGGTGCCCTGGGGCCAGCAAGGCATTCCCAGGCCTGCTGTCTCCAGCACGGCCCCAAGGTGGACACTAGCCCCTGCTGCTGCAGGCGCTGTGCTGCTTCAGCAGTGATGATTGAGCCATTTGTGAGAGAGAATCGGAAAGCGTTAGGTATTACGCAGTCAGCAGACTGACCTGAGACCTATGTAAAAGGAAAGTTGTTCCAACACACGGACTATTTTTGTACTCGAATTTGCTAACTTGTAATATGGAATTTCCTTTGGCCGATAATCAGGATTTCCCTATAAGTCACTTGGACATTGGTCACTTGTAGGAAATTTAAACTCTAATTATGACAGCTACACTGAAAAGTAATTGTACTGAAATTAACTTGTCTATCTTCATTTGGTTTTAATTTTTAAATGTTTGTAAAAAGAGACTGTTTTGGGGGAATGGGGCAAAGGGGTGGGCAATTTCTTTTGTAAGTGTAAAATAAATGAACACACATTGGATACCAAACCCTCCTGATTTCTATTGCCTTTTCCTTCTAACTTTCATCCTCCCCACACTGTGCATCTCTCTCCTGAAGTAGGCAGCGACAGAACATGAGAGCCAGAAGACATCTTTTGTGTCATCTGATTCCCTCCTGTCATGGCTAATACTGAATGTTGACTTGATTGGATTGAAGGATGCAGTATTGATCCTGGGTGTCTGTGAGGGTGTTGCCAAAGGAGATTAACATTTGAGTCAGTAGGGCTGGGGAAAGCAGACCCACTCTTAATCCGGTAGGTACCATCTAATCAGCCACCAGCAAATATAAAACAGTTAGAAAAACATGAAGAGATGAGACATGACTAGCCTGCCAGCCTACCTCTTCCTCCTGTGCTGGAATCTTCCTGCCCTCGAACATCGGACTCCCAAGTTCTTCAGTTTTGGGACTTGGACTGGCGCTCCTTGCTGCTCAGCTTGCAGACAGCATATTGTGGGATCTTGCGATCGTGTAAGTTAATACTTAATAAACTATATATCCTCATTCTGTCCCTGTAGAGAACCCTAATATACCCCCTATGCAGAAATTCATTTCACAGTATAGAAGGGTCACTTCTGTGGTTATGCAGCACCGTAGATCACTTTGCACACATCATCTCCCAAGTGAGGTGTCATGGTTCTTGGTTCTGGTCTTGCTATGCTCCAGGTCCGGATCATGCTGTGCACCAAGGGCTGCAGCTGATTGGACAATTTCATGAAAGGAAATCAGGATATACAGTCTTGGATATACTGGAGAATTATCAGGAAAGTTGCAGTTCTCTTAGAAAGTGGTCCAGACGTTGATCTACAGGAGAAGAAATAGAATCACAGAATCTTGAAGCACAGCGAGGGATGAGTACCACACACTCCTGGGTCCTGATCTTTGTCACCACCACCCTGTGTGTGGAAGGAGCCCTGGACTTGGAATCAGAGGCCTGGGTAACTGACCACTGATCTCTGGCTGCTTCCCCACCTAGCAGCCATTCCACTCCATGCCTACCTCGGATGTCAAGTGGCTGGATGTGCATGCCAAACAAAGCCAGCACATCATGCTTGTATGCATGCATTGACAGAGCAAGACTGTCTCAAAAAAAAAAAAAAAATTTATGACTAAGAACTCAAAAGCAAATACAACAAAAAAGTAGACAAATTAAACAAACTAAAAAGCTTCCATACAGCAAAAGAAATAACAGAGTAACAACACATGTCTATTTGAATGGCTTACATTTTTTAAAAAGACAATAGTGAATATTCGTGAGGATGTGGAGCAACTGGAACTCTTGCATTGCTGGTAGGCAGAATAGTTACTTTGACAAACAGTGTGATAGTTCCTCATAGAATTAAATATACACTTGCTGTGTAACCTATGCACTCTCTTCCTAAGTCTGCTGGTTTTTCTTGAGAGTACATTTTCCTCAGAGAAGGATGACTCAGGCCGGGCGCAGTGGCTCACGCCTGTCATCCCAGCACTTTGGGAAGCCAAGGCGGGTGGATCACTTGAGGCCAGGAGTTCAGGAACAGCCTGACCAACATGGTGAAACCCTGCCTCTACTAAAAATAATTTAAAAAAAAATAGCCAGGCGTGGTGGCAGATGCCTGTAGTCCTAGCTACTCAGGAGGCTGAAGCAGGAGAATTGCTTGATCCCAGGAGGCAGAAGTTGCAGTGAGCCGAGACCATGCCATTGCACTCTAGCCTGGACAATACAGCAAGACTCTGTCTCAAAAAAAAAAAAAAAGGATGGCTCATGCTTATGATGCACTTTAAAAAACACACAGCTTTACTGAAATAATTAACAGCATGCAGTTTACACTTTAATGGTTTTCAGTGTAGTCACATCATATGTGCAGCCATTACCACGGCCATTATTAGAATCTGTTCATCACCTCAAAAAGAAACCCCATACACTTTATCATGCCCTGTCCCCCAATTCCCATTATTCTGAGGCAACCGCTAATCTGCTTTCCATCTCTACAGATTTACTTATTCAGAACATTTCAGAGAAATGGAATCACAGAATATTGCTGTTTTGTCTGACTGCTTTCACTTAGCATAATATTTTCAAGGTTCATCCATGTTGTAGCATGTGCCATTATTCCACTTCTTTTTATGACCAAATAATATTCCATTGTTTGCATCATTTTGTTTACCTGTTCATCTGTTTATGGACATTTGGATTGTTTCCACCTTTTGAGAATTATGCATAGCAGTACTATAAACATTTGTGTATAAGTTTTTATGTGGAAATGTGTTTTCATTTATCTTGGATATATAATATATAGACTTAGGAGTGGAATTGCTGAGTCACATGATGACTCTATGACTCATATGACTGAGTCGTATGATAACTGTAACAAACTGCCATTCCGCCTTCCAGTGTGGCTGCTCCATTTTATGTTTATATCACCAGTGTATGAGGTTTCCAGTTCTCCCATATCTTTGCCAGCACTTCCTATTGCCAAGTATGTGTGTATGTATATTTATATCTTTTTATGAAGAAGGGGTTCTCGCTGTTGCCCGTGCTGGCCTTGAACTCTTGCACTCAAGCAATCCTCCTGCCTTGGCCTCCCAAAGCACTGGGATTACAGCTGTGAGCCACCACATCCAGCCTATCAGGTTGTTTTAAGTAAAGGCCTCGTAGTGGGTATGAAGTGATGTCTCAGAGTGGTTTTTTATTTCCCTAGTGACAATATGTTGAGCAACCTCTCATGATTTTTAGTCACTGTGTGCCATATATGAAGAAATGTCTATTCAGATCCTTTGCCAACTTTTAAATTGGATTGTCTTTATCATTGAGTTTGTGAGGGTTTTTATCATTCTACATAAAAATATTCCTTATCAGCTGGGTGTCATGGCTCGTGTCTGTAACCTTAACACTTTGGGAGGCCAAGGCAGGAGGATCACTTGAACCCAGGAGTTTGAGACCAGCCTGGACAACATAATGGGACCCCATCTCTACAAAAAAAATGAATTATCCAACATGGTGGTGTATGCCTGTGGTCTCAGCTACTAGGGAGGCTAAGCGGGGAGGATCACTTGAGCCTGGGAGGTTGAGGCTGCAGTGAACCATGATGGCACCACTGTACTTCATCCTGGGTGACAGACTGCAACCCTATCTGAATGTTTTCTTTTGTTGGTCCCACTGTTGGACTCATATTTAAGAAATCACTACCACATCCAAGTTGATACAAATTCACCCTTATGTTTCTGTTAGGAGTTTTATAATGCTAGCTTTTACATTGAGAACACAGGTCCATTAAAGTTTTGTATGTGATGTGAAGAGTTCAACGTCATTATTTTGCATGTGGCCATCCAGATGTCCCAGCATCATTTGTTGAAAAACTATTTTTACCCCATTGAATGGTCTTGGCACCCTTGTTGAAAATCAGGAGACCACAGACACGTGGGTTGTTTCTGGACTCAGTTGTATTCTGTTGAAATGTATGTCTATGGCACACTGTCTTGATTACTGTTGCTTTATAGAAAGTTTTCAGGCCGGGCGCGGTGGCTCAAGCCTGTAATCCCAGCACTTTGGGAGGCCGAGGCGGGTGGATCACGAGGTCAAGAGATGGAGACCATCCTGGTCAACAAGGTGAAACCCTGTCTCTACTAAAAATACAAAAAATTAGCTGGGCATGGTTGTGTGTGCCTGTAATCCCAGCTACTCAGGAGGCTGAGGCAGGAGAATTGCCTGAACCCAGGAGGCGGAGGTTGCGGTGAGCCAAGATTGCGCCATTGCACTCCAGCCTGGGTAACAAGAGCGAAACTCCGTCTCGGAAAAAAAAAAAAAAAAAAGTTTTCAAATAAGGAAGTATGAGTCCTCCAACCAAGTTGTTATTTTCAAGGTTGTTTTTCCTATTCTGGGGCCTTTGAGTATCCTTATAAACTTTAGGATTAATTTGTCAATTTCTGTAAAGGAATCAGCTGCAATTCTAGGGGTTGTGATAATATATAATCTGGGGAGTATTGCTATCTTAACAATATCAGGTCTTCCAAACAATGAACATAAACATCTATCCATTTACTTAGGTTTTCTCTAATTTCTTTCAGCAATGTTTTGAAGTTTCCAGAACACAAGTTTTGTAGTTCTTTTGTAAAATCCATTCCCAAGTATCTTATTCTTTTTGAGGCTATTGTAAGTGGACGTGTTTTATTTTTTCAAAAAATGGAATCTTGCTATGTTGCCCAGGCTACTCTCGAACTCCTGAGCTCAAGCAATCCTCCTGCCTCAGCCTCTTGAATAACTGGGACTACAGATGCACACATCACACCTGGTTAAGGAAATGTTTTTAAAATTTCACTTCCAGATTGTTCATTACAAGTTTATAAAAATACATTGATTTTTGTATATTGATCTTGTATCCTGCAATCTTACTGAACTCATTTATTAGTTCTAGTAGTTTTTTCCTGGACTCTTGAGAATTCTCTTTATACAAGATCATGCCATCTTTGAATAGAGATAGTATTACTTATTTTCCTATCTGGATGCCTTTTCTTTTTCTTGCCTAATTGCTCTGGCCAAAACCTCTAGTACAATATTGAATAGAAGTGCTAAGAGTGGGCATTCTTGTCTTTTTTTTTTTTTTTTTTTGAGACGGAGTTTCGCCCTTGTTACCCAGGCTGGAGTGCAATGGCACGATCTCGGCTCACCGCAACCTCTGCCTCCTGGGGTCAGGCAATTCTCCTGCCTCAGCCTCCTGAGTAGCTGGGATTACAGGCACGTGCCACCATGCCCAGCTAATTTTTTGCACTTTTAGTAGAGACGGGGTTTCACCATGTTGACCAGGATGGTCTCGATCTCTCGACCTCGTGATCCACCCGCCTCAACCTCGTGATCCACCCGCCTCGGCCTCCCAAAGTGCTGGGATTACAGGCTTGAGCCACCGCGCCCGGCGCATTCTTGTCTTAATACTGATTTCAGGAGGAAAGCAACCAGTCTTTCACCATTCAGTATTATTCTAATTGTGGGCTTTTCACAGATGAGCTTTATCTGGTTGAGGAAGTTCCCTTCTAATTCTACTTAATTGATTTTTTTTTTTTTTTTTTTTTTTTTTTTTTTTTTTTTAGACTGTGTCTTGCTCTGTCACTCAGGCTGGAGTGCAATGATGCTATCTTGGCTCACTTGCAACCTCTGCCTCCCGAGTTCAAGCAATTCTCCTGCCTCAACCTCCCGAGTAGCTGAAATTACAGGTGCCCACCACCAAGCCTGGCTAATTTTTTGTATTTTTTTTTAGTAGAGATGGGGTGTCATCATGTTGGCCAGGCTGGTCTTGAACTTCGAAGCCCGGGTGATCCACCTGCCTTTGCCTCCCAAAGTGCTGGGATTACAGGCGTGAGCCACCACGCCCAGCCTTGTTCATTTCATCTAAGCTACAATTGTTTATAGTATTTCTTCTTTTTTTAACCCTCATTCTCCGCATATTTCTTTTAATTGTTTTAATTAATTTTTTCATAATATTTCTTTATAATCCTTTCTTTTTTTTTTAAGATTGGTTGCCCAGGCTGGCCTTTTAAGTCCTGGCCTCAAGCAGTCCTCCCACCTCATCATCCCAGGTAGCTGGCACTACAGGCGTGCTCCACCACACCCAGCTATAACCCTTTTCATTTCTGTAAGGTGGATAGTAATGTCCTCTCTTTCACACCTGATCTAATAATTTGAGTTTTCTCTCATTTGCTTGGTCAATATAGCAAAGTTTGTCTGATCTTTTCAAATAGCCAGCTTTTGGTTTCCTTTCTATATTGTTTTCCTATTTTCTATTTCATGAAATTTTCTATTTCCTTCCTTCCTCTGCTTGCTTTAGGTGTCGTTTGCCCGTCATTTCCAGTGTCTTAAGTAGAAGATTACATGATTAAAGCTATAAATTCCCTCTGAGCACTGCCTTAGCAGTATCCCATGAGTTTTGGTATATTGTGTTTTCATTTTTATTTATCTCAAACTATTTTCTTTTCTGTTCACTTATTTATTTATTGAGATGGAGTTCTGCTCTGTCACCCAGGCTGTAGTGCAGTGGTGTCATCTCAGCTCACCTCTGTCTCTCTGGCTCAAGCAATTCTCCTGCCCCAGCCTCTCAAGTACTCAAGTAGCTGGGATTACAGGCATGTGCCACCATGCCTAGCTAATTTTTTTTTTTTTTCCCTCAGGCTGGAGTGCAGTGGCTCAATCTTGGCTCACAGCAAACTCCTCCTTCTGGGTTCAAGCGATTCTCCTGCCTCAGCCTCCTGAGTAGCTGGGATTACAGACATGCGCCGCCACACCCAGCTAATTTTGTACTTTTAGTTAGAGACAGGGTTTCACCATGTTGGTCTGACTGGTCTCGAACTCCCAACCTTAGGTGATCTGCCCTCCTTGGCCTCCCAAAATGCTAGGATTACAAGTGTGAGCCACTGAGCCTGGCCACACAAAGTATTTTCTAATTTCCCTTTTGATTTCTTCTTTGACCCATTGGTCATTTAGAGTGTGCTGTTAAATTTCCACACCTTTGTGAATTTCCCAACTTCCCAACTTTCCTTCTGTTATTGATCTAATTGTATTCCATTGTGTTTTTAAAAATACCTTGTATTATTTTTACCCTTTACATTTACTGAAGTTTGATTTACAGCTTAGCATATGCTGTACCCTGGAGAATGTTCCACGTCAACTTGAGAAGATGTGTATTCTACTTAAGTCGAGCTGTGTTCCTCACATATGGCCACACCACTTGCCTTTCACCATTCCGCTTTCTTAACCCATGCTAACCACCAATCTGCTTTCCACTTCTGTAATTTCCTCATTTCAACAATGTTAATGTTAATGCCATGCCTACCTAACCTACTGAAATTTTCTTTTTCACTCAGGATAATTATCTGGAGTTAATTCAAGTTGTTGTGCTTATTATTCCTTCATTATTTTTTATTTATCTATTGCTAATGAGTATTTCATGGTTTTCTGCACTGTTTATTTAACTTTTCATCTGCTCAGGACATCAGGGCTAATTTCAGTTTTTGGTGATTACAGTTAAACCCTGAAATTAAACTTTTTGTGTAACATAAGCATTTAATTTTGTGGAATAAATTCCCAAGAGGGCAGTTACTGGGTCTTATGGTGGCTGCATGTGCAGTTTTCTCAAGATGACAAAGTATGTTCCACAAAGCTGTACCACTTTATATTCCAGCAATGGATGAGTGACCAAGTTTTTCCACATGCTCATCAGCATTTGTTGTCATTATTAAGTTTAGCCATCTTGACAGGTGTAATTTTAGTTTGCATTTCTGTAATACCTAATGATGCTTAACATCTTTTCATGTGCTTATTTGCAATTCATAAATCTTCAATGAAATATAGTAATTTTCATGTCTTCTCCCCCTTTTTCTCACTCTGTCACCCAGACAGAAGTGCAGTGGTGCGACCACAGCTCACTGCAGCCTTGACCCCCCAAGCTCAAGTGATCCTCCCAGTACAGCCTTCTAAGTACTAGGACTACAGGTAGGCACAACCGTGTCTAGCCCACTTAAATTTTTTGTTTTCGTAGAGACAGGATCTCACTGTGTCGCCTACGCTGGTCTCGAACCGCTGAATTCCAGTGATCCTCCTGCCACAGTCTTCCAAAATGTTGGGATTACAGACGTGAGCCACAATGCCAAGCTTGTTATGTCTTCTCAAAGAATAGATCCCTTTGTCACAGGGACCATGCTCCCTTTGAGCATAGAGTAGTTCTGCGAACTATATTTTTGGTTTCTACAAGTGGCATCACAAACCTGCTGAATTCCAGGCTAGAATCCAGCTTCAGCAACTTCTTGTCTATCACCCTTCAGTCAGAGTGTGATGCTTTCCCCAACATATCTGCAGATGAGTCCTATACTTTACTTATGAAAGAACCAGTGGCTGTCTTTAAGGACAACAGAGTTTGGGGAGCAAACAGAGTTTGGTTTGCCAGTTAATTTATCAAGATTCTTATGGGATTTTCACCATCAATGGATCCATCATTATTGATTCTCCAGGGTTTTCTCATAGAGGAATCTTAGTTGATGCGTCCAGACACTATCTGCCAGTTAAGATTCTTCTTAAGGCCGGGCATGGTGGCTCAAGCCTGTAATCCCAGCACTTTGGGAGGCCAAGGCAGGTGGATCACGAGGTCAAGAGATCGAGACCATCCTGGTCAACATGGTGAAACCCCGTCTCTACTAAAAATACAAAAAAAAATTAGCTGGGCATGGTGGCGCGTGCCTGTAATCCCAGCTACTCAGGAGGCTGAGGCAGGAGAATTGCCTGAACCCAGGAGGCGGAGGTTGCGGTGAGCCGAGATCGCGCCATTCCACTCCAGCCTGGGTAACAAGAGCGAAACTCCGTCTCAAAAAAAAAAAAAAAAGATTCTTCTTAAAACTCTGGATGCCATGGCTTTTAATAAGTTTAATATTCTTCACAGGCACATAGTTGATGACCAGTCTTTCCCCTATCAGAGCATCGCTTTTCCTGAGTTAAGCAATAAAGAAAGCTATTCTTTGTCCCCGGTTTATACACCAAATGATGTACATACGGTGATTGAATATGCCAGATTATGAGGAATTCCAGTCCTGCCAAGAATTTGAAACCCCTGGATATACACTACCTTGGGGAAAAGGTCAGAAAGACCTCCTGACTCCATGTTACAGTAGAAAAAACAAGCTGAACTCCTTTGGACCTATAAATCCTACTCTGAATACAACATACAGCTTCCTTACTGCATTTTTCAAAGAAATTAGTGAGGCGTTTCCCAATCCATTCATTCATTTGGGAGGAGATGAAGTGGAATTTAAGTGTTGGGAATCAAATCTAAAAATTCAAGATTTCATGAGGCGAAAGGCTTTGGCACCAATTTTTTAAAAACTAGAATCTTTCTACATTCAAAAACTTTTTAATATTATTGCAACCATAAACAAGGGATCCATTGTCTGGCAGGAGGTTTTTGATGATAAAGTGAAGCTTGAGCCGGGCACAATAGCTGAAATGTGGAAAGACAGCAGGTATCCCGAGGAACTCCGTAGAGTCACAGCGTCTGGCTTCCCTATAATCCTTTCTGCTCCTTGGTATGATTAGTTATGGACAAGATTTGAGGAAATACTATAAAGTGGAACCTCCTGATTTTGGTGGTACTCAGGAACAGAAACAACTTGTCATTGGTGGAGAAGCTTGTCTATGGGGGGAATATGAGGGTGCAACTAACCTCACTCCAGGATTATGGCCTCGGGCAAGTGCTGTTGGTGAGAGACTCTGGAGTTCCAAAGATGTCAGAAATGTGGATGATGCCAGTGACAGACTGACAAGGCACCGTTGCAGAATGGCCAAATGTGGAATAGCTGCACAAACTCTTTTCGCTGGATATTGTCACCATGAGAACATGTAAACATGGAGGAGGAAAAGGCCATAGCAATCTGCGCTACAATCAACTTCATTTTGAAATCATGTAAATTAACATATTAGACTGTTGGCCGGGCGCGGTGGCTCAAGCCTGTAATCCCAGCACTTTGGGAGGCTGAGGCGGGTGGATCACGAGGTCAAGAGATCGAGACCATCCTGGTCAAAATGGTGAAACCCCGTCTCTACTAAAGATACAAAAAATTAGCTGGGCATGGTGGCACGTGCCTGTAATCCCAGCTACTCAGGAGGCTGAGGCAGGAGAATTGCCTGAACCCAGGAGGCGCAGGTTGCGGTGAGCCGAGATCGCGCCATTGCACTCCAGCCTGGGTAACAAGAGCGAAACTCCGTCTCAAAAAAAAAAAAAAAGAATTGCTTGAACCCAGGAGGCGGAGGTTGCGGTAAGCCGAGATCGTGCCATTGCACTCCAGCCTGGGTAACAAGAGCGAAACTCCGTCTCAAAAAAAAAAAAAAAAAGATATTAGACTGTTTTTTGAATAAAATATTTTTATTGATTGAACCTCTTATTATATATAAAAAATTCCTTTACTATCTCACTTTCCATTGTAATGTAATGCCCCTTTTATCCATGATAAAAAGATTAGCAAATCAAATCCAACATTGTATGAAAAAAATACAACATGACCAAATGGGATTTATTCCAGATATGCATATTTATTTAATGGTTGAATATTAATTAATGTAATCAATCACATCAACTAAGTTAAAAAAGAAAATCATGATTATATCAATACATTCAGAAGAAGCATTTGACAAGTCTAACACCTATTCATGATAAAAACTCTCAGCAAACTAGGAATAGAAGGGAACTTTTTTAATTGATAAAGAACATCTACAATAATTCCACAGCTAACATCATACATACTTAATGGTAAAAAAAAATTAGATGATTTTCCCCTAATATTAGGGAAAAGGCAAGGATGTCTCTTGTCACCACTCCTGTTCAATATTGTACAAGTCTTAGATAACACAGTAAGACAGAAGGAAATAAAAGTATAAAAAATTGCAGATGAACATGACAGTCTGTGTATAAAATCCCAAAGGATCAACAAAAAAAAAACTCTGAGAACTAGTAAGTTATTATAGTTACATTGCAGAATATAAGGCTAATATACAAAAGTTGATTGCTTCTCTATAAACCAACAATGAACAATTGGAATTTGAAATTGAGAATGTAATACCTCTTACATAAACACCAAATAATCAAAGTACTTAGGTATAAACTTAACAAAATACAAATTCTATATGAGGGAAACTACAAAACTCTGATATAAGAAATAAAAAATCTAAATAAATAAATGGAGATAAATTCCATGTTCATGAGTAGGAAGACTCAACATTAATATGTTAGCTCTTCCCAATCTATAGATTCAACTTAATCCCAATAATGATTCTAGCAAGTTATTTTGACAAATTATATTGACAAACAAAGTTATATTTGACAAACAAGTTATATTGACAAACAAATTCTAAAGTTTGTATGGAAAGTCAAAAGATGCAGAATAGCCAACTCAATATTGAAGACAAGTAGGACCAGAGTACTCACACAACTCAACTTTGAGACTTACTGTGAAGCTACAGTAATCAAGACAGCGTGACATGGATGAAGGAACAGAGGTGAGAACCCATAAAGAAATCCAAACAAATGGAATTAACTGATCTTTGATGAAAGAGCAAAGGCAATTGAATAGAAAAATGTTGGTCTTCAATAAATGGTGCTCTAATAAATGTGCCTGTAGTCCCAGCTGCTCAGGAAGTTTTGCATTTTACACATGCAAAAATAAAAAAAAGAATCTAGACAGAAATTTTTAATTGCTGCTCTGAGAACATCATTGTTAAGCAGAAAACCCACAGACTTGGAGAAAATATTTGCAAATAACTTTTCTGATTAAGGACTTGTATTCAACATACAGAAATAACTCTTAAAATGCAAAAATGAGAAAATAAGCACCCCAGTTTAAAAATGGACAAAATATTTGAACAGAGCCCTCACCAAAGAAGATATACATGTGACCATAAGCATATGAAAAGATGCTTTACGTCATCTTTTTGTGTTTTGAATTTGTAATTCCCTAATGACGTATGATGTACAGCATGTGGAAAGATGCTCTACGTCATATGTCATTAGGGAATTACAGATAAAAAACACAATGAGAATTAGCTGGGCATGGTGGCATGTGCCTGTAGTCCAGCTACTTGGGAGGCAGAAGCAGGAGAACCACTTGAATCCAGTAGTTTGAGGCTGCAGTGAGCCATCATCATACCACTGTACTCCAGCCTGGGCAACAGAGTAAGATCCCATCTCTAAAATAAATAAATATATAAATAAACAAATAAGTAAATAAAAACAACAATGAGAAACCACTGTACAGCTATTAGGTAGACTAAAATCCAAAAACCTGACAGTATCAAATGGTGACAAGGATGTGGATGTGGAAAAACAGGAATGCTCATTTATTGCTTTTGAGAATATAGCCACTTTGGAAGATAACCTGGTAGTTCCTTCGAAGCTAAACATATTCTTTTTTTTTTTTTTTTTTTTTTTTTTGAGGCGGAGTTTCGCTCTTGTTACCCAGGCTGGAGTGCAATGGCGCGATCTCGGCTCACTGCAACCTCCGCCTCCTGGGTTCAGGCAATTCTCCTGTCTCAGCCTCCTGAGTAGCTGGGATTACAGGCACGCACCACCATGCCCAGCTAACTTTTTGTATTTTTAGTAGAGACGAGGTTTCACCACGTTGACCAGGATGGTCTTGATCTCTTGACCTCGTGATCCACCCGCCTCGGCCTCCCAAAGTGCTGGGATTACAGGCTTGAGCCACCGCGCCCGGCCGAAGCTAAACATATTCTTACCATATGGCCCAGCCATTTCACTCCTAGGTATATACCAAAATTAGTTAAAAACTTATATACACACAAAAACCTACACATGAATGTTCATAGCAGCTTTATTCAAAACTGCGAAAACCTCGGCCTCTCAAAGTGCCGTGATTGCAGGTGTGAGTCACTGTGCCCTGCCTCAGTGGCATTCTATAAAAGATAAAACTACAAAGACAGTGAAAGATCCAGTGGAACTGTTTCAAAACTTTCTGGGTATTTCTAGGGTGTGTATGTTTCCAAACAAATGTTAATATAAGCTTGTCTGCATCTACAACAACAACAAACTTGCCTGGATTTTGATAGCAATAATGTTAAAACTGTGTCCCATTTGGGGAAAACTGGTGTCCTTACAATGGAGTCTTCTAATCCATGAACATGCTGTGCCTCTCCATTTATTTCTATCTTCTTTGATGTCTTCCATTAGCACTGTCTAGTTTTCATCATATAAGTTCTGCACCTGTATTGTCAGATTCAAACCAAAGTATTTTTGTGGAGCAATTACAAATAGTATTATATTTTAATTTCAGTGTCCACATGTTATTGCTAGCATATAGAAATACAATTAATTTTTATATGTTGATGTACTCTGCAACCTTGCTAAATTCACTTAATACTTTTAGGAGTTGTTTGTTGGACTTTTCATGTAGTCAATCATGTCATCTGTAAATAGGGACAATTTTTTCCACTTTTCTGATTGGTATGCCTTTTAATTATTTTTAAAATTTAATTATTTTTAATTTTTATGAGAACATAGAAGATGTATATATTTATGGGGTCCATATATTTATGTTGATATAGGCACTCAATGTGTAATAATTACATCAGAGTAAATGGGATATCCATCATCACCTCAAGCATTTATCATTTGTGTTACAAACATTTCAGTTACACTCTTTTAGTTATTTTTCAATGTACAATAAACTATTATTGACTGTGGTCACTGTGTCGCACTACCAAATACTAGATCTTATTCATTCTAACTACATTTTTGTACCCATTAACCATTCCCACTCCCCCCAACCCCAATGCTACTACTCTTCCCAACCTCTGGTAACCACCATTCTACTCTCCGTGAGTTCACTTATTTAAAGTTTTAGCTCCTGCATATGAGTGAGAACATGTGAAGTTTGTCTTTCCATGCCTGCCTTATTTCACTTAACAATGTTCTCCAGTTTCATCCATGTTGCTGCAAATGACTAGATTTCATTCTTTTTTTGTAGCTGAATAGTACTTCATCGTGTATATGTAACACATTTTCTTTATCCATTTGTCTGTTCATAGGTTGATTCTAAATCTTGGCTGTTGTACCTTTTATTTCTTATTCCTTATTGCTCTGGCTGGAACTTGCCGTGTTTTGTTGAATAGTGGTGATGAGTGTCTTGTTGTTGATCTTAGAGACAAACCATTCAGTCTTTATTAAATAGAATGATAGCCACAGGGGTTTTTGGAGATATTTTTTATTCAGTTGAAGACATTCCTCTCTAAGTTTTCTGATAGCTTTTATCGTCAATGGGTGTTGGACTTTGTCAAATGTCTTTTCTGCAGAATTCAATTGATAATCTCGTGATTTTTCTTACTTAGCTTGTTAATATGGTGAACCACATTGATTGATTGATATTTGAACACGGAACCAGGCTTACATTCCTGGGATAAACTGCACTTAGTAATGGTGTATAATACTTTTTATGTATTGCTGAATTCCATTTATATTATCTGACTAAGAATTTTTACACATATATTCATGACTCATGATGGTCTGTAGTTTTCTTTCTTTGTATTGTTTTCCTTTTCCTCCTCCTCCTCCTCCTCCTTCTTCTTATTTCTTCTTCTTTTTGTTTTAGACAGAGTCTCACTCTGTCACCAGTATGGAGAATGGAGGCATGATCTCAGCTCACTGAAGCCTCTGCCTCCTAGCTCTAAGCAATCTTCCCACTTTAGCTTCTCAAGTAGCTGGGACTACAAGTGCATGCCACCATGCCTGGATGATTTTTGTATTTTTTGTACAGACATTATTTCACCATGTTGCCCAGGTTGGTCTCCTCAACTCAAGCGGTCTGCCCACCTCGGCCTCCCAAACTGCTGGGATTACAGGTGTGTGCCACCACGCCCAGCATGTACTATTTTTCTTAACTTTAAAATAAATTTGGAAGTAATTTGTTTTCTGTTCTCTGGAAGAGATTATTAGAATTGGTGTTAATTATCTGAGCAATTGGTAGAATTATCCAGTGAAACCATCTGGAGCTGGAGATTTCTATTTCAAGAATTATTTAACTACAAATCCAATGTCTTTAATGGTTATATAATTGGATTATCTATTTTATAATAGATGGGAAGTGGTAGTTTGTTTTGTTTTGTTTTGTTTTGTTTTGAGGAATTGGTCCATTTCATCTCAGATGTTAAATTATGTTTGTACAGCTGTTTGTAGTATTTCCTTATCTTCTTGATGTCTGCATGATCTGTACTGATAACTCCTATTAATTTTTTCTTCACTCTTTTTCCCTTTGTCAGTCATCCTAGAAGTTTGTCAATTTTATTGCTCTTTTAGAGCTACCTTTTAGTTTAATTTTTCCAATCTTTTCTGCTTTCAGTTTTCTTTTTGAGATGCAGTCTCACTCTGTCCTCCAAGCTGGAGTGCAGTGGCACAATCTTGGCTCACTGCAACCTCTGCCTCCCAAGTTCAAGCAATTCTCTTGCCTCAGCCTCCTAAGTAGCTGGGATTACAGGCATGCACCACCACATCCAGCTAATTTTTGTATTTTTAGTAGAGACAGGGTTTCACCACGTTGGCCAGACTGGTCTCGAACTCCTGACCTTAAGTGATCCACCCACCTTGGCCTCCCAAAGTGCTCGGATTATAGGTGTGAGCCACTGTGCCTGGTCTCAATTTCCATTGATTTATGTTCTTATATTTATTTTCATCCGTCTGCTTGCTTTGAACCAGGATTGATAAGTAAGAAGGGGTGTGTGTGTGTGTGTGTGTGTGTGTGTGTGTGTGTGTGATGGAGTTTTGCTCTGCCACTCAGGTCTTCTTCTAGAATGTTTCAGGGCACTGACAGATCTAAGGCCAGTGTCTTAATTGTGTGACAAGTAGATAGGGTAGTTGTTGTCTTTGTCTTCACAAACTGTCATGGGTTTCTCTTTATCTGGATAATAAACCGCATATTTGCAATCTTGACACAGCCAGGAGATCAGGAAAACAGTCCTGAGGTGTACAGACACAAGTAGGGCTGGTTTGTTTCTTTTCACAGGGTTTTCTGTGAATTGACAGTCTTAAAATCTGCCTTTACTTGTGTTAGATCCCCTGAAGCACCTCCTCTGTCTTATTGAGAGGTTCTCTGAGGTGACCCCAACGTCCAGATTGACTGGAGGAAGCTCCTGGACCCCTGGTTGCCAGGAGAAAATGTCAGAGGAAGGGAGGAGGGTAGGAGGCTGAGTCTGGCCCAGCAAAGCTCAGCAGTGAGGTCACTGCCATCTTAGGGCGGCTCCAAGGCCCCATCACCCCTCAGTCCTTCCCGTCTTGCCAGCATTATGTTAAGAGAAACTGTTCAGAACAAGTACATATCTATGCTGAGAGGATCTCAGTGGAACCGTGATCCTGTGGACCAATCTGTGGTAAGAGGTGGAGGATGGGAAAGGCTGAGCCCTGTGTCCTACAAAGACCCTGAAAGCCAGAGCCATAGGTAGGTGAGCTCAGTGGGAGGGAGAAGGGATTCTGGAAGCTAGTCCTCCATGGGATGGTTTTCAATAATAGATATTCATATGCACCACTAAATATACCTTAAGGTAACAGGTTTTTGAAATTCCTAAAGGTACTTATATCTTTTTTTATTTCTTTCATGGTGATAGAGTCTTGCTATGTGGAAGACACTGGTCTCAAACTCCTGGCTTCAAGCAATCCTCTTGTCTTAGCCTCCCAAAGTATTGGGATTATAGGCATGAGTCACCACACCTGGCACCTAAGAATGTATGCTTTTAAAAATTCCTCCCAACTCTGCATAAAACAAGTTATAATTTTTGCTATGGCTTGAGATGTTAAATCTGTTTCTGAGTATTTGATGGGGGCGGGGTTTGAATGGGAATTTAGGAGAGTAGATCATGGAATATTACCTGAGATTGTTTTAAACAGAGATCCCTAGGAATAATTTTATAATAATAAAAGTAGGTTCTTCCCAAACATTAACGTTAATAAAAATCTCATGTACAGCTTGTTAAATACTGCCTATCTGGCACCAGCACACGTTTCTGACTTAATAGGTTTAGGTTGGAGAATTGCTTTTTTTTTTTTTTTGAGACAGAGTCTCACTCTGACTTCAGGCTGGAGTACAGTGGCGCGATCTCAGCTCACTGCAACCTCTTGACTCCCCGGTTCAAGGGATTCTCCTGCCTCAGCCTCTCAAGTAGCTGAGATTAGAGATGTGCGCCACCACGTCCAGCTAATTTTTTAATGTTTAGTAGAGATGGGGTTTCACCATGTTGGCCAGGATGGTCTCCATTTCCTGACCTCGTGATCCACTCGCCTCAGCCTCCCAAAGTGCTGGGATTACAAGTGTGAGCCACTGCACCCAACCGAGAATTGCATTTTTTAACAAGCCCCCTGAAAATGCTTCCACTTCACTGATAAATAAAATATTAAGTCAGCCTCCATGGTCAAATTAATGAATGAGTATGTACCTGTTAATTTTCTTTGAATAAGAAGTGTCTTGCTGGAGCACTGGGGCCTCTGTAACTCACTGTAAGCTTATATATTTTGTAGATAATTCTGCCTCCATATTATTCTAAGTAGAGAGGGAGAGAGGAAGCACAGCCATGAAGAGTCACACTGGGGAGGTGGACACATCTGGAGAGACTGGATTAGGCACTTGGCAGTGAACCCCTGCATAAGAGATTGGGGCAGGGGGACACCTCACTCACGGCGTTGACCATTTCCCTCTCCATTTCCCTCCTGACTCTAAGGGCTGAACTGTTCTGAGTATATAAAGAGGTTTTAGTTGCACTTCCTCAGATGTTGGAAATGCCACTACCCATGTATAGCATACAGTAATAATCAGATTCATCATCTGCCTGAGCCCCTGTGATGGTGAAGGCAGCTTTGTTCCCAAGGATGGTGCCAGAGAAGCGATCAGGGACCCCAGAAGGGTGAGTGTTTGTGCTGTAGATGAGCATTCGTGGAGCCTGGCCTGGAGTCTGCTGGTACCAGCTCGGGTAGTGACTAGTAGAGACTGAGCCAGAGCTCAGGCCACAAATGAGTGTGACTGTCCCTCCAGGGGACACTGAGTACAATGGCTCCTGGGTCACCAGGAGCCTGAGAATCCACAGTCTGAGAATCCACCGCAGTCTGAGAATCCACCCCTAAAACAAACAGGAGAGACACAGTTGTTATCATAAGGATGAGAGTAACCTGGACGCTGTTTTATGTGGTTCCGGCAAGGATAGAGTCCCTTCCCCTGACCTGAGCCATAAGCAAGTAGTCGGAGGAGAAGCATCATCCAGGCCGTGATGGGGACACTCACGAAGGCTAAGTGTCTTCAGGCTCCTCAGCTGGGGTTTGTTTTCCTCAGAGCCTTTTCATGTCTCCCCAGAACCAACAGAATAAAAAAGTTCTTTATGCAAATCAGCGTCCCCTCTTCCTGCCCCAGGGTTCACCCTGCTGTCTCCTGGGGAGACATTGAGAGAGGCAGCTGCTGAGACCTCACACAGACACATGACCCCATAGGACTGAGACACTGATGAACGGGCGTTGGTGCCTTTTCCCAGATTAGCTCCCCCAATTTCTGAGTGATCAAAGGGGGATGGCCTGCTGGTACCAGCCAAAGTAGTAACTCCCTCCTGCCACACAATCTGGTTTATGGCTAAATCTAACCCCATCCTTGTGAGCATTTTTTTTCTGCCCAGGAAAATGCTTGCTGCTGTTTTTTGGGAGTGAGTAGCAGGCCCCAGCATCCTTTGCGTACACCCTAATGGAATCTAGCTGATGACTGAGGAAGGTGAAGGAGAGAGGAATCCTGGCCATGGCAGAGATGGCTCCAGTTCTCTAATTATTGAGGCACTCGTTTCTGCAATCGTGGCCTCCGTTCCCCCATGTGTCCGTAATTCTGTCTTGGTTAAATTTCAGCGTGTGCATTTGTCTGTCTGTGTGATTGTCTGTCTGTGTCTGGACAACCACTCCATCCCCATGGGATGCAATAGCAGCACCACTGCCCACTGGTGGTGTAAACCTGGTGCCCATCGCTGAGCTCTGCTGGGGACAGTCTACGTGGCAGCTGCTGTAGCTTCTGCTCGGGGCGCAGGTGAGTTTGACCGTTTGTCCCAGGGAGGCAGATACAGAGGGTGGCTGAATCAGGACAGGTTGGGAGAAAGATGCTGGAAAAAACAGACACCCATTATGGCCTGAAGGAAGGAGAAGAGGGAAGGACATTCCTGGCATGAGTTTTGGAGATGGTGTCGGCGACCTGGAGGATCAAGATGCCGGGACCATCCTTTAACCTGTGCGGTGGAGGAGGAAGACGGAGGTTGTCTCCTAATGGCTTCCCCTTTTATTTTTGACCATTCGTATTAACTTGGTGATTAATACACGTATGTGGATGTGGGTGGGGAGGAACCTTTTAGAAATGCAGAATCGCAGGCTCACTCCAGACCTACTGAGTCAGAATTCACATTCTCCAGGATCCCAGAGGATCTGCGGTTTGGACTTACCTTTGTGGGAGAAATGATAAAGCTGAGCAACTTCTTTTTGACTCGTTGGTCAATTCGTGTCATCGTTTCAGAAATGTCTGTTAAGGGCCTTTGCCCAGTTTCAGCTTCAGCATGAGTGTTGTGCGGTTTTTTGTTGTTTTTTTTTTGTTGTTGTTGTTTTTGTTTTGTCTTTTCTTTCCCCCCCGAACACAGTGATACTAGTTTCTTGGACATGTGAGATGACAACCGCGCTCAGAGTCACAGTTTTTCAAATCTGTCTCCAAGTCTGTAGGAAATCTCTTGCAGTTCATTGGTTTCATTCCCGGGAATGAAGCCTAAAGGTTTCTATAGTCCCGCATGTTTACCTTCGCATGTGTATGTGGTGGTTTTGGTGTCGCATCACAAAAAAGGGAAAAAGATGGCGTCGTCCGTGGGTTTTCTTCTCCTGCTTCGCCCTTTTGTTTTCTTTCCCTTGGCGATCTGTGTGCATAGATCCAAGTTTCCCTGAAGTCAACGCTCACCCTATGTTTTCTTCTAGGAATGGTGCGTTTTCGGGTTTGGTTGGAGATCTTTAACGTACTTTACATTGATTTTTGTGTCTTGTGTAACGTGAGGCCCCTTTTCAATGTTTTGCAGATAGAAATTCATTTTACTCAAAGACAGTTACACAACAGACTTTTCTCTTCACCGTTGTGATATTTGGTGTTCTCTTGAAAAATGCATGCACCATATGAAATTTTGGGCTGTTTTTGGCTTTCTCATTTCATCCGTAAGTTAGTCTTTCTGTGTGTTGCCAGTAAGGGATTGTTTAGATAACTATAGGTTTTTCATATATATATACATATATATATATATATATATATATATTTTGTTTGTTTGTTTGCTTGTTTATGTAGCTCTTAAGCTTCTTTGTGTGTGTATGTGTGTGTGTGTGTAATAATTTCTACTTTAATTATAGATTAAAGGGTAAACACACAGGTTAGTTACATCTGTTGATTGTATGATACTGAGGCTTGGGGGTCCCAACCACCCCGTGACCCAGAGGATGCACAAGATGTGTCTTCAGGATGCAACACCCCCTCCCTCCCATTTGCATATTCTGTTTGGTCTGGTGGTGGTGGTGTTCCCTTCTTTATGATCAGGTACATTCGTAGCTTAGTTCCCACTTATAAGTGAGAATGTGTGGCATTTGGATTTCTGTTCTAGCCTTAGTTCACTTAGGATAATGACCTGTAGCTCCATCCATGTTGCTGCCAAAAAAGTGATTTTTGTGGCCGGGCGCGGTGGCTCAAGCCTGTAATCTCAGCACTTTGGGAGGCCGAGGCGGGTGGATCATGAGGTCAAGAGATCGAGACCATCCTGGTCAACATGGTGAAACCCCGTCTCTACCAAAAATACAAAAAATTAGCTGGGCATGGTGGCGCGTGCCTGTAATCCCAGCTACTCAGGAGGCTGAGGCAGGAGAATTGCCTGAACCCAGGAGGCGGAGGTTGCGGTGAGCCGAGATCGCGCCATTGCACTCCAGCCTGGGTAACAAGAGGGAAACTCCGTCTCAAAAAAAAAAAAAAAAAAGTGATTTGTGTGTGTGTGTGTGTGTGTGGTTGTGTAGTGTTTTATGGTATATACGGCACCTAGGTTGATTTCCATTTCTTTGCCATTGTGAATGATGTTGCTGTGAACATACAAGTGCCTGTGTCTTTTGGATAGAAGGATATATTTTCTTTGGGTAGATCCTCAGGAGTGGGATTGCTGGGTTGGATGGTAGTTCTTAGTTCCTTGAGAAATCTCCAAACTGCTTTCCACAGTGTCTGTACTAGTTTGCCTCCCCACCAAGACCATATCAGCATTTCCGTTCCTCAGCTGCCTCATCAGTATCTGTTCTGTTTGTCTGCATAGTCATCGCCATTCTGGGTGGTGTGGGTGGTGTCTCGACCTGCTTTTGATTAGCATTTCTCTGTTGTTGAGTGAGTTTGAGCATTCTTTCCTCATTGTTGGTCACTTGCACATTGTCCTTTGAGAAGTAAGTGTTCTCATCCCTTGCCCATATATTAATGGGATTTTTTGTTGATTTTGGCTGAATGATTGGCATAAGGTCCTTGAAGTTTCTGGATATTAGACCTTGGTCAGATGCAGTTTGGGCACATGTTCTCCCACTCTGTAGGCTGTGTGTTTACTCTGTTGCCAATTTATTTTGCTGGGTAGCAGCTCTTTAGAGTATTGAGCCTGACTTGTCAATTTTTGTTGTGATTTCCTTTGGGGACATAGCCAAATAGATTCTTCGCTAAAGCCTATGTGGAGAAAGGTGTTTTGTATGTTCTCTTGAAGGATTTTAATAGTTTGAGGTCTTCCATTTAAATATTTTATTCATCTGGAGTTTTTGTGTCTGGTAGAGGTAGGAGCCCAGTGTGACTCTTTTGCCCATGGCTAGCCACTTATCCCAGCACCATTGATTGAATAGGGCATCCTTTCCCCCTTGCTTATTGTGGATTCTGTTGAGGATCAGATGGTTTTTGGTGTGTGGGTTTACTTTTGGGTCCACTCTTGTGTTCCACTGTTATGTATGGAAGCAGGTCCCCAGTTTTTCCATGAAATTTGAAATCAGTGGATGAGATGCATCTGATGTAGTCTGGATGTCTTAGGATTGCTCTGGAAGAAATTCAGGGTGTTTCATGGTCCCATGTGAATTTTAGCATCCCGTATTTATATTTATTTAAACAAATTTGACAAATAGTAAAGGAATACAATGAGAGGGTAGAGTGCAATGTTTTGGTCTTTACATAGATTGTAGAATGATGAAATCAGGGTATTTAGGGTCTCTGTTATTTCATACCATTGTTTATTCTTTTGTGGCAAGAAGCTTCCATACCCTTCTTCAGGCTGTTTTAAAGATGCAATGATACTGTTAACCCTGGTCACCCTGCTGTGGAATAGAAGAACAGGATTTTCTTCCTCTCATCTGTGTGGAACTTTGTACCCATTTCCAATTCCTGCCCATTCCCCTACTTCCCCCTAACCTCTAGTAACCATGATTATGCCTTCTAGGTCTTTCAGGTAAAGTTTCTCAGCTTCTGCATGAGTGAGAGGATGCAAAGGTTGTCTGTCTCTGCCTGGCTCATTTCATTTACCATCATGTCCTCCAGGTGCAACCATTAGCTCCCATGATGGGATTTCATTGCATTTTTCTGGTTGAAGAGGATTCCAGTGTCTACGCATGGGACAGTTTCTTTATCCCTTCATCTGCAGATGGACAGGTAGGCTGATTTCTTATCTTGGCTATTCTGCATAGAGCTGGATTCCACCTGGGAACGCAGATGATCTCTTCCGTGGCTTGATTTCATGTACTCTGTATATGTGCCTAGTAGTAGAATTGCTGGATGAAATGATAGTTGTAGTTGTAAGGTCCGGAGGAACCTCCAAGTGGTTTCTTTAGTGTGGATACTAGCTTATGTTCCCACGAATTGCGAAGACAAGTTCCCCCTCTGTGGAAATCTATGCCATCATTTTTTGTCTTTTAATATGTTTCAACTTTTTTTTGTGTGGTATGCATTCCATCTAGAGTGAGATGGAATCTGAGTGGTGGTTTTGATTTTGTGTATGTGTATATGATTAGTTATATTTGCCAAGTTCTTGTGAATTTGTTTTTAATTTGATGCGTAAAACTGGACAGAGGACCTGAAAACATGAGGTTGATGTACAGGTAGAAGATTCTCCACGTGGCTACTGCACACAAAAACGTAAATGAAAACCACACTCAGGTTCTGTCTCACTCCAGTTAGAATGAGTACTACCAACATTTGATGGCAGTTTCATTGCTGTAGAGTATATGTCTATAACCAGAGAGTGTAAGGGACATTTTGATATATGTATACACAGTGTCATGATCAAATCACAGTATCTGGCATGTCTGTGACCTTCCATGGTTACTGTTTCTCTGTGGAGAGGACATTCAGAACCATCCTTTCCAGATGATTTTGAAAAATTCCCTTAGACATTGTTGACCGTGTTCACCCTGCTGTGGAATAGAACACCACAGTGGATTCCTCTCCTCTGAGTGTCACTCTGTACCCATTACTAAGCCCTGCCCATGCCCCCTCCTTTCTCCAGCCTCTAGTAACCCCTCTTGAAAGTTCTGCCTCTAGGAGACAGTTTTTTGGATTCCATTTGCCCAATGTCACACAGTGTGGGTCTCTCTCTAGCAGGCTCATTTCACCTAATTGTCTTCAGGTTTCTCCACATGACTTAAGATCATGTGATTTCCTGAAGTGATATGACTGAAGTGTGTTCCATCGTGTATATATACTGCAGTTTCTTTATCCCTTCATCTGTGGATGGACAGGTCGATTGATTCCATATCTTGGCTATTGTGACTAGTGCTTCAAGACACATGGGGAGGCAGACACCTCTTCAACACAGGGATTTCGTTTTCTCTAAGTGTGTACCCAGTGGTGGGATTGCTACCTGAAGTGGCAGTTGTACTTTGACCTTTTACTTTCATAAGGAGCCTCCAACGGTTTTGCATAGCATGTATTCTAATTTACATTCCCACAAAGAGGGTACGAGAGTTTTCCTTTCTGCAAGTCTACACCAGCCATTGCCTTCAACAACTTCGATTTTTGTCTTTTGTAATATTCATTCTAAGTGGAATTATATGGTACCTGAGTATGGTTTTGACTCACATTTTTGTGAAGATTAGTCATATTCAGAAGCTGTTACCTGTGCGTCCATTTCAGTTTCCTGTCTTCTTTACACACATGTCTATTCAGATCCTCTTAGCTTGGGTATTTGTTGTTATTTTTGTGGTTTTTCACTCAGTAGTGTCAGTTTATTGTAGCTGTTAGATAACAACCTCTTTCAGAGGTAGGATTTTTTATAATTCTCTCCCAGTCTTTAGGATGCATTGTTTCATCGTTTCCTTCCCCCATAGAAGTTCTAAAGTGTCACTAGTGTCATTGTTTATATTTACATGTTAGCAGTAATTTTTTAATCCAAACCTCCTCATCCACAAAACACACACACACACACACACACGCACACACAGCCAAGCCATTGCATTGTCTGTGGGTGTAGTTCCCTGGTTTTCCCTTTAGTGTTATGATTATTTTTTACCTTTTGCAGCCCATGTGTGTAGATACAGGTTTCCTAAAATATACACCCAACCTATGTTTTCTGATAGGACCTTTGCAGTTTCAAGATTGAGTTTAGGTCCTTAATTCATTTTTTGCTGGTTTTGTGTATTGTGCAATGTAAGGGTCCTATTTCAGTGTTTTGCCTGTGGATATTCAGTTTTCTCAAAATCATTGATTAAACCAGACTCTCCCTTTCCCATCATGGTATCTTTTTGATGTTTTGAAAAACGTGTTCCCTACATATCATGTTGGGTTGAGTATTTGGCTGCCTCATTCTGTGTATTGGGTCTTCATTCTGTGTTTGTGACAGTCATGAATTGTTTGGGTAATTAAAGATTGTGTTTTTTTCATTTATTATTTTCTTGGCTTCTAACCTTGACTTTTTCTTTTAATGCTCTTCACTGTTATTATTATAGATAAATAGGTACACATGCAGGTTAGTTACATCTGTTGATTGCCTCAGGGCTTGGGGTCCCAACAGAGGACCCCATAATGTGTAGGGTGAGCCTTCAGCACATGCTCCCCCTCCCTTTTTTTTTTTTTTTTTTTTTTTGTCTGGTAGTCATTCCTGGTGTCTGCTGTTCCCTTCTTTATGTTTGGGTGTATTCATAGTTCAGCTCCCACTTGTAAGTGAGAATGTGTGGCATTTGGTTTTCTGCTGGGTCCTTAGTTCACTTTTGGTAATGGACTGCGGCATCACGTTGCTGCCAAGGAAGTGCCTTTCTTTTATGGGTGCATAGGGTTCCGTTGTAGATAACAGATTTTCATTATCTCATCAACTGTTTTATTTATTTATTTATTTATTTATTTAAATATTTGAGACAGCCTTCTACTCTGTCATCCAGGCTGGAGGGCAGTGGCACAGTCACAACTCACTGCAGCCTCGACCTCCTAGGCTCAGGTGATCCTCCCACCTCAGCCTCCTGATTAGGTAGGACTACAGGTTCCTGCTACTGCATCTGGCTGATTTTTACTTTTTTGTTTGTTTGTTTGTAAAGATGGGTTGTTGTCCAGACTGGTCTTGAACTCCTGGACTCAAAGAACCCACCTGCCTTGGCCTCTCAAAGTGCTTGGATTACAGGCATGAGCCACTGTACCCAGCCTCATGGGGTATCACTTTTGTAGCACACTATTAACTGCACGAGTCACAGACCTGGCCCAAATTCAGAAGGAAGGAAAATAGACTGTCCCTCTCAATGACATCTCAGTGAGACCAGTAGCAAAAAATCTTCAGCCATTTTTAATTTACCACGGGTACTATTTTCCAAGATAGGGTATACACCTTAAATCAGTTGTTGTTACGTAACACTGCTGTGTCTTCACTTGGTGTAAGGGATGGAAAATAGAGACGGCACCACCTTCTTCATGATCCTTTGTGACTCACTTGAAATTTATGCTCTGGTCTCTGCAATTTCAAGCTCTACATGTTAAGAGGTCCCGGCTTCCAGAAGGAAGTTCAGCGGGCCTAAGAGTCTCTTGCACTTTCGGCTATTGCTGCTGCCTGATCAATTTTATTTCTGGTGCCAAGAAACTATTCAGAAGAGAAAAATTCACAACCTGCAGGGAAAATTGTCTCTGATTATCAGTGGGATTTTGGCCTGCTGCCACACAATATAGCAGGCGTCCCCAAACTACGGCCCAGAGGCCGCATGCAGCCCCCTGAGGCCATTTACCCGGCCCCCCGCCGCACTTCAGGAAGGGGCACCTCTTTCATTGGTGGTCAATGAGAGGAGCACAGTATGTGGTGGCCCTCCAACGGTCTGAGGGACAGTGAACTGGCCCCCTGTGTAAAAAGTTTGGGGACGCTTGCAATATAGCATAGGGAAGAATCTACTTGGTGCTCAGTGATCCGGTGCTTTCTCAAATGAAACAAACTTCATGTGAAAAACAAGTTGATCTGTGCAGTGGAAGGGATTAACTTTAGTGAATACTGTGGTGCTTTGCCAATATCCTTTCTTAGAAATGATTTACCCACCACCTGGCTGCTGGTGGCTCCCAGCTGCACCCCGTTCTATCATCATCGTTCACTATGCTGGTGAAGGACAAATGCCCCACCCTAAGTAGCACAAGGTAGCTGAACACGTGACACTTGCACTAGACAGATGTCATCAACAGCAGTTTGTGAGTGACATACTCATGGCCTGGGGAAGAGGACACCATGCACCACGCAGGGCCACACGAGGGGGCACTCAGGAATAGAGTAAAGCGGAGGGACACAGAGGCAGGCTTTACAGGAACAAGGGGGTGTGGTGGCCTCTGGTGCCTGTGGGAGGATGTGGTTGGATTGTTTGTGTTACGGGCTGGCAGGGGATGGAGACACGAGGTTGTGGACTGATGGGCGACACTGGTTCAGTTGACAGGGGAACAAGCCAGCAGGGGAACTCATGGGGCTCCTTTGGGGCCTAGAAGCCTCAAAGATGTTGAAGCACACTTGAAAATTGTTCTTCACATATGTCGGTGTTTTCAATATTCACATCCACTCTAATTAAAGGAAGATTTGCCATTCCAATAAATGCAGTCCACAGGTCAGTTCTGGGGAGGAGACCCCTAAAATGCAATGAACATTGTATTGTCTCTCCAAGGAACTGTAGTCAAAAGGCCACAAAAACCAAAATGAAATCTTTCTACCATGCCACTTTATAACCAGGAAGGAGATTAGGGGTCATGACCATTTAGAAGGAAGATAAAGATACATGCAGTAGGAATAGTATACAATAATTCATTAAAATCACTTTTTTTTTTTTTTTTTTTTTTTGAGACAGAGTTTCGCTCTTGTTACCCAGGCTGGAGTGCAATGGCGCGATCTCGGCTCACCGCAACCTCCGCCTCCTGGGTTCAGGCAATTCTCCTGCCTCAGCCTCCTGAGTAGCTGGGATTACAGGCACGCGCCACCATGCCCAGCTAATTTTTGTATTTTTAGTAGAGATGGGGTTTCACCTTGTTGACCAGGATGGTCTCGATCTCTTGACCTGGTGATCCACCCGCCTCGGCCTCCCAAAGTGCTGGAATTATAGGCGTGAGCCACCGCACCTGGCCCTGAGTTTTTTTTCTTGTAGTTGCTTGTGTCTGTGAATTCTGTTTCAGTGGAAAGGACCTACATTAAGCCTTAACCTGGTGTCTTGGTAATTGACCCAATGAGATTTGGATTTGACTGGGAGATTAGATGATCCACTAAATATGATGAACAAATAAAGGTAACTTTTCTTTGGGAGGCTGAGGTGGGAAATCACAAGGTCAGGAGTTCAAAACCAGCCTGGTCAACATGGGGAAACCCTGACTCTACTAAAAATACAAAAATTAGCTGGGCAGGGTGACACACATCTGTAATCTCAGCTACTTGGGAGGCTGAGGTAGGAGAATTGCTTGAACCCAGGAGGTGGAGGTTTCAGTGAGCTAAGATCACACCATTGCATCCCAGCCTGGGTGACAAAGCAAGACTCTGTCTCAAAAAAAAAAAAAAAAAAGTAACTTTCTTTTCAACATTTCATTCACCATGTGAAAGGCTGTGGCCCTGGCGTTCGAGGAGCCCCTTGTCTGAAGCAGCTGTTGCTCATGAACAGGCAGATTCTCTGCACAGCAGCCCTCATTCCTAGAGGGAAGCCTTGTCATTGCTGTGAAGGAAAATGTTTAATGCTGAAACCAGGGGCCACTTAGGCTTTTCCAGACTTGGCCTTTCTGAGATACTGTAATTAAATTGAAGAGGTAGTTATTAAACTAGGAAATCATATCTTCCTATATTATCAGACTTAATTGGCTCCTGCTGTTATTAATCCACATGAATATGGTCTTTTTGCTAAAGCACACTTTCCCTGGATGCTGAACGTGGAGCCTTACTGTTTCGGGAATGGCTTGGCAGAATTCCTCTTTGGAAATTGGTGAAGATGGGTGAAATGTAGATCCAGGAAGGTGGAGGGTCCCCAAAAATAAAAAGGTGCCCTCAGAAAACTATGCACTTAGTGTCATTATATACAATGGGCAGCACACACAGGCCCCAGCTCTTCTTCATGAAGGACAAGTGGGGAGGATCCCCAGAGACGGTGCACACTCATCTACTGGGCCAGCAGCCTCTCCCCTGCTCTCTCTGCCTTCCTTATCATCCACATTCATTTTTATGATGCAAGACATACTGGCTTTGTTCTTTGACCTCATTTCATTCTGGATTTTTCAAGCTGGATATAACTGGTTTTACCCTTTCAATTTGAAAAGTTTATTCTATAAACTGAAATAATTGTTGCTACATTTTTCTTAGATGTTTAAAATGGTAGTCAGCTGCTTTGTAAACAGAGCATAGAAAAAAAAGGTGGGGATAAGGATGCTTGTTTTTAACCTTATCATGTTTGTCTGATCTCTGGGTTCTAGGGGGTGTGGAAAAGGAAAGTGCTGTAAACTGAATGGCACAGTTACAGAAGACTTAGACCTCAATGACGAGCCCTGGAGTGTGAACGCTTTGGCGAAGAATATACAGAGCAAAAGTTTATGATCAAGGTAAGGATTTACAAACGGATAGTTTCCATTAGTTTTGTTTTTTAATTTAATCTTCTATAAAATTAGAAGTAGCATTCTTTAAATTGAAAATGGAATGGACTTTATTTTTTCCTAGTACTGCTGCTCTAGCTGTAGAACCATGAGTAGGTGGGGGATGAAATGAATATCAAAGAGAAACTAATAAAGAAATCGAACCTTAAAAGTAGTTTCAGAAGAAGTAGTTGTTTAATAAAATTTTCAGATTTTTGAACTTATATAGGAGCATAATTAATTAGAGAACCTATTTTTAGCACCTGCCTTTTACCACTGTATTGATTAGTCAGTGTGGCAAAGCAATCTTAACCTCCAAACCCCCCACTCCCAGGACAAAAAATGTTATGAGGGAAAGTACATCCAAAAACCCAACCACAATTCGCTATTCGAAAACCATTTTGCAGAGATGTTAGCATTTCTGAAGCCTAATTTTGAGATATTCTGGGGGCATTTCCAAATTTCCATTAGATTCACTGTATTAGAGTTCTAGATCATGCCTCTGTATTCAGGCATTTGATGGTGGTAAATTTTAAGAATTCAATAGAGTATCACTCCCGGAATTTATCTAGATTTGGCCGGTCTGCAGAAATAGCCAAATGAGGCCAGGGTTGATCCCACCCAGTGCCACAGAACTTACTTCTAAATATTAATTGCCACTTGCTGAAATTTGCCTTCCATAGGATATTTACCCTCTTTCCCTCATGCTATTACTGAACAACTCTCTTATTTCCTGCCCCTACTCCCCAGTATCACCCTCCAAATGAGGGATCAATTTTAGGGCCAGAACTGAGGTCCCTTGACTTCCACTCTAAGCAATACCCTAAAAAGACCCTCATTTTTCCTGTACTTTGCACATAACACATTTAGTGAGTAGTTACTTGCAGGATTCACGGCCATTTGTTTTAGATTGTCAAGAAAAGAAAACTTCTTTTATTTAGACTTCTTAATGCCATGCAGTAAAGCAAACACACAAAGACACTGAATGCCTGCGTGCTCTTCCACCGGAGGGGGGCTGTTGAGAACTCCCTGGGACCACCAAAGAAGACTCAGTCAGTGCTGTCCAGCAGGAGGCCGAGGGCCTCGGGAATAAGTTTTTCCACTGTGAACCCAAAATATCTGACATATTTATGGGTCTCCATAAATTTGGAAAGTTTATTTTGCCAAAGTTATGGATGTGACACACCCTCAGGAAGTTTTGAGGACATGTGCCTAGGATGGTTGGGGTACAGCCTGCTTTTATACGTTTTAGGGAGATGTGAGCCATCAATCAATGTGTGTTAAGACGTGTCTTGATTTTGTCCAGAAAGGCGGGACAACTCAAAGCGTGGGAGGGGGCTTCCAGGTCATAAGTAGATAAGACAAATGCTTGCATTCTTTTGAGTCTCTGATTAACCTTTTTTTGAATACACAATTTGCATGTGTAAATTGTGTACTTGGTAGGTCCAGAAGGGCTCCCAGTGGCCTTTCTCTGGATTAGTTATGCCTTTGGCGCCACATCTTTTCACCCACCTTGTGTTTTTTTGTTTGTTGGTTGGTTTGTTTTTTTGAGACAAAGTCTCGTTCTGTTGCCCAGGCTGGAGTGCAGTGGCGTGATCTCAGCTCACTGCAACCTCTGCCTCCCAGGTTCAAGCCATTCTCCTGCCTCAGCCTCCCAAGTAGCTGGGACTACAGGCTCCTACCACCACGCCCAGCTAATTTTTTGTATTTTTAGTAGAGACAGCGTTTCACAGTGTTAGCCAGGATGGTCTCGATCTCCTGACCTCATGATCCACCTGCCTGGGCCTCCCAAAGTGCTGGGATTACGGGTATGAGCCACTGCACCTGACCTGACCCACCTTGTCTTATGAATCTTCTATGCCAGGCCACAGAGGTGGCTGAAGAACTGGAGCTAAGGACCCAGATGTGAATGTACACTCACAATTGGCCAGCAGCATCACCGAGCATGTGCAATGACATCAGAAAAGAGAGACATGGGGAGCGGGCAGTATGGAAACACACTGCTCAAATCATCTCGAGAGAACAAGTGAAGCTTCATAACTTGGGTAATGACTAATAAGATGATGATGGCCATTGTGTATTGTATCCCTACTCTGAGCTACATGCTTTAAACAAATCTTTGATTCTTAACAGACTCTCTGGGGGTGACAGGTTGTATTTCCATTTTTCAGATGAAAAAAACTGAAGTTCGGAAAAAGAAAAGCGAACATCCAGTGTCACAGAGCATGGATTTAAATTCAGAATTTCTAACCAGTCTAGGCTTTTTACACTAATCAAAAGTGAGAAGCGAATATATATATGAGATAATCCCAGCACTTTGGGAGGCTGAGGCTGAGGTGGGAGGATTGCCAGAAGACAAGAGTTGGAGATCAGCCTGGGCAAAATGGGCAACATAGTGAGGTCCTGTCTGTACAGAAAAAATAAAAAGCCAGTTGCCATGCTGTGTACCTATACTGCCAGCTACTCCAGAGGCTGAGGCAGATTGGAATTCAAGGCTGCAGTGAGCTGTGATTGCACCACTGCATTCCAGCCTGAGTGACGGAATGAGACGCCTTGTGTGGAGATTGATGTGATGTAACTGGCCTCCTAGCCTAGCCCTAGCGAGCGGGAGTGGAGGGGATGGCTGGGAGGGAAAGAGAGTAGTTGGGAAGCCCATCAGCCCAATCCAGGCAGGAGAGAGCAGGGCCCGGCTGAGGCTTCAGAGTGAGGATGGAGAGAGGCAGACTGGGGTGCTGCTTAGAGGGTGAGCCGTTGTGAGCAGAGATGCAAGCATGCGCAGTGGAGTCTTTCGCCAGGGTGGGAACAGGTGGATCAGGTGAGACTCATGTGCGGGAACCCACAGGACTCGTGTCTCCCTGTGTGTGTGGAGTGAGGGAGAGACCTTGGGGATGAGTCCTGCGCTTCTAACAGGGAGAGCACCTGACTGGCGCCTTTGGATGAGACACAGGACCTTCTAGTTCTAGAGTAGCAGAGTGTGGGGGAGAAGATGCAGGGTGAGCCTGGATTTCCACCCAGTAAGTGAGGGACCTGTGGGTTGTCCAAGGAGCGCAGCTGGGAAGTGGTTTTGTGTGTGGGTCTGAAGCTGCATCTAAGGTGCAGTATCCCAGGGGGAGCTGATGTGACAGGCCCAGATGCGACTGCCCACGGAGTGTGCACACTGATGAGAGTGGAGGGCAGGGAGGCTCCTACCCCTGAGCTTTCCGAAGGTCTGAGAGAAGATCAGAAGCCTGAGTAGAAACCTTTAGGTCATTAGAAAGAAACCAGAAAACCAAGAAAATTGCAATGTAACAATTCTCCAAAATACAATATTTCAAAAGCTAAATTAGAAAAAGATACTCAGCCTCTAATTTCTACAATGAAAATGTTTCATGGGATGTGGCTGCATTTTAGCATATTTAATAAATCTGTTGTGATGTGGGCGAGCCCCCCTCCAAAGGCATCGCTCCTAAAGTCTATGAAAGGAGGTGGGGTGTAAGAAGTCATCTTCTCCTTCGTCGGGACCCACACCCCTCATTCCACAGCCCCTTCTTCTTCTTCCCAGGGGTGAACTCCACTCTCTCTCCATCCTCACTCTGAAGCCTCAGCAGGGCCCTGCTCTCTCCTGCCTGATGGGAAGCCCCTTGCAGAGGGCGCTTGTGATGCTGCACATAGTGTTTGTGCAGTTCCCACAAGATTGGTCCTGATGAACTTCATCTGGGGTCACATTGTCCCTCAGGTGTCCCACCGTGGCCTCCACGCTGCTTGATCTGGTCAGGCTGTCACCACAAGACCTGGTTAACCTCATCTGAGGTCACCCTCTCCCACAGGGGTCCCATCATGGCCTCCACGCTGCTTGGTCTGGTCAGGTTGTCCCCATAACATCTGGTCCGGATGAACATCATCTGGGGTCTCATTCTCCCTCAGGTGTCTCACCATGGCCTCCACGCTGCTTGGTCTGGTCAGGCTGTCCCCATAACATCTGGTCCGGATGAACATCATCTGGGGTCTCGTTCTCCCTCAGGTGTCCCACCGTGGCCTCCACGCTGCTTGGTCTGGTCAGGCTGTCCCCACAAGACCTGGTTAACCTCATCTGAGGTCACCCTCTCTCACAGGTGTCCCATCATGGCCTCCACGCTGCTTGGTCTGGTCAGGCTGTCCCCATAACATCTGGTCTGGATGAACATCATCTAGGGTCTCATTCTCCCTCAGGTGTCTCACCATGGCCTCCACGCTGCTTAGTCTGGTCAGGCTGTCCCCATAACATCTGGTCCGGATGAACATCATCTGAGGTCACCCTCTCCCACGGGTGTCCCATCATGGCCTCCACGCTGCTTGGTCTGGTCAGGCTGTCCCCATAACATCTGGTCCGGATGAACATCATCTGAGGTCACCCTCTCCCACGGGTGTCCCATCATGGCCTCCACGCTGCTTGGTCTGGTCAGGCTGTCCCCATAACATCTGGTCCGGATGAACATCATCTGAGGTCACCCTCTCCCACAGGTGTCCCACCGTGGCCTCCATGCTGCTTGGTCTGGTCAGGCTGTCCCCATAACATCTGGTCCGGATGAACATCATCTGAGGTCACCCTCTCCCACGGGTGTCCCATCATGGCCTCCACGCTGCTTGGTCTGGTCAGGCTGTCCCCATAACATCTGGTCCGGATGAACATCATCTGAGGTCACCCTCTCCCACAGGTGTCCCACCGTGGCCTCCACGCTGCTTGGTCTGGTCAGGCTGTCCCCATAACATCTGATCCGGATGAACATCATCTGGGGTCTCGTTCTCCCTCAGGTGTCCCACCGTGACGTCCACGCTGCTTAGTCTGGTCAGGCTGTCCCCATAACATCTGGTCCGGATGAACATCATCTGGGGTCTCGTTCTCCCTCAGGTGTCCCACCGTGGCCTCCACGCTGCTTGTTCTGGTCAGGAGCACTCGAGCGCCCCCTTGCTGCCCGCCTGCTCCGCGCCTTCTGCCAACTCCAGGCAACGGCATCCTATGCTTTCTCCAGGCGATGTCCCTGTGGCACCATCCTGCTGGAGTAGATCTTGTTCTGATTGTCCATCCACCCCTCCCCACTCCCACTTCTCAGGATCTGATTTCACACCCCACCCCCTTCCAGTGCTCAACTCACCTGCCCGGGCTTCTGAGCACCTGCGTCGTCACTGCCCCTGCAGAGGACCTAGAAAGGACTCACCACCAGTGGCCAACCCGGGAGGCAATGGACATAGGACTGGATCTCAGCTTGGCCAGTCATTCCCTGAAAGAAATTTTGTAAGGAGTCAGAAACCTCTCCGGCTTAAAAGCAGACATCCAGAATCCAAACTTTGTATCTGTCTCAGGAAACGGGGTTTTCGATGTGAGAGAACATTTTGGCCAATGTGGCAGTATCACCAATGTGATAACATAGATGGAATGGCTTTTTCCCATTCTAAGTAAATGGTGACTTTAGAGGTTTTTTTAAAAATATTTTATTGTTGTAAAATATTCGTAATATAAAATTTACCATCTTAGGCATTTTTAAGTAGTACACAATACCGTTAAGTATGTACACATTGCATGAAACCTGTCCAAGAACATCTTCACGCACATGAAACGACTCTGCATCTCCCTGTCCCTGCAGCCCCTGCAGCCCCCATCTTACCTTTTGTTTCTGTGAATGACTCTAGATACTTTATATAATATCATTTACTTTAAAAGATCCAAAAGTATGCCCAGGATGGGGGGATTAGCCAAACAAGTTTAGTGAGCCCCTAAACACCAACTTTAAAGCCTGTGCTCTTCTCCACCATATGTTCATTCATTCATTCTGGACACCATGTGCTGCGGGGTGCGTTTGAGTGTCTGGGAGACAGTGTTGAATGTTTTTCTATTGGATTGGTTGTTTATTAGTTTGTTGAAGTTCTTTTTTTTTTTTTTTTTTTTTTTTGAGACGGAGTTTCGCTCTTGTTACCCAGGCTGGAGTGCAATGGTGCGATCTCGGCTCACCGCAACCTCCGCCTCCTGGGCTCAGGCAATTCTCCTGCCTCAGCCTCCTATGAAGTTCTTTATTGAGAATCGTCTGTGCTACAAATATATTTTCTGTGTGGCTTGCTGTTTTAGTCTCTTAATGCTGTCTTTTTCACACTGAAACCTTAAATGTGGTCAGATATATTAATCTTTCCCTTTATGGTTATTGCTTCTTCACTGCCACTTACGGTATCTTTTCCTAATTTGATGTCCTGAAGATATTTTTTCTGTTATCTTATAGATCAGTGCCATCCAATAAAAATAGGAAGTGAGACACGTATTATCTATCTACACTAAATACTGTCTATCTAGACTCAGTATCATCCAGTAACCACATCAAGAGAGAAAAAGGAATCTGATAAAGCTAATTTTAATATTTTATTTAGCTCAGTATATCCAAAGTATCATTTCAAAGTTTCAATATAAAAATGGAAACATTTGACATTGTTTTTCCTACTATTTAAAATTCCAGTGCAAGTTCTACACTTAATAGCACACCTCCAGTGTCCAGTAGCCATGAATGGGCAGAGCAATCGTGGAATAGTTACTGCTTTTGCCCTTCCGCATTTAGACCCTTGTTCCACCTGACATTGATTTTTGAGTGTAGTGTGGTTGGAATCCAGCTTGATTGTTTTTTCCAAATGAGTATCCAATTGACCCAGCACCAATTTCTTGAAAAGACAGTCCTGTCCCCACCGTTCCGCTCTGCTGCTGTAGTCTTAAAGTGCCCGCGTATGTGGGAGTCTCCTTCTCTCTCTGTTCTGTGTCATTTGTCTACTTGCCTATGCTTTCCCCACTCCGACACTATCTTAATTACTATCATTTTCCTGATGAGTTCTGATATCTGGTGGGAAGAATGTCTTAGGAGAGTGTTGGCTAACCTTGGTTTTTTGCATTTCCATGTAAATTTTAACTGTCAAGTTCTCAAAAATACAGCGGGATTGTGATTGAGATTCTGTTGAATCTAGATAACCATCGGAGGAGAGCCCTTTTTTAAGCATCATCGGTTCATGTGCTGCAGGCATTTGGGTGGGATCTGGACATGCTCTTGCCTTCCAGACTCTGCTCTCTTCCCCATTGTGAGGTAGAAGTAGCTGATGAGAGAGGCTCAGGCCACAGCGCTGTGGTGAGAGCACAGTGGAGGCCCTGCCCCTACTGCAGGAAACGCTTCCCAAGGACAGAAAGTCCCTGCCATGGTTCTGGAATCCTAGGGTAAATACAAATGAATCCTGGGATAAACAAGACCCCAAAAACATGAACAAAACCAAAACTGAGTCTCCATCTATCTATAGCAGGACCTTGTGCCCTGTGAGCCGTCAGGGGTCATGGTTCTTGCACTCACCTTAACCCAGGGCAGGACTTGACCTTCTAGAGAACAGGTGAGGTGC
This sequence comes from Saimiri boliviensis, assembly GCF_048565385.1. NCBI lineage: Eukaryota > Metazoa > Chordata > Mammalia > Primates > Cebidae > Saimiri > Saimiri boliviensis. Next base: position 24,004,526 of record NC_133469.1, read on the forward strand.
TTCCCACTCCTCACTCCCCTCTACCTTCTCTGTCACCGGCCCTGTGGTTTGCTCTGTGGCTACAGACCGACTTCCATGGAGAAGCCCAGGACACATGGAGAAGCTCAGGCAGGCTGGCTGATCAGGCAGGGGAGGAAAGGCCCATACTGTTTGGAGAAAGAAAATTGTTAAAGGCGTCTCTGGTCTCTGAAGAGGATTGAGAAGATGGGAATGAAGGCAAAATATGGATAGCAGTAAGGTGACCAGGCCCTGGCTGTGGAAAGGGCTCCTGTGACTTACTCAGGATGAATGCTGGGTTGCCATCACGCTTGCCTTTCCTTTGTCCACCGGGTCAGGCTGCTGGGAATCTGCGGTCTCGGCCATCCTGAACTGCCCCAGAACTGTCCCAGGAGCAGGAAAACCATCTCCAAGATGAGATTTGTGGACTCTCAGGTCCAGTTGGGGATGGTAGGGTTGGGGGCTGGGGACTAGAAAGAAGCAAGGCTAGGAGGGAGGAGTAGGGGAATAGTGACGGGAAAGAGTTCTGGGACCACGGCTCTGGGAAGCAGGGCTAGCAGGAGGGGTAGGGGAGTAGACAAAGGAGTTACAGGAAGGAGATCTGAGACCACGGTTCTGGGAAGCAGGGCTAGCAGGAGGGGTAGGGGAGTAGACAAAGGAGTTACAGGAAGGAGATCTGAGACCACGGTTCTGGGAAGCAGGGCTAGCAGGAGGAGTAGGGGAATAGACAGGTGAGTAATTGGAAAGAGTTCTGGGACGACATAGGGAATCAGAGCTAGAAGAAGAGGAAAAACGAAAGGAGTCACAGGAAGGAGTTCTGGAACTACAGCGCTGGGAATCAGCGCTAGGAGGAGTAGGGGAATAGACAGGTGAGTAATTGGAAAGAATTCTGGGACCACCGAATTGGGAAATGTCATGAATAGAAGGACAGGGCTTGCAGCGTTTTAGGTTAGGATAGCGGGGAGGGCGGGCATGAGCCACAGAGGAGTGGCAGCCAGGGTGGGAAACAGAAGAATCTACATTATTCTGGAGAGGAGGAAGAGGACTGGCAGGTCGGGGAGAAAGAGGCCTGGCAGGTGGAGGAGAAAGAGGCCTGGCAGGTGGAGGAACAATAGGGGGTAAGCGGGTTGGCTTACAAGAGCGGGTTGGATTAGGAGGGCGGGGTGTATTAGGAGGGTGTGGCGGAAAACCAGTTAGGGAGCGGGAAGGAAATTTAGAAATCGGAGGGAGCTTTCTTGTCATTTCTTCAGTGAGGATTCTAGTTAGCCACTTGTCCCAATGAGTCCAAATGAGTAACTGCGGTGTGCCCAGAGCTGCTCCGGCATTTATCTCATGCCCACCGCTCGCATCACACCGTGTCAGAATGCCCATTATGATTCCTATGTGCCCCGCCCTTTTGGTCTAGGGAGAGCGCCCCACCCCCACCAACCAGGGAAAGGGGCCCAGTCTCTAGGTTTAAGAGTGATCACGGCAAATAGCAAAGAGAAGAAATGGGGGCTGTAGTATCCACCCCCGTTCTGGGGGTACCATGTAGTTAGGCCCCTCAGTAGGCAAAGTTTGGTCAAAGGGCCAAGATGGAGTTAGGGGCTTGGGGCCTAGGAGAGTGGTTCTGAAGCAGGACTTGGGAAGATGGGAAGTCAGTGCCCCAGTCTTTCACTTAGTACATTTTTCAAAGCACTTCCACATCATTTCTATCGCTGCATGAATACCTGTGATTAGAGGAGAGATGCTGTATTCACTGGATAAATGAGGACACTGAAGGCCAGAGAGGAAGCTGCCAGAGGCAGTGGGTGACAAAGCAAGTGGGACTAGAACTTGGGCCAATGGAGGGGCAGGTGGGAAGGAGCACAGAATAGCCCAGAGTGCTGACCAGCGGCCTCACCTCCTGCTGACTCTCTGGACAGGGTCCTGCAGGGGGCGCTTCAGAGCACAACTTTACTTTCTGTAGTGACCTCTCAGGCCCTGTGCCCCTGTGGTTATGCCTTACTCTTAATAGGGCCAATGCTGGCAGGAGGACTCCATACTCCTGGACACCTAATGACTAGGTTTGGACTGGCTCACTAGCTGAGATGTCTGACTCCACGTGGGATGGCTAAGGAGGCCGCTCCTGCACCCTTCTCCATTCTTTGGTCTGATGGAGCAACCCTCTCTACTGAACATTCCTGGTTTCTGTGATCACCATCCAAACCCTAAGCCCCTTTGTTCTCCTGTTCTCTCCTGCACTCTTATCACTATATTCTGAATTTTCTCCCTTGGCCCAGCACCCCTTTCCTCCCACACTGCACGAAATGTTCAGTTGTCCTCTCTGGAAGTCCATCCAGCTGCATGACAAGCACATGTCCTGATTGCCTTTGGCTACTCTGTCAGTGACAGTTCCCTGCATCTCTTGGCTATAACTGTAACCTGGATTTCCCTTGAGGGCATTGCTTCCCTTATGTCTCAAGTAGAGAATATACGTTCTCTCACACTCCGAAGTACTTGAGGTGGGAATGTGGCTTATAGATTCTCCTTCCTCCTTCCAATTGCTTGGAAATGAGTCTTTCTCTCTTCCCATTAGAAAATCTCTTGCTCCTTAGAAACATGTGCTACTCACCCCCACTGCCAGTTCCCTGGCACTGCCACCTTCAGATCTATCGAAGATTTTCAGTGAAAACTTTCACACTTCTCCTAAAGTCTTACACTTGAGTTCATCATCCTGACTGACTTCAGTGTCCATTTAAATGGCCTGATTCAATGCTATGGCCTCTGCTTTTCCTGACTTTTGTTGTTGTTGTTACTTTAAGGAAGTCTTATGTATTTTTAAAAGTTGTAATTGATATGTGCATATCTGTAGGATACAGCGTGATGTCTCTCCACATGCCGCATTGAGCAATAGTCAGATCAGGGTATTTTGCGGATCTGTCACCTCGGCACTTAGCATTTCCTTGTGGTGAGAAAAGTCTTTGCTTTAGTTATTGTGAAAATTTTCTCACATATTCTGAACATTAACGCTCTTTGTTATATACAAGGTTTGCATTTTGTCACCAAAGTCCATCACCTACTTTCTAGTCCTTTTCATCACCCAAGAATTATCCCATTTCCCAAATCAGTGATTCGGACATGCTGTTCTGACCACTACCTCCTGTCCTTAGAGTGTAATCACTCAACTGCTCTCACTTCACTGGGGCCTCAAGCCCACTCTTTTTTTTCCTTTCAATACAGGGTCTCACTTTGTCACCCAGGCTGGAGTACAGTGGTACAATCTCAGCTCACTCTAGCCTCAACCTCCAGAGCGCAAGTGATCCTCCCACCTCAGTCCTCCTGGTGGCTGGGTCTGTAGGCCCCGGGCCACCACACCTGGCTAATTTTTGTACTGTCCGTAGACATGGGTTTCACCATGTTTCCCAGGCTGGTCTCAAACTCCTGAGCTCAAGCAGTCTGCCTGCCTCTGTCTCCCAAAGTGCTAGGGTTACAGGCATGAGCCACCACACCCAGCCTAGCCCACTGACTCTTTCCTTTATTTTACTCTTCTGAAGAGAAGAACCCAACCTGGTTGATTCCAAGTATGTGCCTTCCCTGTGATGCTGAATGCTGCTGGACAAAATTTCATACAACCTAAAAATTTTCACAGGACCTGGAAGATTGAAACTAAATTAGTTATGTAACCTTTATACTCTATCCTAAATAATATCCGTAATACTCAATACCTATGAGAATTTTCATAGAAATATTGTGTATTAGAATAGAAAAATTAAAATAATCTAAAAGCTTATAAATAAAGGTAAGTTATACAGCCATACCGTACAATGTGAAAAAACATTTAGAAATACAAAAAATAAATAGACGTAGATATTTGAGGTGATATTGTGGCAACTGAAGATGGGGGTGGGTGAGTTATTAAGGTTGATAGTTGCTGGCAGGTTAGGTTTTTCTGCCTATCTAGATGGAACCGAAAAACTACGTATTATCACAGAAATGGCAAAGTCTCTAGAATCCGGGTTTGTTTTTTATTTTTTATTTTATTAAAGTTTATCTTAATAAATTGAAACCCTAGAAATATGTTGTGCCATGGTTTCGAGTCCAAAATTTAAACTACTTAGTGTGGAAAACCACAGGTAACCATTTAAGTTGGTTCTAGGACAGTGTCAACGCAGGTGTTAAGAGTATGCAAAGTGTATCGTTCTGTAGGAGCATGACCATAACCTAGGACACAGAACTTCCCACAGGAAAGCAGATACACAAGAACAGATTTACGTATAACTCACCAAGATTTTTATATAAGTAAAGGCAAATATAAGGATTTATAGTTTAAAAAAAAACATGATTCTAAAGAACAGATGGCAAAAAATACAGAATGAAAATTACTGTAATTGAAATAATAAAATCTAATGGACAGGATAAAGTAAGACTAGATACAACTTTCTGATGCCAGAATTAAACAAAGATCACTGAAATACTAACTTAGTGAACAGGATACACATGACATTAAATAACAAATTAAAGAGAGACAGAATACATTTGAGGAAACTATCAAGAGATAGCAGAAGGAGACAAAATAAATAAATAAATAAATGGTTAAGAGGTATGTAGAATAGCCGGGCGTGGTGGCTCAAGCCTGTATTCCCAGCACTTTGGGAGGCCGAGGCAGGTGGATCACGAGGTCGAGAGATCGAGACCATCCTGGTCCACATGGTGAAACCCCGTCTCTACTAAAAATACAAAAAATTAGCTGGGCATGGTGGCTCATGCCTGTAATCCCAGCTACTCAGGAGGCTGAGGCAGGAGAATTGCCTGAACCCAGGAGGCAGAGGTTGCGGTGAGCTGAGATCGCGCCATTGCACTCCAGCCTGGGTAACAAGAGCGAAACTCCGCCTCAAAAAGAAAAAAAAGAGGTATGTAGAATAGAATATAAAAATTTATCCTATGTCCATACAGAGTACAAGCATGAGAAACTAGAAAATGAAGAAGATAAAGCATTTAAAGTGATACTGGCTGAGTTCACTTAGAAATAAAAGAACTCATCTTCAGATTCAGGACACATAAGGATAGCAGAAAACATAAGAAATTCACATCTAGACAAAACAGTGCGGCTGTCAAACACTAAAGACAAAGAGCGGAACCAATAAAATAGGAAGATTATTTATTAAAATTAAACTAGAAGCAAACTTCATGAAAAAAAAACCACAAAAGACAAAACTGAGTGGAATCATATATTGAAAGGGTAGAGAGGAACGAACTGCCAATCTAGAATTTTATACCCAAATTGTCATTCAGAATTGAGTGCTCAGTAAAGACTTGTTCATCACTAAAGACCAAGTACTAAACAAAGACAGGATTTACTACTAATAAACCCTCATCAGAACAATCAAAGAATGAGAAGAAGGAATTTGATCCCAGGAGGATGAAAATGCAAGAAGCAAGGCTAGAGAGCAAGGGATTGAGCTCAGACTGGTAAATAGGAAGCCCCACTCAGAGTCTCAGCAAAACTTGGTGCATGCACACTGCTGCCAGTAAGACTAAGAAGACAATGGAAGAACACAGGAACCAGAAAGCGAAGCCACGTTCCTCTGCAGTGAAATTGCTTCCCTTACTGACACAGTACGACATGCCATTGTATCAGCTGAGGCAGAATGCTGGCTTGCCGTTGTCTTGCTTTCCTTTGTCCAGCAGGTCAGGACACTTGAGGTAAATCTGTTCTTGTGTATCTGCTGATTGTCAGTGGGGCTTTCCTGTGGGAAGTTCTGTGTCCTAGGTTATGGTCATGCTCCTACAGAACGATACACTTTGCATCTTAACACCTGCGTTGACACTGTCCTAGAACCAACTAAAATGGTTACCTGTGGTTTTCCACACTAAGTAGTTTAAATTTTGGACTCGAAACCATGGCACAACATATTTCTAGGGTTTCAATTTATTAAGATAAACTTTAATAAAATAAAAAATAAAAAACAAACCCGGATTTTAGAGACCTTGTCATTTCTGTGATAATACATAGTTTTTCAGTTCCATCTAGATAGGCAAAAAAACCTAACCTGCCAGCAACTATCAACCTTAATAACTCACCCACCCCCATCTTCAGTTGCCACAATATCACCTCAAATATCTACGTCTATTTATTTTTTGTATTTCTAAATGTTTTTTCACATTGTACGGTATGGCTGTATAACTTACCTTTATTTATAAGCTTTTAGATTATTTTAATTTTTCTATTCTAATACACAGTATTTCTATGAAAATTCTCATAGGTATTGAGTATTACGGATATTATTTAGGATAGAGTATAAAGGTTACATAACTAATTTAGTTTCAATCTTCCAGGTCCTGTGAAAATTTTTAGGTTGTATGAAATTTTGTCCAGCAGCATTCAGCATCACAGGGAAGGCACATACTTGGAATCAACCAGGTTGGGTTCTTCTCTTCAGAAGAGTAAAATAAAGGAAAGAGTCAGTGGGCTAGGCTGGGTGTGGTGGCTCATGCCTGTAACCCCAGCACTTTGGGAGACAGAGGCAGGCAGACTGCTTGAGCTCAGGAGTTTGAGACCAGCCTGGGAAACATGGTGAAACCCATGTCTACGGACAGTACAAAAATTAGCCAGGTGTGGTGGCCTGGGGCCTACAGACCCAGCCACCAGGAGGACTGAGGTGGGAGGATCACTTGCGCTCTGGAGGTTGAGGCTAGAGTGAGCTGAGATTGTACCACTGTACTCCAGCCTGGGTGACAAAGTGAGACCCTGTATTGAAACGAAAAAAAAGAGTGGGCTTGAGGCCCCAGTGAAGTGAGAGCAGTTGAGTGATTACACTCTAAGGACAGGAGGTAGTGGTCAGAACAGCATGTCCGAATCACTGATTTGGGAAATGGGATAATTCTTGGGTGATGAAAAGGACTAGAAAGTAGGTGATGGACTTTGGTGACAAAATGCAAACCTTGTATATAACAAAGAGCGTTAATGTTCAGAATATGTGAGAAAATTTTCACAATAACTAAAGCAAAGACTTTTCTCACCACAAGGAAATGCTAAGTGCCGAGGTGACAGATCCGCAAAATACCCTGATCTGACTATTGCTCAATGCGGCATGTGGAGAAACATCACGCTGTATCCTACAGATATGCACATATCAATTACAACTTTTAAAAATACATAAGACTTCCTTAAAGTAACAACAACAACAAAAGTCAGGAAAAGCAGAGGCCATAGCATTGAATCAGGCCATTTAAATGGACACTGAAGCCAGTCAGGATGATGAACTCAATTATAAGACTTTAGGAAGCTGGGCGCGGTGGCTCAAGCCTGTAATCCCAGCACTTTGGGAGGCTGAGGCGGGTGGATCACGAGGTCGAGAGATCGAGACCATCCTGGTCAACATGGTGAAACCCCGTCTCTACTAAAGATACAAAAAATTAGCTGGGCATGGTGGCGCGTGCCTGTAATCCCAACTACTCAGGAGGCTGAGGCAGGAGAATTGCCTGAACCCGGGAGGCGGAGGTTGCGGTGAGCCGAGATCGCGCCATTGCACTCCAGCCTGGGTAACAAGAGTGAAACTCTGTCTCAAAAAAAAAAAAAAAAAAAGAAAGAAAAAAAAAAAAAAGACTTTAGGAGAAGTGTGAAGTGTGAAAGTTTTCACTGAAAATCTTCGATAGATCTGAAGGTGGCAGTGCCAGGGAACTGGCAGTGGGGGTGAGTAGCACATGTTTCTAAGGAGCAAGAGATTTTCTAATGGGAAGAGAGAAAGACTCATTTCCAAGCAATTGGAAGGAGGAAGGAGAATCTATAAGCCACATTCCCACCTCAAGTACTTCGGAGTGTGAGAGAACGTATATTCTCTACTTGAGACATAAGGGAAGCAATGCCCTCAAGGGAAATCCAGGTTACAGTTATAGCCAAGAGATGCAGGGAACTGTCACTGACAGAGTAGCCAAAGGCAATCAGGACATGTGCTTGTCATGCAACTGGATGGACTTCCAGAGAGGACAACTGAACATTTCGTGCAGTGTGGGAGGAAAGGGGTGCTGGGCCAAGGGAGAAAATTCAGAATATAGTGATAAGAGTGCAGGAGAGAACAGGAGAACAAAGGGGCTTAGGGTTTGGATGGTGATCACAGAAACCAGGAATGTTCAGTAGAGAGGGTTGCTCCATCAGACCAAAGAATGGAGAAGGGTGCAGGAGCGGCCTCCTTAGCCATCCCACGTGGAGTCAGACATCTCAGCTAGTGAGCCAGTCCAAACCTAGTCATTAGGTGTCCAGGAGTGTGGAGTCCTCCTGCCAGCATTGGCCCTATTAAGAGTAAGGCATAACCACAGGGGCACAGGGCCTGAGAGGTCACTACAGAAAGTAAAGTTGTGCTCTGAAGCGCCCCCTGCAGGACCCTGTCCAGAGAGTCAGCAGGAGGTGAGGCCGCTCGCTGGTCAGCGCTCTGGGCTATTCTGTGCTCCTTCCCACCTGCCCCTCCATTGGCCCAAGTTCTAGTCCCACTTGCTTTGTCACCCACTGCCTCTGGCAGCTTCCTCTCTGGCCTTCAGTGTCCTCATTTATCCAGTGAATACAGCATCTCTCCTCTAATCACAGGTATTCATGCAGCGATAGAAATGATGTGGAAGTGCTTTGAAAAATGTACTAAGTGAAAGACTGGGGCACTGACTTCCCATTTTCCCAAGTCCTGCTTCAGAACCACTCTCCTAGGCCCCAAGCCCCTAACTCCATCTTGGCCCTTTGACCAAACTTTGCCTACTGAGGGGCCTAACTACATGGTACCCCCAGAACGGGGGTGGATATTACAGCCCCCATTTCTTCTCTTTGCTATTTGCCGTGATCACTCTTAAACCTAGAGACTGGGCCCCTTTCCCTGGTTGGTGGGGGGGGGTGGGGCGCTCTCCCTAGACCAAAAGATGCGGGGCACATAGGAATCATAATGGGCATTCTGACACAGTGTGATGCGAGCGGTTGGCGTAGAGATCAATGCCGGAGCAGCTCTGGGCACACCCCAGTTACTCATTTGGACTCATTAGGACAAGTGACTAACTAGAATCCTCACTGAAGAAATGACAAGAAAGCTCCCTGCGATTTATCACCCTCCATCCCACCTGATACCACGCCTTCCTAATCCCTCCCACCGTCCTAATCCCTCCCACCGTCCTAATCCAACCTATTCTCCTAAACCAACCCACTTACCCGCTATTTCTCCACAGTCTGACAGGCCTCTTTCCCCTCCCAATAAGTATGTAGATTTTTCCGTTTTTTGCCCTAACTGTTATCCCATTGCGGCTCGTGCCCGCCTTCCCCACTATACTGCCCTAAAACTCCACCTGCCCTGCTCTTCTGTTGCTCGTGATGTACCAGCTATTTGCAAATGCTGTGGTTTCATAACTCTTTCTGGTTACTTCCCCACCTATGCCTCTAGCCCTCTGAAACCTGGTTTCAGAATTCTTTCTGGTGACTTCCCCACCTATGCCTCTAGCCCTCCTAAACCTGGTTCCAGAACTCTTTCCGGTGACTTCTCTACCTCTTCCCCTACTCCTCCTAACCCTGCTGGCCAACACCATGGTCTCAAAGTTCGTTCCTATGACTCCTTTATCTGTCCTCCTACTCCTCCTCCTAGCCCTGCTTCCCAAAGCCGTGGTCCCAGAACTCCTTCCCGTCACTCCTCTAGCTCTTCCCCCCCTCCTCCTTCTTGCCCTGTTTTCCAGCGCCGTGGTATCAGAATTCCTTCCCATGCCTCCCCTAGCCATTCCTCTCCCCGTTTTTAGTCCCCAGCCTCCAGCCCTCCCACCCCCCACCAGACCTGGCAGTTCACACATCTCATCTTGGGGGTGGTTTTCCTGCTCCTGGAGCAGTGCTGGTGCCGTTCAGGATGACCGGGACCATCTTCAGCAGCCTGACCTGCTGGACAAAGGAAAGCAAGACAACGGCAAGCCAGCGTTCTGCCTCAGTGAGTCCCGGGAGCCCTTTCCGCGGCCAGGTCCTGCTCACCTACCGCCATCCGTATTTTGCCTTCATTCCCATTGTCAATCCTCTTGGATTTCCTTTCTGTAAACATTCTGCTCCTTTCCTTCCCTGCCTGATCAGCCAGCCTGCCTGAGCTTCTACATGTGTCCTGGGCTTCTCCATGGAAGTCGGTCTGTAGCCACAGAGCAAACCACAGGGCCGGTGACAGAGAAGGTAGAGGGGAGTGAGGAGTGGGAAGCACCTCACCTCTTCTCTAGAAGGTCAAGTCCTGCCCTGGGTTAAGGTGAGTGCAAGAACCATGACCCCTGATGGCTCACAGGGCACAATGCCCTGCTATAGATAGATGGAGACTCAGTTTTGCTTTTGTTCATGTTTTTCGCGTCTTGTTTATTCCAGAATTTATTTGTATTTACCCTAGGATTCCAGAACCATGGCAGGGACTTTAGATATCTAGATTCAACAGAATCTCAATCAAAATCCCGCTATATTTTTGAGAACTTGACAACTAAAATGTATATGGAAATGCAAAAAGCCAAGGCTAACCAACACTCTCCTAAGAAGACATTTTTGCCTACGAGATATCAGAACTCATCATGAAAATTATGCAAATTAAGATAGTGTAGGAGTGGGGAAAGCATAGACAAATGGCACAGAATGAGAGCAGGAAGAGACCCCACACTGGTCTGCCCATGCGTGACTACTGAGCACTTGGGATGTGTTATTAAGTGTAGAATTTGCACTGGATTTTTTTTAAAGAATTATTTACCAAACCTGGGGCATATTAGATACTATCAATTTTAAACTTACATCTTTGAAATCAATTTTGAAGTGTTTCACACACATATAGAAACTGGCATGCAACGGCTGTCCTACGGTAAAAGTCACTTTATCAATAAACTGTTGCAAGGGTTCTCACCCAATGTTGAAAAATTATTTATCCTGAACATGAAAAGCTGTAACAAATTTAATTAATTACATAAAACTCATCACTTTTAGTTTTCCCCTTGCAGAGATCCAAATAAATGTACAAGTAACTAATATATCTGAGTCTTAACACAATCCTGGATCATCCCCATACCAAAACCAGATGCTTTTTAAATTTTAAACCCATCATCAGAGAACAAGAGAAAGTCATTTCATTTTACACAGAACAAAATTCACATGTGCCAGGAAAGACCCAAGAGAAACAAAACAAAACCCTGGTGCTGACACTGGTGTCCAGTGCCCCAGTTAAACAGCGGCCCAAAGGTCACTGCTCAAAAATAGAATAGTGGCTGAGTATCACTGCAATCAAATCTAAGAGGCTTTAACCCTTTGGCATCAGAAATCCAGACGTTTCCAATTATGTAAATGCATATGTGCCAGTGTGGAAAGAAAAACAGCCACCATTCACTAGGACACCCAGAAAATTGGCTTTAACGGACAATTAGAAGGTTAGGTAGAAACCCAATAACGGTTATTAGCTGCTTGTGTCATCAATTTAAGTGGAGGTGATTCAGTCCTAAGGCTTAGTGTTAAAATGCATGGGGCAAAATGTATGCTGAGTCATAGCTTTAAAGCAAAACAAGAAAACAAAGTATAAAACTACCCAGCCTGGCAGCATATGCGCAAGTCAGAGAGCTCTGCCATCAGGATGGACAGAAACTGTTAAGGTTCATACTGTTTTTTCTCAGAAGGACTCAACAAAAATGAATCTTTTTTTTTTTTTATGCAAAACACCAGTCACAAGTTTATTCTGTAATTTTTCTGTAACAGGCATTCAATTCTGTAGAAAACTGTAAACATTACTTTTTAATATTTACATTTGGTTCTATAAACAAAGTTGTAGAAAAAAAATCCTAAGAATTTCCATACATACGTATAAAAATTTCAAGAATATGATCCTTATCACTTCTGAAAAGTATGCATGTTTTAAAGTCTAAAAGCCAGTAAATGTAGAAGTTGAAGGTGAAGAGAAGAACATTGTCAACAGATTGTTTGAATTTTCCTCTTCCCAAATATCTAAAACATTGCATATACTACTGTTTTCAGAGTAGCTTGTGAAACCCAAAAATTCTGATTTCTCTTCACTAGTCTGAAACAAGTCTAGTAAAGACTGCACCGGTGAACTACAAATTTTGTTTTCTTCTTGGGTAATAAATTCAGTTCTTTTATCAAATTCAGCATTTGGTTCCAGATTTTCTTTTCTATTTCGTCCTAACAATATTTTCACTTTTCGATGTATTTTACCACAAGGTAAACTATCCATATTCTTGATGTCACATTTATTGGGTTCCTCAGGAGAAGTATGGGATGGAGCCTTTGCCTGAACAGTTAGGTGCTCTTGTGAACTGTTTATGGTTATCAGGCAAGAATCATGAGCAAATACTGAATGAAGGTCCTTTTCCTTGAGATCCTTTGCTGGAAAAAGCAAAGTATCTGAGTTTTGTTTTGGTTGAGATGCACTATCTGTATTGAAGTCAGAAACATGTGCAGATGTCTGTACATTACACTGATTGTGATCTACCCTTAGTACTTCCAAGTCATTTTCACTTAATGTGTGTTCAGAAATGTCAAGAACGCATTCCTGTTTGTTTTTATGTAGAGGTAGCTGTGTAAAATTCTGTCTTATGTCATTTCCAGCTGTATTTAACATAGAACATTTATTGGTCGTTTTCTCATTAAGCCCTCTCAATTCATTTGAAGGGTGGGGGTTAGGCTCTGAAATAAACACAGGCTTTTTTTCTGTTTCCTGGGTCTCTCTATACAGGAAATTCTGCTCCACTGCCTGTATATCATCTTTCCAGCAATCTTTCTGAGTATGTTGCAATTCCACTTTTTCTTTTTCTTCAGTCTTTTTCAGGGCATTTGCAGAAACAGGTGAAAGGGATCCAACATTGTATTTTATTCTTTTCTTTTTAGGTGTGTCCTTTTCACATTCCACAAAGTCAAAAACTAACTTAGATACAATATCATCAACAACTTGATAGCGGTTACTCTGTGCAAAGTTTCTGTGTTGCTCACTTAGAAGGTGAGTTTCTAGATCCTCGTATTTCTGCAAGCAACATTCACAATATCCTTTTTTCTTCTTCTCTTTCAACTGGAGTTGAACTGAGGTTCCACCATATTTATCACCATCCATTTGGATTCTTAGTTTCACCTGAGTTTGCTTTTGCATACTAGATGGCTTTTCTACATCAAATGGACTGCAGGGCTTCTGAATAGAATAATTTATAAAAGGCATATTGGTCAGCTGAAGATAAAATGGCCTATAACATTGGCTGATATCTTCTACTTTTACGAACGGCTTTTTGAGTCTTCCTGTTCTTGCTTTTTGTGCACCAGTACCAATTCTTTTCCCCCCATCTCTTACTGAAGTACTTGATTTCTTGAGTAAATACAACTCTTTTTTCTTTTGTTCAATGTAGTATCTTATGTCATCAATATGAAGAATTTTTACTCCCCATGATAAGGCATTTGATAATATACTATTTGAAGGAATAAAATCATGGTCCTTGATAGCTTTTTCAACTAACAATTTTCCTCTACTTAAACACACTGTGTCTGGTGACTTAAATGAACTTCCATCATGGCTGGGATGAGGTGAAGTGGTTTCTGCAGTATATGCAGATTCTGGACTTGGTACAGGAGATATTTGACCCAAGGTTTGTGCAAATTTAGCTTCCTTCTTATTTGAAATAAGATAACTGATATCTTTGCTGAGAAATTCTTCAACTCGCCCTCCCAGATCCTTAATGTCCTTTTGTAGTTTTTCAGATATGGTGACAGAAGGTAAATCAAGGTAAAATACTTTTCCCCAAAGTGGTTTATATTTGGATTTTTCTGGTCTGTTATCAGTTTTCAGATATTTCAAAGATGGTCTGTTTTTTTCATTTTTGATTTGGATTCCACCTGCCTGGAAATGTCCTTTACTGTGGATCCTCATGGCTCCGGAGTTCATGGCAGCCGCCCGGCACCTACATGCTGGGTTCGGAGAAAGTGTGGCGCCGGGTGGCCGCGAAAGCACGGCTTCCCCAGGCCAGTTGACAGGTGGGCTGCCTCTCTCCTTCCGCCACCTACGGCCTCCACGCAGTCAAAAATGAATCTTAAACCACAGAATGAGGAAATCCAAAGAATGCCAATTTGTGCTGATTTCCTCAACAAAGTGCCTTTTATTATGAAAATGAAAACAAGAAATAATAAAAACTATACTCCCATGTTTCACTTAACAGTGTTTGAGTTCCTGGAAGAACCTATATAATGGAGGCAGCTTTCACGTAAGAAAGTATGCCGATCAACTGTCAAATTTTCACTGTAACTTTCCTTCATCACACCCAGCTAATTTTTTGTATTTAGTAGAGACAGGATTTCACCACGTTGGTCAGGCTGGTCTCGAACTCCTGACCTCAGGCGATCTGCCTGCCTCAGCCTCCCAAAGTGCTGGGATTATAGTTCATGAGCCACCATGGCTGGCCATGTCCCAATTTTTATATTGAAACTTTGAAATTATTTTATCAGGTTCCTTTCCCTCTTTCAATGTGTATACTAGATGATATTGGGTCTAGATAGACAGTATTTAGTGTAGATAGACAATACATGTCTCACTTCATATTTTTGTTGGATGGCACTGATCTATAAGATAACAGAAAAATATCTTCAGGACATCAAATTAGGAAAAGATGCCGTAAGTGGCAGTGAAGAAGCAATAACCATAAAGGGAAAGACCAATATATCTGACCACATTTAAAGTTTCGGTGTTAAAAGGACAACATTAAGAGACTAAAACGGCAAGCCACACAGAAAATATATTTGCAGCACAGACGATTCTCACTAAAGAAGTTCAACACTGTCTCCCAGACACTCAAATGCACCCCACGGCACATGGTGCCCAGAATGAATGAATATGGCAGAGAAGAGCACAGGCTTTAAAGTCGGTGTTTAGGGGCTCACTAAACTTGGGGTGGCTAATTCCCCCATCCTGGGTATACTTTTGGATCTTTTAAAGTAAACAATATTGTATAAAGTATCTAGAGTCATTCACAGAAAATAAAAAGGTAAGATGGGGGCTGCAGGGGCTGGAGGGACAGGGAGATGCAGAGTTGTTTCATGTGCGTGAAGATGCTCTGGGGACAGGTTTCATGCAATGTGAATATCCTTAGTATGACTATACTGTGTCACGGTGGGTAGATCACAAAGTCAGGAGTTGGAGACCACCCTGGCAAATATGCTGAAACCCCATCTCTTCTAAAAATACAAAAAAATTAGCTGGGCATGGTGGTGCACACCTGTAATCCCAGCTACTCAGGAGGCTGAGGCAGGAGAATTACTTGAACCCAGGAGGCGGAGGTTGCAGTGAGCTGAGATCCTGCCACTGTACTCCAGATAGGGTGACACATCGAGATTGTGTCTCCAAAAAAAAAAAAAAAAAGCCTAAGATGGTAAGTTTAGAGTTTTTTGTTTTTGTTTTTGTTTTTTTTTTTTAACATTTAATGTGTATTTTGCAACAATTCAGTATTTTAAAAAACTCTAAAGTTGCCATGTTACAAGGGTTGGAAAGAGCTATTCTGTCTATATTATATGTTGTTGATATTGGCTACATTGACCAGAGTGTTCTCTCACACAGAAAACCTCCACTTTTCTGAGATAGAAACAGAGTTTAAATTCTGGTCGTCTGCTTTTAAGTGGGAGAGGTTTCTGACTCCTTACAAAATTTCTTTTAGGGAATGACTGTCCATGATGAGATCCAGTCCTATGTCCACTGCCTCCTGGGTCGGCCACTTGGTGGCGAGTCCTTTCCAGGCCCTGTGCACGGGCAGTTCCAGTGACCACGCAGGTGCTGAGAAGCGCGGGCAGTTGAGTTGAGCACTGGAAGTGGGTGGGGTGTGAAATCAGATCCTGAGAAGTGGGAGTGGGGAGGGGTGGATGGACAATCAGAACAAGATCTACTCCAGTAGGATGGTGCCACAGGGACATCGCCTGGAGAAAGCATAGGATGCCATTGCCTGGAGTTGGCAGAAGGCGCGGAGCAGGCGGGCAGCAAGGGGGCGCTCGAGTGCTCCTGACCAGAACAAGCAGCGTGGAGGCCACGGTGGGACACCTGAGGGAGAACGAGACTCCAGATGATGTTCATCCGGACCCGATGTGATGGGGACAGCCTGACCTGACCAAGCAGCGTGGAGGCCATGATGGGACACCTGAGGGAGAGGGTGACCTCAGATGAGGTTAACCTGGTCTTGTGGGGACAGCCTGACCAGACCAAGCAGCGTGGAGGCCACGGTGGGACACCTCAGGGACAATGCGACCCCAGATGAGGGTCATCAGGACCAATCTTGTGAGAACTGCACAAACACTATGTGCAGCATCACAAGTGCCCTCTGCAGGGGTCAGGGACCCGGCAGGATGGAGGAAAAGCCAGAGAGGGGAGTTCACCCCTGGGAAGGAGAGTCCTGGGGGCTGTTGAATGAGGGCTGTTGGTCCCCATGAAGAAGAAGATGACTTCTCACACCCCACCTCCTTTCATAGACTTTAGGAGCGATGCCTTTGGAGGGGCCTCGCCCACATCACAGCAGATGCATTAAATATGCTAAAATACAGCCACATCCCATGAAACATTGTACAAATGAGAGGCTGAATATCTTTTTCTAATTTTGCTTTTGAAATATAATTGTATTTTGTAAAATTGTTACATTGTGGTTTTCTTGGTATTCTGGTTCCTTTCTAATGAGCTAAAGGTTTCTACTCAGGCTTCTGATCTTCTCTCAGACCTTCGGAAAGCTCAGGGGTAGGAGCCTCCCTGCCCTCCACTCTCATCAGTGTGCACACTTGGTGGGCAGTCGCATCTGGGCCTGTCACATCAGCTCCCCCTGGGATACTGCACCTTAGATGCAGCTTCAGACCCACACACAAAACTACCTCCCAGCTGCCCTCCCTGGACAACCCACAGGTCCCTCACTTACTGGGTGGAAATCCAGGCTCACCCTGCATCTTCTCCCCCACACTCTGCTACTCTAGAACTAGAAGGTCCTGTGTCTCATCCAAAGGCGCCAGTCAGGTGCTCTCCCTGTTAGAAGCGCAGGACTCATCCCCAAGGTCTCTCCCTCACTCCACACACACAGGGAGACACGAGTCCTGTGGGTTCCCGCACATGAGTCTCACCTGATCCACCTGTTCCCACCCTGGCAAAAGACTCCACTGCGCATGCCTGCATCTCTGCTCACACCGGCTCACCCTCTAAGCAGCACCCCAGTCTGCCTCTCTCCATCCTCACTCTGAAGCCTCAGCCGGGCCCTGCTCTCTCCTGCCTGGATTGGGCTGATGGGCTTCCCAACTACTCTCTTTCCCTCCCAGCCATCCCCTCCACTCCCGCTCGCTAGGGCTAGGCTAGGAGGCCAGTTAGATCACATCAATCTCCACACAAGGTCTTTCAGTGGCCCTCACAGCTCCTGAGCTTAAATCAATCAGCACACGTGGCTCCTTTGGTTCTGGCTCTGGTTCCTGCCTAGATTCACCCCGTGCTCCCCTCCAGCTCTTCACCACATCTCTACTTATTTATATGTTATTATTATTATCATTATTTGAGTTGGAGTCTCCCTTTGTTGGCAGACTGGAGTGCAGAAGCATGATCTTGGCTCACAGCAACCTCTGCCTCTGGAGTTCTACTGCCTTTCCTGCCTCAGCCTCCTGAGAAGCTGGGACTACAGGCATGCACCACCATGCCCAGCTAATTCTTGTATTTTTAGTAGAGACAGGATTGTACCATGTTGGCCAGGATGGTCTCAATCTCTTGACCTTGTGATCTGCCCACCTTGACCTGCCAAAGTGCTGGGATGACAAGGCATGAGCCACCGCGCCCACCGGCTCTTTTTTAAGAGCCATCTCTTAAAAATATATAATTTTGAGAGAGGTCTGACTCTGTCACTCAGGCTGAATTGCAGTGGTGCAATCACAGCTCACTGCAGCCTTGAACTCCTGTCTGCCTCAGCCTGTGAAGCAGCTAGTGGTATAGGTGCATGGCACCACAACTGGCTTTTTTCTGTATGGACAGGACTCACTGTATTGCCCAGGTTGCTCTCTATATCCTGGCCTCTAGCAATCCTCTCTCCTCAGCCTCAGACTCCCAAAGTGCTGGGATTACAGGCGTGAGTCACTGCACCCACCCATATAGATATATAGAAATTCTTTGCTTCTCACTTTTGATCGGTATAAAAAACCCAGACAGGGTAGACTGATTAAAAAAAAAAAAACCAGACAGGTAGTTCTGATTTTAAATCCCTGCTCTGTGACACCAGATGTTCACTTTTCCTTTTCTGGAGTTGTTTTTTATCTGAAAAATGGAAATACAGGTACAACCCATCACTTCCCGAGGGTTTTGTAAGAACTGAAGATTTATTTAAAGCATGGAGCTCGGAGTAGGTATACAATAAATAATGGCCATCACCACCTATTAGTCATTACCCAATCATTATTAGCCTTCACTTGTTCTTCTCTCCAGATAAAATAAGTTAATTTCAGCAGTGTGTTTCCTTACCCCGCTCCCCACACCTCTCTTTTCTGGCGTCATCTCACATCACAGAGCAGCTCAGTGATGGTGCTGGCCAATTGAGTGTGTTCTCACATCTGTGTCCTTAGCACTCCATGGCACTAGCTCTACAGTCACCGCTGTGACCTGGCATAAAAGATTCATAAGCAGGCCGGGCGCGGTGGCTCAAGCCTGTAATCCCAGCACTTTGGGAGGCCGAGGCGGGTGGATCACCAGGTCGAGAGATCGAGACCATCCTGGTCAACATGGTGAAACCCCGTCTCTACCAAAAATACAAAAAATTAGCTGGGCATGGTGGTGCGTGCCTGTAATCCCAGCTACTCAGGAGGCTGAGGCAGGAGAATTGCCTGAACCCAGGAGGCGGAGGTTGCGGTGAGCCGAGATCGCGCCATTGCACTCCAGCCTGGGTAACAAGGGCGAAACTCCGTCTCAAAAAAAAAAAAAAAAAAAGATTCATAAGCAAGGTGGGTGAAAAGTTGTGGCCCCAGAGGCCTAACTAATCCAAAAGAAGGCCACCAGGAGCGCTTCTGGACCTACCAGCTACACTCTACTCTGACATCGACCTGATTCTCCCTTTTAGGATTTTTCACATGGTTCTTACCTGGTATTTTCAAACAGGCATTTTCTCCAAAAGTCTTTCCTTCTTGCCTTTTTAAACCAGCTTGGTTCTAATAGACAGCTGGGCATTATTAGGCCAATGGAACAAGGAGATGACTGACATGAAACTGCTGGTGAAGACGGAACTGACCTAAGATGATTGGGAAACTTTGTCTAGTAGAAAGTGGCTATTGTTTTTGTAGTTTTAAAACTTGCCAACTCAAATGAACAGGGCATTAGACTTAACTTGATCATTATACAATGTGTATGTGTATCAAAACATCAAACTGTGCCTCATTAAGTATATACAATTATAATGTTTCAATTACATAATTTAAAAGTCAGTATCTTCCAATTAGTTTGGAGAACTGAATGACGTTATAACAAATTAAAAATTGCAGGACAGATTTTAACACAACTTTTTACTTAATTCGCACACGGGATTTAAAATTGACCACCATCACTCAGTAAGCAGGGAAATGAATTCTGAATTCTTACTACATGTTACTGTGAGGTATTGTTTCCACCATTACAATCTTAAAGAACAGTGAAATAAACTCATGTTAGAGCCACACACTCAAAGTCTTATAACAATAAAGCACTGAATCAGGTTTTCAAACTTCGTAAACTATTAAATCATTTTCACATGAAAAATAAATTCTATCCTTTCCTGATTTAATATATTAAAGGCAAATTCACTGGCAACAGGACCTGTAAAAAGCAACAGCATTCTTAGAATGTTGAAATAGTACTATGTTTCAGATATGAAGTGTAATTCAGTAAATGCTGCCAACATTTTTCAAAGAATCTCAAGCGTAAATTTAAAAAAAATCTCAAGTCTAGAAGGAAATAACTTAGGTGCATGTTTCTTAAACCTAAAATATGTTATTGCCAAGGAAATAATGACCAGGAAGAAATCAGAAAGAAAAGGGATTTATTCCGTTCTTAGGATTATTTTAAGAATTTCCCCCAGCTTAGCTAATTATCCTCAAATCCCAAATAGTAGATTCTCAAAGATCACACTATCACCTAATAATCACTTAGCAAGTTATAAGGTGTGAAAGGAAGTAAATCTCAGGACTCCAAATCACTAACCCAAAGGGAAGTCAAGCTGGGAACAGCATCAGCAAACCTGCTCCCAGTTTATTCCTCAATAAGAAAGCTACAAAGATAAGGAAGCTCCATACCCCCTCACCATTAGCCACACAATGGACACAACACAATGTCATCTGTCTGCTCACCTGAGACAAATGCACATCTCATTGCTGCTTCCGCCCTGTCGCCTCACTAAGCCAGACTAGGGCATAAGAGAAGAGTCCTCCTCTCCTTTCACATGTAAACTGTGTATTCAAAAAAAAAAAAAAGCTAATCAGAGACTCAAAAGAATGCAAGCATTTGTCTTATCTACTTATGACCTGGAAGCCCCCTCCCACGCTTTGAGTTGTACCGCCTTTCTGGACAAAATCAAGGCACTTCTTAACACACATTGATTGATGGCTCACGTCTCCCTAACATGTATAAAAGCAGGCTGTACCCGACCACCTTAGGCACGTGTTCTCAAAACTTCCTGAGAGTGTGTCTCATCCATAACCTTGGCAAAATAAACTTTTCAAATTTATTGAGACCCATCTCAGATATTTTAGGTTCCCAATGGAAAAACTCAGAGACAGGCCCTCAGCCTCCTGCTGGACAGCGCTGACGAGTCTTCTTTGGTGATCCCGGAGAGTTCTCAGCAGATCCCTCCTGGTGGAAGAGCACATGGGCATTTGGTATTTTTGGCTTACACAAGTGTGTGTGTTTGCTTTACAGCATTGCATTAAGAAGTCTAAATCAAAAAGGTTTTCTGTCTTGTCTTGCAACCTAAAACAAACGGCCCATCAATCCCCACAAACAACTACTTACTAAATGTGTTAAGTGTAGGTAAAATCAGGGTCTTTTTAGGGTATTGCTTAGAGTGGAAGTCAGGGGGCCTCAGTTCTGGCCCTAAAATCGATCCCTCATTTGGAGGGTGATACTGGGGAGGAAGGGTAGGAAATAAGAGAGTTGTTCGGTAATACTGTAAGGGAAAGAGGGTAAATATCCTATGGAAGGAAAATTTCAGCAAATGGCAATTAACATTTAAAAGTATGTTCTGTGACACAGGGTGGGATCATCCCTGGCTTCGTTTGGCCACTTTGGCAGACCAGTCAAATCTAGGTAACTTCTGGCAATGATACTCTGTGTAATCCTTAAAATTTACCACCATCGAATGCCTGACTACAGAGGCATGATCTAGAACTCTAATACGGTGAATCTAACATGGTGGAAGTTTGGAAAATTCCCCAGAATATCTCAAAATTAGTTTTCAGAAATGCGAGGATCTCTGTAAGATGGTTTTCAAATAGCCAATTGTGATTTTTTTGTTTGTTCGTTTGTGTTTTTGAGACAGAGTTTCACTCTTGTTGCCCAGACTGGAGTGCAACAGCATGATCTTCATTCACCTCAACCTCTACCTCCCCAGTTCAAGTGATTCTCCTGCCTTACCCTTCTAGGTAGCTGGAATTACAGGCATGTACCACTATACCCAGCTAATTTTGTATTTTTGGTTGAGACAGTGTTTCTCCATGTTGGTCAGACTGGTCTTGAACTCCTGACTTCAGGTGATCCACCAACTTCAGACTCCAAAAGTGCTGGGATTACAGGCATGAGCCACCGTGCCTGGCTAACCTTATTTGTTCATACTTAGTGGAGCATCTAATCTCCCAATCAAATCCAAATTTCATTAGGTCAGTTACCAAGACACCAGGTCAAGGCTTAATGTAGGTCCTTTCTACTGGAACAGAATTCACAGACACAAGTAAATACATAGAAAAGGTTAACGTAACAATGAATAAAATCCAGCTTGCTACTAAGTAGTTATCTAATTTTTGGGGGGGTTTTCCCCTGTAATTTAAGATTGACCCATCTGATAGAAAGTTGGTGTTGGTGGCTGGAGTGTAGTGAATCAGCTGGGTTGAGTGACAGTCAGGGTGTGGGAGGAGTCGGGAAGTCTGATTTCTAGACTTGGCTTGCTACTCATCCCAGTATTTCCCAGGAAAGGTACTGTACCTCGGGTTTCCTTGTCTGTAAAATGAGAGAATATTGTCTGGATACCTCACAAGCTGATCATTTCAAGGGAAGGTTAGAAAATAAGGCAATATACAAACATATGAAATATATTCTTTGAGGACAGATACTTTATAACAGGGGTTGATAAACTACCCCATTGGGCCAGTGCAGCCTGCCACCAGCTCTTGTAGGTAAAGTCTTGTTAAAGCACAACCATGCCCATTTGTTTACTATTGCCCATGGCTGCTTTTGCACAGCAGCAGCAAAACTAGTCATCAGAGACCATATGGCCCAAAAAGCGTAAAATACTTACTATCTAGCTCTTTATTTAAAAAAAACAAAAAACAAAAAACTCACCAACCCCGATCTATGATATAACTTTGAACTTGATAAATGAATGTGTAAAGGTGATTTCAATGAATTATTGTATACTATTCCTACTGCATGTATCTTCATCTTCCTTCTAAATGGTCATGACCCCAAATCTCCTTCCTGATTATAAAGTGGCATGGTAGAAAGATTCCTTTTGGTTTTTGTGGCTTTTTGACTACAGTTCTCTGAAGAGACAATACAATGCTCATTGCATTTTAGGGGTCTCCTCCCCAGAACTGACCTGCTGAGTGCATTTATTGGAATGGCAAATCTTACTTTAATTACAGTGGATGTGAATACTGAAAGCACCCACATACATAGACTCAAATGTGAAGAAGAAGAATTTTCAAGTGTGCTTCAGGCTTCTAGGCCCTAAGGGAGCCCCGTGAGTTCCCCTGCTCCTGGCTGGCTTGTTCCCCTGCTCCTGGCTGGCTTGTTCCCCTGTCGGCTGAACCAGTGTCCCCGATCAATCCTCAACCTCACGTGTCTCCATCCCCTGCCAACCCATGAAACAAACAAACCACCGGGTGCAGCTCACACCTGTAATCCCAGCACTTTTGGAGGCTGAGGCAGGTAGATCACAAAGTCAGGAGTTCAAGACCAGCCCGGCCAATATGGTGAAACCCCGTCTCTACTAAAGATACAAAAATTAGCTGGGTGTGATGGCATGTGCCTGTAATCCCAGCTACTCAAGAGGCTGAGGCTGAAGAATCACTTGAACCCAGGAGACGAAGGTTGCAGGATACCAAGATTGCACCACTGCACTCCAGCTTGGGCTACAGAAGGGGACTCCATCTCACAAAAACAACAAAAAAGCCAGCCACACCCTCCCACAGGCACCAGAGGCCACCACATCCCTTGTTCCTATAAAGCCTGTCTCTGTGCCCCTTTGCTTCACTCTATTCCGGAGGGCACCCCTTGCGTGGCCCTGCCTGGTGTGTGGTGTCCTCTTTCTCAGGCCATGAGTATATGTCACTCACAAACTGCTGTTCATCACATTTGTTCAGTGCAAGGTGTCATGTGTTCAGCTACCTTGTGCTACTTAGGGTGGGGCATTCTTCCTTCACCAGCGTGGTGAACGACGATGATAGAACGGGTGCAGCCGGGAGCCACCAGCAGCCAGGTGGTGGGTAAATCGTTTCTAAGAAAGGATCTTGGAAAAACACTATAGTACTCACTAAAGTTAATCCCTTCCACTGCACAGATCAACATGCTATTGACATGAAGTTTGTTTCATTTCAGAAAAGCACTGGGATCACTGAGCACCAAAGAGATTCTTTTCTATGGTATGTTGTGTGGCAGCAGGCCGACCTCCCACTGATAATCAGAGTCCATTTTCCTTGCAGGCTGTGAATTTTTCTCTTCTGGATAGTTTCTTGGCACCAGAGCTAAAAGTGATCAAGCAGCAGCTGTAGCTGAAAGTTCAATGAGACTCTTAGGCCCACTGATAGAAGCAATTTCCTTCTTGAAGCTGGAGCCTCTTAACATGTAGGGCTTGAAATTGCAGGGGCCAGAGCATACATTTCATGTGAGTCAAAGTCATGAAGAAGGTGGTGCTATCTCTATTTTCCATCCCTTACACCAAGTGAAGACACAGCGGTGTTATGTAACAATCACTGATTTAAGGTGTATACTTTGCCCTGGAAAATAGTACCCGTGGTAAATTTAAAATGGCTGAAGACTTTTTCCTACTGGTCCTACTGAGATGTCATTGAGAGGGAGAGTCTATTTCCCCTCTTGCTGAATCTGGGCCAGGTCTGTGACTCCTGCTGTTAATAGTGTGCTGCAGAAGTGATACCCCTTGAGGCCAGGCACAGTGGCTCATGCCTGTAATTCTAGCATTTTGAGAGGCCAAGGCAGGTGAATCTCTTGAGTCTAGGAGTTCAAGACCAGTCTGGGCAACATGGCAAAACCCCATCTCTACAAAAAAATATATAAAAGTTAGCTGGAGGCGGTGGCAGGCAGCTGTACTACCTAATCAGGAGGCTGAGGTGGGATCAGCTGAGCCCAGGTGAGGCTGCAGTGGGCTGTGACTGTGTCACTGCACTCCTGCCTGGATGACAGTGGGAGGCTGTCTTGAAAAAGTAATATAAATAAATAAATAAAACAGAGGATGAGATAATGAAAATGTGTTATACACCACGGGACCCTATGCAGCCATAAAAGAAAGGCACTTCCTTGGCAGCAACATGGATGGAGCCGCAGGCCATTACCATAAGTGAACTAAGGTCCTAACAGAAAACCAAATGCCGCACGTTCTCACTTATAAGTGGGAGCTGAACTATGAATACACCCGAACATAAAGAAGGGAACAACAGACACCAGGAATGACTACCAGACAACAAAAAAAAAAAAAAGGGAGGGGGAGCATGAGGTTGTTGAGACCTCAAGCCTCAGCTTCATGCAATTAACAGATGTAACTAACCTGCATGTGTACCCTTTAATCTATAATAATAGGAGTGAAGAGCCTTAAAAGAAAAAGACAAGGTTAGAAGCAAAGAAAATAATGAAAAAACACAATCTATAATTATCCAAACAATCCAGGACTGTCACAAATAGAATAAGGACCCAATGGACAGAATGGGGCAGCCAAATACTCAACCCAACATGATATGTAGTGAATATATTTTTCAAAACACCAAAAAGACACCATGGAAAAGGGAGAGTCTCGTTCAATTAATGATTTTGAGAAAACTGAATATCCACATGCAAAACACTGAAAGAGAACCCTTAAATTGTACAATAGACAAAATCAACACAAAATGAATTAAAGACCTAAACTCAATCTTGGAACTGCAAAGGTCCTATAAGAAAACATAGGTTGGATGTATGTTTTAGGAAACCTGAATCTACACACACGGGCTGCAAAAGGTAAAAAATCATCATAACACTAAAGGGAAAATTAAGGGAACTACACTCACAGAAAATGCAGTGGCTTAGTTATGAGTGTGTGTGTGTGGGTGTGTGTGTGTGTGTGTGTGTGTTTGTGGGGGTGGAAGTTTGGATTCAAAATTACTGCTAACATATGCAAATATAAACAGTAACACTAGCGGCAGTTTAGAACTTCTACAGAGGGAAGGAACAAACAAAAGGCGTCCTAAAGTCTGGGAGAGAATTACGGAAAATCCTACCTCTGAACGAGGTTATCTAACACCTACAATAAACTGACACTACTAAGTGAAAAACAACAACAAATACCCAACTCAGAGTGTATCGTATGCACCTGAAGTTAAATTAAAAAATAAAAATAAAAAAATAATTTAAAAAGGCAGGCAACTCACAGGTAACCGTTTCTCAATTATCACTAATCCTCACAAAACTGTGAATCAAAACCATACTCAGATACCATATAATTTTCAGTTAGAATGAATATTACAAAAGACAAAAAATTGTTGAAGGCGATGGCTGGTGTAGACCTGCAGATAGGAAAACTCTTGTAGACTCTTTGTAGAATTCTTTCAAGGCATCCTGCAGTGGTTATGGAATCATACTTTTGTATCCCAACAGGATACTTTTAAATCTTTTATTAAGTGTAACACGATGTGGCAACCCAGTATCTCACAAGGAAACCAAGTCTACCTTGGAACTACTATACTAAGTTCAAAATTAACAATTTTTCAAGTTATCTAGAAATACTAAAAGTAAACATCACTTACCTAAAAACCTTTCCTGGCACTACATCTTCACTTGTACACTCTTTCGCTGTCATCTTGTACGATGACATACTACCTCATTTTGCTGATTAAAAACTGAACATTTACATTTTCATCGTGCTTAAACAGTTCACAGAAATAGTTTTCATTTTGTTTTTGCACCCAGTGGCAAAATTTCATGACTCTAAAGCACTTAGACTCTCATCATCTCATTTTTGAAGAGAAATAACACAAAGCAATATGATTTTTTAAATCAGCTAGCTAGGAGTTTGTAATTTATGTATCAGAACAACCATTTAATATGTTCTCTTTTACATTATCTACTGCAATGCTTTCTTAAAAACGTGAGATTTGCCCTTCTATAATGTGCTAGGACATGAACCCAGGTAAAGACAGAAGGTTGAGGCCTCATTTAATATGAGCCAATACTACTTTTCTGGGCGTTAAGAAGATCATTAAAACCACTGAAACTATAAATTAGTACACTGACTGAATTTTTAAAATAACGAGGCACAAAAAGTTACAATGTATTTATTTTTGCTGAAACAAATGTTTTATAATTGTTAACATTTTTGAGAGACAGGGTCATGCTTTGTTGACTAGGCTGCAGTGAGAGGGTGCAGTGGCTAATTCACTGGCACCATCATTTCACACTACAGCCTTGAACTCCTGGGCTCAAGTGATCTTCCTGCCTCAAACTCTGGAGTAGCTCGGACTACAGTTGTGCACCACTGCACCTGGCTTTTTTGATTTCCCCCCAGTTGAAAAATAAACCTTAGACAAATTAGTAAGTCAAACCTTAGACAAATTTATTAATGAGCCAAGCATGGTTGATCTATTTTTTTCCTTACCAACTCTTTAACTGATATACCTTGTCATTATTGGATTCACTTTGAGATCCCCTGAAATAGACTCTTACTATGAGGGAAATCACATGATGACATTACTGATCTGGGCGATCCTTGGTTGTCTTCTTGGAAGAAAGAATTTACCTAAAAGACCAATTTGTAAAGCAAGCAGAAGTTTTATTGGGGAAGTACAAGTACATTCTAAGCGAGAGAAGTGGGCTGACCCTGCTGGAAATACGCCGAAGACATTGTGCATTATCATCTCCTATTGCCTCAGTTCTTTCTTTACCCAGTTCTCACCAAACTTTGGGGGATCCCCTGTTACTGTGCTTAATGCACACGCGCGGGAACCAGTGATCAATACGAATCCTGTCTAATGGTGGCACTGCTTCTTACCACCACCCGGGGAAGGGCTAGCAGTCAATTTTGTACTCATTGTGCCTGCGCAGCTCTCAGGAATTCCCCTTCTGCCTTTTTCCTTATCAGGATCTAGTTAACAGCATTCTGACAGTTCAACCATGGAGTGAGTACTGCGCGTCCTAAGAGGTGTTCTGTGGGGTTCTTTCCAACATGAATACCTCCCCCTCACGCCTGCTCATATCTGACTGTCTACTCTTACATTTCTCCCTCCAGGAGTTGGGACCCAGACATCTTTTGGGAGATGGGGCAGAGGTCATTCTCTGTAGCTACTTCCCTATGAAAAGAGGCATTGAGGGTCTTCAGGGTCCTTCATCCTTGCTTGCTGTCATGGTGAGGAGGTTTTGACGATTGTTGTCTCTTGAAAGGTTTGACCTGTGGTGTCCAGAGGAGACATGTAGGTTTTATTGTCCTAGAGGGAAGGAAAGAGGTTGATATCGCATCACAAGACCACTTGAAGTCCGATGGTTTCTAGGTGGGAGGAAATAAACTGAGAAGATTCAGAAAGCAAGGCTTAAAACGGAGAAGGAAGACAGAGGTCCAGGGTCCCAGGAAAGGGAAGAGCTATGAGAATGAAGGCCAGGTGACACCCAGCAGAGCCAACACTTAGTAGCCCTTTCCCAAAGGTGAGAGGCCTGGTTTATAAGCTCTCTAATGCTCTAATGTGCTCCTAGACTTGCCCTGATCTGGTAACAGAAAAATACTGTAATTACATTAGAAATCTGAAAACCAAAGGAAAAGAGATACTATAACTACCCTTTGACAAGCAGTTCTCCATTCCAACATTTGAAGACAATGAGTTTGAGGTAGGAATTCTTAAATCTTCTGTTGGATTATGTATTCTGTTGAGACCTAAACTTGCTCTGAGCTCTATCTTACACCAAGCACCTTTTGCTCTGAGCTCCATCTTGCTGAGGGCTCCAAGTGTGATCTGAGATCCATCCTGCTCAGAGGTGCATCTGATCTAAGGTCCATCTTGCTGCAAGTACCATCTGCTCTGAGCTCCATCTACTCCATGCTAAATCTTGACTGAAGCACCATATTGCTTGGAGCTTCATCTGCTCTGAGTTCCATCTTGGTTGAAGTGCCATCACTCTTGGAGCTCTATCTGCTCCAAGTTCCATCTCGCTTAGAGCTCCATCTTGCCCAAAGCTCCATCTGCTCCGAGCTCTACCTTGCTTACAGCTCCATCTGTTTGGAGCTCCAACTTCTCGGAGCTCCATCATACTCCAAGCAAAATCTGCTCCAACTTCCATCTTGCTTTGAGCTCCATCTTACTCTGAGCTCAAATAACTCTGAGCTCCATCTGCTCTGAGCTCCATCTTGCTGAGTAGCATCTGCTCTGAAGCTCCATCTTGCCTGGAGGTCTAATCACTCTGAGCTCCCTTGCTCTGAGCACCATCTACTCAGAACACCGTCTGCTCAGAGCTCCATCTTGCTCAGAGCTCATCTGCTCCGAGCTCCATCTTGCTCAGAGCTCCATCTGCTCCAAGCTCCATCTTGCTCAGAGCTCCATCTTGCTCAGAGCTCCAATCACTCCAAGCTCCATCTTGCTCAGAGCTCCATCTTGCTCCGAGCTCCATGTTGCTCAGAGCTCCAATCAGTCCAAGCTCCATCTTGCTCAGAGCTCCATCTGCTCCGAGCTCCATCTTGCTCAGAGCTCCAATCACTCCGAGCTCCACCTTGCTCAGAGCTCATCTGCTCCAAGCTCCAACTTGCTCTAAGCACCATCTGCTGTGAGCTCCACCTTGCTCAGAGCTCCAATCACACAGAGCTCCATCTTGCTCTGAGCACCATCTGCTCTGAGCTCCATTTTACACTGAGACCATATGCATAGAACTCCATCTTACTCTGAGCAACATCTGCTCTGAAAAAGAGTTCCATCTTGCCTGGAGCTCCATCTGCTCTGAGCTCCATCATGCTTGGAGCTCTGTCTTGCTCAGAGGTTTATCTTGCTCTGAGCACATTTGCTCCATGTATGTTTTTTGCAGCAGCACTACTCACAATGGGAAATACGTGGAACCAAACTATATGCCCATCAGTGATAGACTGGGAAAAGAAAATATACTACATATACACCATGGAATACTATGCAGCCATAAAAAGGTATGAGATCATGTCCTCTGCAGGGACATGGATGAAGCTGGAAGCCGTCATCCTCAGCAAACTAACACAGGAAGAAAAAACCAAACACTGCGTGTTCTCACTCATAAGCGGAAGCTGAACAATGAGAACACATGTTAATACTATTACATCCCCTGAAGACAGTCTCTGTTTCTCTCAACAAAGGATATTTATACTGTGAAATTTTTTTCTCTCTAAAGGATTGTGGCTTTTCCTGTCTGTGCCAGTTTAGGTTACAGGTTGACTACCCCACCCTTGAAATGACCCACTCCATGTCCACACATGGTTGGTCCCTCCTGTGAACTGTTTTTTCACAGACTCTTAACACCTGTGGGTCATTTGAGGGAAGGTGACCTCACCTAGTACTGCACCAGGTAAATCACCAACTGAAGGAATTACTGAAACAACACGTGTGTCTAGTTATTTCAAGGAATAAATATGAGTCAGCTGAAGGTGATATGTATATCCAGTTTGGAAGGATATGTAAGAGTGACATAAGGATCTCATACATCCTTCAAAATTTTGGGGGAAATGTTTAACTGCTTTATAACTCTTAACAAGTGCCGTTTGTTTAATGATTTTTTTTTTTTTTTTTTTTGAGCTAGAGTCTCACTCTGTCCCCCAGGCTGGAGTGTAATGAGCTTCTGCCTCCTGGGTTGAAGCTATTTCTCCTGCCTCAGCTCCCTAGTAGCTGGGACTACAGGTGCGTGCCACCACACCTGTCTATTTTTCTATTTTTAGTAGAGATGCAGTTTCACCATGTTGACCAGGCTGGTCCTGAACTCCTGACCTCAGGTAATCTCCTCGCCTCAGCCTCCCAAAGTGCTGGGATTACAGGTGTGAGCCACTGTGCCCAGCCTTCTGAACTCTTTTATACTGTAACTTATTTGTGTATTACAGCCCTCTTTTAATAAGCGTATTTGTTATTTCTATTATTCGTTAA